>NC_089982.1:54818537-55125150 GCF_036417845.1 Apteryx mantelli
TATAGAAAGACTGTGTGAACAGTTCTTGCCTGAAATCCCATACTTGTATCAACCTGTGAGCATTTATTCAGGTAATAGATCCTCAAGAAAAAAAAAACCTCATTCATTTACAAGCAGAGATACAGAATACTGCTATAGTTGCATCTGTTCAAATGAGAGTTCATACTTTTGCAAATAAATTGTCCTGATTTTCACCATGCTACGGATAGGAACCACATCAGGGAAAAGGAGGTTTGTAACAAGCATTCATAAATTATATTTTTCACATGGTCTGACTGACTCTGTCTTTTCTATGATAAAGCTCATTCATTCCATTTGTTGCACAGAGAAGATGGGTGGCTATATTAGCTACATCATTCCCATTCTGCTGTTGACCATAAAGGGCCATACAGCCGGAAGTAAACTTCTGGCCTGCTTTTTGGTCTCTCTGTATATATGGATATACATTATCAAAGAATCTCAAAACAAAAAAGAACATAATTGCCTTCACAAAAACATAAACTATGTTTTACGAGGAAGCATGTACCTTACATACATCCGTATAGAATTCTGTTTAAAATGCTGGAATTCTGATACAAATTCACAAAAACATTGCTAGAGCAAATTTTCTTTACATAGGAAAAAAAAACAGGTTAAAATATTTCTATACTTAGCATTTTGGCAATATTCACCAGAAGATAACATACATTTTCTTTTTTTACATTATTCATTCTGCTAGTTATTCTTCTGCTCAGGAACTTTTGAAAACACTTTCTGCCAGGGCATGTTGCCAGTTTGATAATGGCATTGCCAAACAGGAGAAACGTTAACTGTTGAAATTTCCAGTCAGTGAACCTCAACTCTTTTTTTTTTAAGTATCACTTCTAGGCATACTTGAGGTGCTTTATTCTCAGAATCTGTTGCAGCATTAAGGCAGAGAGTTGGAAGGATGAAATTAGCACATACTTCTTCCCCTTGGCTTACAAACATTGTGCCGTTTCCTTTCTGACTTCTTAAATGAAAGGCAGAAACTTTTCCTTAAAACCCTAGGGACTCCATTTCTAAGAGAGGTTTCTTTGTTAAGGAGGAGATATAAGGGATAACTATAATAGTATATGAAAAATTTAAAAATGCTTCAGTAGAAAAATCTGCTCTGTAGCATTGAAATATGAAACATTAAGCCATATATTTACTATCATCTTCCACCTACATTTTGGTGAATCTTATTTTCGTGACTAGAGAACTCCTTTTTATCACCAGGCACTGCTGCCTATACAATCCTTCTCTGTTAGCAGCGTTGGACTATGGCCTACTTGGCCCATAAAGCCACTTTGTCCAGTCCAAATAGTTCAAAGTAGCTCTCCACAGTCAGACAGAGACAATCCGTAGAGGACGCAGGTACACAAGAGCGAGTGGGCGTTACAGGCAGGAGCAGCACAACCGATGTACTTTCTCCCTGGGTGGGGAGTGGATTGCATTATGCTCACATGTACGTGAGGAATGAACGTTACAGCCTGACACTCCGCTGACTGCTTTGAGGGAAACTCAGGTGAGGATCTTTGCAGTTGAGAATAAAATAGAGTAACTCTGAGACTGCTGAAGCCATTTTAATCATTGAAATGGTCCTTAGCAAGCTTCTGAATGCTGTTACAATAAATGGGCTACCTGCCTTCTAGCTGCAATAAAATGGACATCTTGCTCACATAAAGATCTGGCTTGTGTTTTAAATTAAATCTACAACAGAGATTGATAGCAATTTCTAACTACTCTTCTCATTTACTTTCATATATTTTACCTCTACATAATTAAGAAATTATTGAATCATATTCTACCCATCATGGTACGTATCTCCTCTCAAAGCATTTTATGCAGAAATTATTTCCCATTTTGGACAGGACAAGATATGCTTCATTCTCTCAGAAGCAGGTCTTGAAATCACTAAAGGGAACAGTTTCACAAGCTATACCACATTCTTCACAGCTGACAGTAATTTCAGAAGAACACCTCCATCTCTTTGTTTCATTTATAGCTACAGCAAATGTCAATAAAATTAATACGAATGGCAGATCTTTTTTTAAAAAGAAGCATTTGAAATTGTAGCAAAAAACAGTGCTCGCAGGAGTGCTTCATTGGGATTTCTACTCACATAAAATTATGTTGTGGCTTCCGTGTTATACAAGGTCACCATACCACCTGAGATTAGGTCCCACCTGGGCTGCTGATTCAGCCAAGAAATCAGCCAGGCCCTTTGAAACACTTTTTAAAACATTATCTTTGTTCTTCGGTGCCAAGCTAGAAAGATGCACTGAGCTAATGGAGAAAGGAACAAGGAAATCAGCAAATGAGTCTTTTGAAATTAATAATCTCTGTCACATAATGACCTTTTTTAGGATGTATAGTGTGTCCCAGAAATTATCTGTGTGCTGTTCCATAGGACTTTAATGGAGCATCACGTTAAAACTCTTCCCCTTAAAATCTGATTCTAAATTTTTAAGGACTTGAGTCTTTCTGTCTCTCTTCACTGTTGTGTAACTGTCTGGGTTGGAAACTTTTTGTAGAAAAAAGAAGTTCCATCAATCAGCCAATACAGTGAAAGTCATCGACAGTGTCAATAGGAATATGAAAGGCAGCAACAGCTTGGTATAGTTATTTCCATGCCAGATGTTATCTATTTAAGATGGTATTTCATAGACGATGTTTTTGCAGGAATTTCATAAAAAGGAGTGCAATCCTTGAATAGACAACTAACACTTACTTGTGATATAGGAGATGTGTGCTCATGGTCTCCATTAAAAATTTTTGGAATAGTGATTTAAACCTAGGTCATGTGGACTCACATCAGGGGGCCCAAACCATCAGGCTATTTAGGGGTAAAGGTGCCATTTCATCCTTTAGCCCAAAGAATCATTTAAGGTGTAGAATGAAATCACATTTTAATTCTTTATAATAAATTATTTTTCATTTGCTGACCATATTGCAGAAAGAAGGGCACAGGTTGAAGATTGGTACCTTTCCTAAAGGTATTCAGGGAGCTACATGCATTCCAGCCATAACCACTCCAATATCAAGGACTTCGTTGTAATTGCTGTTTGTTATGCAGTGACTTCTGCTCCATCTGCTTCAGGCACACATCACCTTTAGAAGAGTATTTACATCTTTATCAGTGAAGCCTGTGAGAGGTATGGCTTAGATGCCAGATTTCAAAATATGGCCCTTGCCATCTAATAGGAAAGGTAATGCTTTTTCTCACTTACTTTGCAATGCAAGCCAAGTTGTTGTAAAGAGGGCTCTAAAACTAAGCACATAAAAGCAGCTCTTGCAGACAATAAAGCCTAGATGATGAATGTTTATTCCCAGTGCTAGTAATGATGAAGGTTCTTGGCTTGAATGATAAGTGGACTTGCTATCTATCACTAAAATGTCAGAAGCTTAGAGGGCAGATATTTAGATATTTAGGACGGGAGTTTCTGAAGACCTTCCCTCATTAGTTACTGCTTGTGCACAAGGTTAAATCTTGTTATGCATAGTTGTTCTCTGTTCTGAGTTAATAAAAGTAATAGTTACCATCAATGCACACTTGAAACAAAACTTATATGCCAGTATGGCGAACAGTGAACACAGTGAAGAGTATAACATGCTGATGGTGTTGAAGCAGTCATTAGGGGAATGTGAAGTTCCTATTAAAAGTGGCAGGCTTTAGAAATCATGTGATTTATGTAGTAATTTTTCTATGCAAAATACAGCAGACTTTATTTAAATTTAGATGAATACAAGAATATTTGAGTATTCCAAGAAGGCTTATCTGACTGGGATTTTATAGCTGATTCCAGAAATGGTATAAATCTGTACTGCTCCATTAAAGTATAGTGATCATTTCCAGTATCCAAGGGTTTGGTTCATCAAGTCCAAAGTATTAATAATCTGGTGAACATGATAGAAGTTAAGGAAAATAAGAATTTTTCTATAAAAGGAAAGTGCATTCTATAATCCCACTATGCTGCACTAAAAATGAAGGCACTGAGTCATCTTTTTCTTAATTACTGATGTAATCCCATGTTAACTGAATGAGTTTGGGGAAATTAATGTATTGTCAAAATTCAAAAGCTAAACATTATTAGTCAAAAGTATGTGACTAAACATAATAAGAGTAAACGTACTCACAGAAGTAAACAATTCATCAGCAACTTATAGAAGGAATGGTGACAGTTTATGCATGAAGAAATGTATTGTCAGCAGAGAGGGCCAACTACAGGAATTTACTTTTCCCTTTCTTTTTGTGAAGAAAAGTGCCAGAAAATAAAAATATCTTATTTCTTTACATTTATGCATTTGGCTTTAGTGGTATTATGCTATAACGTAGCCCTATTTTGAATAATACTGGAGACACCATAGTCTAGGTGTCTACTTTTCAGCTGATGTGAATAAGAATAACAGTAGACTTAAGTGGAGTGACACAAGTTATTACTTGTTCTTTCCTAGCTCTTTCCTAGCATATAAAAATCTGTGACTAAAAGCAAAAATGTGAGTCCAGTCAAATTGATGAAGATATTCTAGATTTTCATTGTTTTAATAGAGCAGAATGGGCTTCACTGTGATTTCTAGAAATAGTTTCAGTTTTTAGTTTTATCTTTCATGGATTGGAATAATACTTGAATTCTGATTTTCTTATGTTTTGACACTAGAGAATTGATTTTTTCTTTGATATATATGGGAAGAAAGAAAATAGCTTCATTTTCATTCCATTGTGGGAAAGAGAAGACTACGAAACAAAGGAATCTTGCACATGGATTTTTCATCTCTAGAGACAATTTGGTTTTTGCACCTGCTTTTTTGTGGTGTAGGCTCTACCAAAGTAGAATCTGCAGTTTCCCTGGAAACAAAATTTCATGTCATTCAAGACCTTGACATTAAAATAGATCCTTATTCTTTCCTCAGTCATCCTGTATTTTGGCTCTAGAGTCAAACATGATTCTCTGTGATATGACATGAAAGATCCAAATGAAACAGAAAACAATATATTGAAAATGAAAATGATAGTCGATGTTTGTGAGGAATCTGAATTAACAAAAACCTCATAAAATTACAGATTTTTTTGGTAGTTATATTCCACATTTTCAGCACCTTGAATTCACTTACCAGTGGACAAGTGATACGGTTAGAGCACAGAAAACCCAGGTTCAGCTTCTGTCCCTACCAGAAGCCCCACATATGACTTTCAGCAAATCACCTTATTTCTCCTTAAAACTTCTGAATGTTTTTAATCAAAAGCTGCCATTTGGAGTAGATGGAATGGTAGAAAATTTTCCCAAACATCAGAATGGCTTATTCTGGAAATTCTGGAACCTTTTTGATGAAAGTAAAAGAAAGTAAAGCCTACTTTTCCTAACCCATCAGAAATAAAATGACACCATTTATATAACATATAATTTCCCGGGAGTTAGTGGGACCTCTCTCAATTCCCTTCTCATCTGGGGGACTTGGAACACATCTTTCTATCCTCTAAGGTACTACCTTGGTAGTACCTCTTAGGTACTACCTATGTAACACCTTGGTGTAGATGGCTTCCAACTACTTTCCACTGAAGCTATTCTGTCTTACATGGAATACTTAAATATTCATTGAAGCAGGGAAGAATAACTATAACGCTGACTAGAAATAGTGGAGTTCTAGCCCTAGCTCCAGTATTTTAGGTATTTATACAAAGTGGAACCAAAGTCAACAGAAAAAAAAGAGAATTATCTCATTTCATTCTTCCTAAAGCTACTGAGGCGTATTGTGATTGGTAACTTGGTTGGTAAGATGGAGCTAAGGCAAAGAGAAAATTCATCCTAGGAGAGTTCTGCAATTACTAAGAGAAAGGGTAGAAGGGCGCAACACATCTTCCTTAGAAATGCAGTGACATTTGGTAAATTTAGTGTTTTCTTTCTGTGGTTTTCCTCAAAAAGATTACTTTTTCATGTTGAATGAAACACACATATAAAATAAATATTTTTCTTTTTTTGACCAAAAAGAAATTTCTTTTTGGTCAGTTCAAATGGATTTTTTTTCTCCTTCTTCTCTCTCCCCTCCTGCCCCCTGAAATATTATTCCCACATCTCCTCAGTCTGTGCCTCAGGCTCTAGTCTTTAATATGTCGTTAACAATACTTCCTTTCTTCTGCTGTTTGCCTGTCTATTCTATTTAGATGGTAACCTTCCAAGAGCGGAAACAATTTCTCATGTAATTAGAGGAATTTATAGTACTCTTGTCTCAGAGAGGGCAACTAGACACTACTGTAACATAAATAATAAAAGTATATCTATGAAGAGTGGATTCACACACAAATTTTGCTGGGACAGTGGATAGCATATACGGCAACCACACTGAAATGCTCTGAGTGCATTGAAATGGTGAGGCTGTTGGAATGTATCATAATTCATGTATCAGTCTGTCTGTTTTTAGTTTTTCTTCCAAATTGTTAAAGCTTTTTTTTTTGGCCATCTTGGAAGATAATTCTGTAGCAACTACTTCAGCCTTGATAGGGGACTGATACAGCCATGATAATAGTTGTGTGATTATGAATAATAAGGCAAGAATCTAGAACTGATTATTTTCTAATGGCCTACTCCCTTTCATATTTAACTTATAAGAATGCTCAGTCATAAAGATTCTTTTTTTCTACCTTTCAGTATTGCTGTTGGCTGTTGGTTCTGTTAATTGTTTAACTGTTACCTTTAATAAAGATTTACTTAATCACAATGTTC
The DNA here is from genome assembly GCF_036417845.1 of Apteryx mantelli. Taxonomy (NCBI): domain Eukaryota; kingdom Metazoa; phylum Chordata; class Aves; order Apterygiformes; family Apterygidae; genus Apteryx; species Apteryx mantelli. Next base: position 54,825,260 of record NC_089982.1, read on the forward strand.
ATTAACCATGGTGTATTCCAGGAGAGACAAGATCAGCAAAACCTTAAAATACAACTCATCTCAGACCTCTCAGGACTTGGACAGAGCCAACAGAGAGCAGTTAATTTGGAATTTTGAGCTTTTTTTGAAGTTGCACTATGCCCAGTTTCCCTCAATTTCTGAGAGTTCACAGGACTCCTGAAAAGAAGTATATATTCAGAAGCAGTAATAAAATGTATGAAACTTGCTTGAAAAATTGGTGCTTTAAGTACATCAGAGAGGAAATGGAAAAGTAAGGATTCATATTTTAACCTACTCTAAATAAAACTGAGAACATGAACTCTTGACTCAGCTTTATTAAATATTTTGTAGTAGTTAGTCTGAATATACATTTTCAGTATTTAAAAACACAGCACATCAGGTTCTGAAGTTAAAATTCCCATCACATCCTTGTGTACAGTACTTAAAGTAATAAGCATGTGCATGCATTCATTCACGGATGCACATGTCCAGATTCATGATTCTCAATCCCCCCCTCTGTGGGATGATACATACAATCAGACTACAATGTCTTTTTTCTTAACTGCAAATGTGTAGCAGCTGGCTCTGTTTATTGTATAAATGAGCGAACAGTTTCTAGCAGGAGTTAGGAAGTAGCTAAACCTTCTTAATTGCAGCTGGGGAGAAAGATGTAAGTACATGGTTGAGAATATAAGTTACTGGTCACAAAAAAAACTAGAGGCAGAGAGCAAAAGCTCAAAAAGGGGGAAAAACTCTAGTCTCAAAACATATTTAAATATAACCAGTTAGATGAAGAGTATGCTAATATTGTCCTATTTGAATTTGAATTTGAAAGGAGAGTTTGTCACGAAAAGAGGAAACAAAATGGAACGTAAATGGAGCAGCACAAAGAGAAACTTATAAGCACTGAGCAGACCTCCTCAGTGGGTGGGTAAAATAATCTGTTTCATTGCCTTTGATAATGGCATTATGAATCATACTGTGTATCTCTAATAGAGAATCCGAAATAATTTATCAGGGTTTGTAGCACATCAGAGAGCTTTCCTGGTTGTCACTAGAAGGTACCTCTTCATCTGCTGGTCTTTTCAGTGCCACCTACCTAAAGGACTAGTATATTTTTTACAGAGGCTGTTTGTATGTGGATATTTGGAAAAATAAGTGCTTTCCATCTGGACGTATTAAGGTTTCCTAATATTATAAAGTTGTATTTATCCCTTTGCTAGAGAAGCATGTTAGCTTTTCTAACCATTCCCTTTTTGTAGCCTTCTGAGGCTTTTATGCAAATTGAACTTTTCTCTTCTCCCTCCTGCACCTCCAAAAAAGTGTTTACTCTTAACTTGTTCAGAACAGAGGTTTTACTGTTAATTGAAGACTGCCTGACCTTCTCAGAATAGCAAAAAATCACTGACAGAATGGATGTCATCTGCTGTACATGACTGATCCACTAACAATTTGTATTTCTGTCCACTTATTTTATGTCTCCCTGTACACTGACTGATTTACCTGATATAAACATCTAAATAAAATAAACACATACAGCTCATTACTTACCCTTCACTGAGAGCAGCACAAACAGCATTGGATAGAAATGGTTTTGAAGACAGACCTCCAAAATCTATACACTTTAACACTAATTAGAAAGGATTGAGAAGCACAACCTAAAGTGCTTTTTTGCAGACAGTACATCATGATATAAGTAGAAAAAGGCAGCTCGCGTAACTTTTATTGGATGAGGGTGACCTGTAGAGTTGACAGCTTAGGCATGTCTTAGGCATGTTTAGAGTAACCTCATCTACAAAAACAAATGTGTATGATGTGGATTATTTGCCACATTTGCCTTTATCTTTAGGCAAGTACAGAATTGCCAGGTGATAGACAGACCAATTTCTGTATCAGCTTAAAAACAGCAGCAACAACACCTGGATTGTTTTGGACTGTAAAATCGCAGTGGGTGACCAGGTTAATTAAATGAACTCCAGAAAACAAACACTAGTGAATGAGAACCTCTATGAGACATTTGACAAGGTATAGCATGGCCAAATAACATGTTGAACGAGCAAAGCAAGGTACAACCTCTGTGCACACTTTGAGCACTTTAGACTGAGCCCCAGCAAGTGAGTTCTCAAGACGTGTGCTAGTTCTTGAAATATTACAGGCACTATGCAAGATATAATGCGAAGTAATGCTTTCTACAATAGTGCGAAGTTAATCATTAATGTTAACAGCCTATCCCAAATCGAGACCACACCTACACAAGACAGGAAGAAAGCGGATATTATGTCTGCTGAATGAGGCAGATATATGTCCAAGATATGAGAATTCAAAGGCTGACAGTGAGCACCACCACAGATGTGCAGCATCAGCTAGTCCAAGGTTGAAGGAACAAGCAGATAATGTAAATACTTGGAACACACTGGTCGGTGCCTATCCAAACTTATCCATACAAGTAGGCCAGAAATCAGGAAATCATTGACAGTCTTTCCTGACATGATCGCACATCACACAGTTATTAAAGAACATCATTTCAGAACATGCTCTTATTTCAATATAGTTACATTTACACTGCTAAATAAAGCAAGGTCAGAGAGTGGGCCAAAGCACCGGACCACTGGTTAGTCACTCTGCTTAGTTGTTAACATGCTTCCAGACTCCAATACAATCTTTTCCAAAAGACACTATGGGCAAGACAGAACCAGGCAAGACAGACATGGCCCTGATGAATTTAAAAGGGCAAACTTAGTTTATAAGTTTCAAGACTTACTTCAGCAGTGTTCCAGGCTGCAACAAACTGGGAAACAAGAATATGGAAATACAAGGCCAAAAGAAAACAGAAACCGAACAGGTAAACAAAAAGCAGCAAAAAATACAAATATGTACAATAGGAACAGGGAAGTTTGCATGAATATGTAAGCAGGTAAAAATCAACAGACATTAAAAATAAAAAGGGATGCAGGTAAAATTAATTTTTCATCTGTATGAACTTATGTTAATTTAACTGTCATTTAAATAAGAAAAAAAGAACAAGCAGTAAATATTTGCTCTAAATGCTAAAAACAATAAGGAAGAAGTTATCGGCTTAAGACCTGGAATTATTTTGCTAAAGTGCTAATCCATTTTTTGACAGATGTTGCCTCTTCTGCAGGTGCAGAAAGAATATATTCTTTAGTTCAGTTTTCAACTAATTCAGTTCAATAACAACTTCAGTTGAAGTTGGAAAACTGAATATGAGTAGAAAAAGGAGAGAAATCTTGTTTTCCCTCTTTCAATCTGAGAATATAATAAGGTACATGGTAGTGAGATTTAAGAGAGTTCTAAAACTTTGAAGGAACTGGCAGTGACATTTACTTTAAATTATTTGAATCAATCTTTCTTTGTGTGTGTGTGGTCAAAATATAGTTTGACATGGTGTTGGAAACCTATTTTTGTTAGATGTTATCTTCCTTGTGTCTTTTCATTGGATGAATCAATCGTGTTTTGAGATGCTTCAGAGCCTCTCGAACTCATGCTCACCCTTGTGACTGAGGGCTTGTGGGTCTGATTTCACATTTTGCTGCCGATTCTTTGGCTGTTCAGAGGAGACTGTATCTCTGGTGAAAAAAACGTATGGGAAACAGCAGCAGAGCTCTCCCAGCACAGAAGTTCTGCCAGGTCATCTCTTTTTTGGCCTCTTACCAGCGCTATCTGGCTGCTGAGTGCTATTTTATCAGGTAACAATTACTCACTGATATCACCTCAAGCCCATGATGCCTTTTTCCATCTCATCTGTTTTGCAAGGTGGAAAAAAGGAGATGAGAAGCAGTAGTTGCCTCAGGTTTAGAAAAGAAATCTATTCAGTTCAAGCTTCAGGGTCTTAGCACCACCACAGGAGCTTCTGAGAGCTTTAAGTTCAACTGAGAGACTAAAGCAGTAGGAGGGTGGGTAGTGCTATTCTTGTGAAGTACTTAAAAGTAGTGAAAAATGAAGGAAATCTCATCCTTCCTGGAGCCTGCTAGGTAGGGAATATTATCAGGAAGTTTTGCAAATGGAGTCCTGGGAGCAAAAGGAAAGGAATGAGCAGGATTGATTTTGTGTGAGGCAGTTTCTTTGATGACAAATTATAAATACTTTTGAACACTTTTCACAGAAAAGGAGGTGATAATAAGGATGATATGGAAACTAGAGCTTCTCCATTTAGTTCAGGACTATGTATTTCCCTTCTTGAGCTACCACAGCTTTATGTATACAGAAGTGTCTACTCTCAAGCTGTACTGAGCTTTCTCAGCTCTGGAATGGGTGCTGCTGTGAGAAGGAGCCCCCCCGCCGTGAGCAGAACGGGGCAGCAGCTTTCACCTAGATGGACATGGCCTGGGTGAGAAAATGAGGCCATGTTTCATCCTCACTGACCAACTTCATAGCTCTTTCTAAGTTCTGTAGGATGGTTAGATTCTCTGTATATTTCCCCAACATCCACTCTGTGCTTGTGTGGACCCACAGATGCAGAAAGCCTCTTATCGCTATCTTTACAGAAGTGCCAGCAAATAAAAAAATGGAATTATATCTGATCATTACTTTCTGCTTCATTTAATTGTGAGACAATTTAAGTCCTGCAGGTTTGGAGTGCATGAGAACTTAAATGACCGGCTCTTTGTTAGCACTACTTGTATCTGCAGCACAGCTCCTCCTGATGAGATGATATTTCTCTTCACAGTGAGATTTTAGAGCACTCTCTAATATCTTTAATAGTAATAGGGTGCCTAGATACCAGCTATCTAAAAATACCTAAGATGGCCTGATAGACTGATTAGGCACAAAGAGTGAAGTCATGAAGAAAGAACAGAAACACAATGTAAAGGATTTGGAAAGTGCTAAAATAAACCAACTCTTCCAGAAACTTCAGCTTGATAATAAAAGCTGAAGGAAAAATCCAGAAAGTGTATGGAAGACTGAAGAAAACTTATTAAAAGAACAAAATTATCTTAAACAATGAAGAAGTCAGAATTTAAGTACTGAGTTGTGGAAAAGAGGTAAAAAAATGAAGCAGCTGGATTACATTTTAAATGCAGTATAGAGAAACTGGCAAAATAACAACTATAATTCTGTAGCTCTTTCTTCTTTCAGCTTCATTTAACTCTGCTGAAATACAAGCCAGAGCTGGTTCTTTTCTGGAATTTTTTATCGTGACATACAGACACTTATGTTTCTCATATAAAGATAGAATACCATGTATTCTTTTTATTCAGTAATAAAGTAACACCAAGATACAGCAAAAAATTATAAGTACTATTTAGATTATCCTTAATCTTCTTTAAAGAGGAGTCATTAGTAAATCAGCTGGCATTTTCCATAAAATCTATGGTACATTGTTGCTCTTGTATTAAATATAAGCTTCCACCTGAACACGAAATGTTTCTGTACTACAGTACATACACACACACATGCACACACAGTCCTCTGATCTGTATTAAAGCTGATTTGCTAGTTTCCATGGCATGGTCATAGTATGTGGTGCATGTCATCTAGAGTCTTCAGAGTTTGAGATGAATGACCTCATCACATTCATTTTCAAAATGCTCAGCAGCCTGCCAGCAGATAGACTGTCTGGGATCTCTACAGCTAGCGGAACATCTTTCAGTCAACAGCTGACTGGTTTTTATTTGCTGGTGAAACAGAAATATTAGCTTGTGGTACAGGTTGGCAGACCCGTCTCTACCGGTAGACAGATCTCTAAATGTTGCTTTGATCATTTACTGGTTCTACACAGCTGTCTTTAACAACATGTTTATAACCTTTCTTTGTAACTCAGTATCTGACCAGATGTTTGGTTTCACGTTACTGACCCCTTGTGCAAACCTGGAAAGTCTCTGTCCCCTTCCTACTGGTTCTTTTTCCTTTGGGTTGTACAAAGTCAAAAAACACAATATAAAGGACAAGAGCTATGATTTGACAGCTCAGCTGAGGGGAAAGAGAATGAGGAAGATAAATATATCATTTTGTCTTCTACTCAGGGTTGTTCAAGGATACCAAGAAAAGAAAACAAGCAGTTCTTTGATGGAAGAAAATGTGCAGAATCACTGAAAATCCAGGGCATCTGCAGATGATAAAAAGCCTTCAGACAACTTTGCAGCAGTTAGCTAGAATTCCAGCTTTACAGCATTTAACCAGAAACCCTTTCCTTTCTTAAAATCACTGCAGATAAGGGAGGACAAGGAGCTTCAGAACGTGATCAAATATGAAAAATATGCTCGTAGAAGATTAAAAACTTTGCTAAGAGTAACTCTACCTATTCATATGAATAAACCTATCAGATGAACCTATTAGGGCTCCTGGATGTTTCTTAAGCATTTGGGGACAGACTGGGAGAAGGTGTTTCTTTAAAATCAAGACACACTTGTAAGCAAACTTGGGAAGCTCATCTTTGCTAGCAGCTGTCTAAAGCAAGAATATACTCTTTGACTGTACAGCTATAGATCTTCTAATAAGCATGAAAATCTGCACTTGTGATTTACCTTCTACAAGGCAGTATATGTTTCAGGATTCCCCACAGAAATTCAAGGTCAAGAAATTTCAAGAAATGTTTCAATTTCTAGCCCAATTCAAAAAATTCCTGATGGCACATTGGTGGTCTATTGAATTTTAATAAATGTTCATGAGAATTTGAATTGACTCATCAAGAGTCTTGCAGGTCTCCTCTTTATCTCTAACAGATCTGACTGTGGCTTGCTGTTTCATAGCTTTAAAATTTTCCCTGTTTAAAGATGTGCCAATTATCATTTCACTGACTCTGACAAAACCAGCATTTTGTAAAGTAAAATACTATGCAGGATGTGCAGTAAAAAAGAAAACATTTAGAGGAAACTATTAATAAACTGAACTTGCCCCTGACTTTTGAGAGCATTATTCATATTTACTTTGAGTTCTAGTTTAATTTAGACCCCCTTATACTCCAACAGGTGTTTAAATACATCTTAATCAGACCTGGAAAAAAAAGGTACTATATTTGGTACCTAAGTATTTTTGTAAATATATTTAAGATATTATTAAAGCACAAAAGCCTACATAATTAAAGCCTGAGCCTACATAAATCCTATTGAAGTCAAAGCTGAACTAGCATTCCTTGCAAGATCAGAGAGAGCACAAGGTGACAGACACATGCCTAAAGTGTAATTAGAGTTCTATAACTAACATGCACAATTATGTTCTAAATGTTATGTATAGAATATTATACCTGATAGACTGGTGGGTAGACTAATATGTATGTAAGTGTATATATGTATGTATATACACACACACATGATATGTAGATGACATCAAATTCGGGGGAGTAGTTGATATGCTTGTGGGTAGGGGCCGTCGTTCAGAAGGACCTAGACATGCTGGAGGAATGAGCCAACAGGACCCCTACGAAATTCAGCAAAGAGAAATCCAAAGTCCTGCATCTGGGAAGAAACAAGCCCCTGTAGCCATAGGGGCTGGGGACTGCTGGGCTGGGGAGCAGCCCTATGAAAGGGCCCTGGGGTCCTGGTGGGCCGCAAGCTGAGCGTGAGCCCGCAGTGTGCCCTGGCCACAGGGAGAGCAACAGCCTCCTGGGCTGTATGAGCAGGGGCAAGGCCGGCAGGGTGAGGGAAGGGGTTATTCCTCTCTATGCAGGGCTCGTTAGACCGCATCTGAAACACTGAGTTCAGTTTTGGGATCTCCTCCAATACAAAAAGACATCAGTAAGAAGGAGTGAGTCCAGGGGAGGACCACCAGGATGGTCGAGGCTGGAGCACTTGCCCTGTGAGCAGAGGCAGTGGGACCAGGACTTGTTCAGCCTGGAGAAGAGACGGCTTTGGGGGGACCCAACAGCAGCCCCCCAGTACGTATGGGGAGGGCATCAAGAAGAGGGAGCCAGGCTCCTCTTGGTGGCGCATGGATGAGAAACAACGGGTAGAAACTGAAACAAGAGAGGATCAGACTGGATATAAGGAAGAACTGTTTCCCCACAAGGACAGTCCAGCAGTGCAGCAGTGGAGCCCAGAGAGGTTGTGAAGTCTGCACCCTTGGAGGTTTTCAAGACCAGACAGGATCAAGACCTGAGCAACCTGGCCTTGATCACAGCTGGCCCTGCTTGAGCAGCAGGTTGGACTAGAGACCTCCAAAGGTCCCTTCCAACCTGAGTTATCCTATAATCCTATGATACACTATATACTTATATATATGTATATATTCACTAGATAGATTAGAGAAATTAATAGACTAGACTAGATGGGCTATGCTAGTAGAATACTATAAACTGTGCATAGAATTTAATTGTAGGGGCAATGTAGGGAATGTTCTTAAGCTATGCTGCTTTCCCTTCATCACAGTTTCTACAGGTACCTGAGCCTGTGGGTAATTTTGTATGTTCAAATCATTTACTGAAATCAATAGGACTTCTCAAAAATGAAACTAGGCACCTGAGGGCATATTGTTCAGTTAGGATCTTATTGTGTGCTTGACTCTGCAGAAACTTTTTCTGAGAATAAGGGCAGCAGGACTGAGTACAATGTTTATGCACTGAAAATTTGAGAAAAACACTAATAATAAGCACTATCAAGAGTGCTTACATCATCAAATGGCAAGATTTTAACTTTAGGAAGAAAGAAGTTTTGTACTGGAACATTTATCAAGATGCACAAGACTAAGAGGGGCTTCTGGGTCACTGAATCCTCTATGGCAGATAACTGCCATAGAGCTCCTTTCCATAAACTGATGGAACCCATCTTAAAACTTCTTCATCTGAAATTTTACATGTGGAATTTTAAAATATCTTTGCTAGAAAATCAAAACTGATTTGCTTCAGCTGCATAAACAGAACAGAATTTCCATTTTCTCCTGACAGCAATATCAATAAATAGGCAGCCAAGCAACACTTAGTAGGAAATGCCATAGTTGTTTTTTAAATATGCAAGCAGATATAAACAGAATAAATTAAGAATTATTGGTTCTCACATTTCAGCAGTTCAATTAAAGATTATTAACAAGTCCGATAATTTAAAGATCTACTTCAGTAGGAGAAGAATTCCAGGTAAATCTTTGAGGTAGAAAGCTGTTCAGTTCCCCTCTGCAGTTTACTTTCCATTGCTTTTCTATGATCTAGTTTATATTCCTTACAGTTTATGCCCAAGAGCTGAGGTACTGCAGCTAGCCAGAAGGTGGCTGCAAGAAGTACTTAAATTAACATATACAGATCTACGTATAAAATCAATTACAAAAGTTATTGGCTGAAGACATTTTTAAACAATAAAAAGAACAGCCCATAGTATAATCATATTTAGGGGGAAAAAAAGCCCTTGTCCAATATATTTATATAATTATGAATTCAGTCTTATGACAACAGGACAAAGCCTTACTCATGGGAATAGTTAGTGCTGCATTATTTAATTGGGATTACAGAGTGCTGACATGATCAAGGTCCTAAAGGGTTGGGCTTTCATTCTGTGAAAAGAAAGAAGAAGTTTGTGAATTTTTTTATGCATTACATAGATTTTTGTAATGAAAATACAGGAAATATTTATTTAGAATTGCAATAAAGGTATTACAATCTAGCTCTTACCAGTCTTACTGATTTAAAAATAATCTAATTTACACATTGTTAAAGGCAAACAAAACTTAAAAAGAATAAGCTATATTAGATGGTTCATCATGAAGACACTGTCTTCTTTGCTAAAGAAATCTACAATTACATTAATGTAATTCTTTGAAAGTAAATATTAAAACCAGAGTTGGTCAGAAATTGATCTTAGAAGTCTGGACCTACTCTGTGGTCTATGTGGTTCAGAGAACACACTTAACCTTAGAAATATTATGAGCTTACAAAGAACTTTCAGAAATTCTCATCTTTTTTAAAGGCTTTCCTGCAAGCTTCTAGCTATAGCTTGGAACATATATCTGTTCCCAGTGGAACACACAGAGCTATGCAATCCACTCAGGTGAAACAAGAGTTGCATCAAATTAAAGTTAAATTGGGAATGTTGCTTAGACTTTTATGTGTCATCCCCTTTCACAGTGTGTTATACAGCACAAAACTTTAAGGGTTCTTCTGCTTCTTTTTTTTTCACATGGCCTGTCCCCTGGTATTTTGTACCTGAGGTCAGTCCCACAAATGCTTTCACATAGTGTTTATTCTTTTAAGTAATCCTGAACTGAAGAGTAAACCAGTGTAGAAAATGTTCTTTCCACCCTACAAACGTTTTGAAAAATCTGAGCATTTTTGAAATAAAATTTAAATTTCCCTCTTCACATTGTGTTTTAGAGTAAGCAAGAGGTCTGTCAGAGACTGTGTGGAAAAAGCAGAATAGGAACTTCTTGGGCGGCCAACTTTGAGGTTTTAGTGGGCATACATGACAACCTTTTTGTGCTTCCTTCTGCCAGTGAACCCCAGCCATGAATGAAATTTTTGAGTTTATGTAAAATAACGGATATTGGCACCTTGAAATGTCAGGTTTAACTGAAATAACATTCCTTCTCTCAGAGGAGCTTAAGAATACTACTAAGTGCTGGAAAATTACGAGACAATTGTCTGTCACCTATCTGACATGGTATGGTATACAGTGTAAGGCAAAAGACTATTCTCCCACGATAGAAGTAAGACAACTGCCTGTAGTCTAAATGATCAGCTAATGATTAGGATCTGTTTCAGACTAGAGGACAAACTAAACAGATTTATACAGTCAGGAACATATTTTGGGTGACTTATCTTTTTTTTTTTCTCTCTCTTTTTTTTTCTTTGCAAAATATTTCCTACATCCCTGGACAAAGTTGGAATAAATTCTATTTGCCATAGCATTTATTATCTGCTCCAGAAAAAGCTTTACTTTTCTGAGTTCTGAGTATCTTTTCTCTCTTTGAAGACCAGTGCCTTTATCGCTAACTTCTGTTGTTTCAGCTCTCTCCAGATAAGAAGGCATTTAATTATTCCTTCTATTAACCTGAAAAAGAGTTGATCTAGCAAGCTATCAATTTCAGTGAAGTGTGTGATTGTTGATAGATCAAATACATTCTTATTAGTACCACCCAAGGTAGATTAGAGAGAGAACGCTACCGCAATCTTCATTTTCCATCTACAAAACAGAATATAATACTTGCTTTTATTTATTCTTTACTACTCTTTGCTTAGAATGGAAACTGTGTAGGTAAGATACTGACCTTCTATTACATGTAGTAAAATGGGTACTTATTTTAGTTGTATTATAATACCGTTAATAAAAAACAGCATACAATCCATTCCTGGATTCTAATAAATTAGCAGTCACCTAATCTCAATGGCCAAGTATTAGTTTAATTAAATAACTAATTAAATAGCTAGGGGATTGACTATGTCATCCAAGTGCACTTTAACATCACTCATAATTCAGCAGAAGGAAAAAGGAGGAGAAGAGAGTAAAAAGCAGAGATGATCATTTCCTCCCAGGAAGCCTACTGTCTTTTTCTCTTGGGGCCACAAAGTGTGGTGTGTCAGCTCTGGCTGTTTCTGAATGAATACATGAGGATCTATTCATAAGGAGAGGTTATTACTGCCAGACAAGGTTAGATGCTTCCTGTGTTTCAAATACCTAGCTCATAGTAATTTCTTTGTGCTTAATAATAGGTGTCAATTCTTGAGAAATGAGTTTTCTTTGTCTCTCACATGAATGGTGCCCACATATTGACTGCCACTGAAATAATAATGGTTGGAAGTGCAGACTGGGTGGACCACACAATTAACCAAGATTCAGCCAAGAGAGTGTCAGGGTTCCAGTCATCAGGGTTAGCATACAGAATATATTTCTGGAAAAGTTTTGTCAAAAAACTTGGTGTAAGTATACATTGTAGAATATTACCACCTGAAGACCATGGTTATTAATATGCCTAAACCTACAGGATGTATGATTCACACAATTTGATTGTCACAGTCTGTGTCAAAATAACATATCATTTACTTGGCTCTTCAGGGATGAGTGTGAAGTATTTAGAGCAGTCATATCTTCCACAGAACTCAACAGTGCTCTTGGATTTTTCCAGGGACAGATAATTCTCTAGGGCTATTTGAAAATTTTCAACATCATCATTTTTCTGACAAAAATACATAGTTTTCTCTAAATTGTTTTTTAATACTAAGAATGTACTTTTCAGCTAAACATTTTGTGTTTGAAAATTCAAAACAAAATGACGTTGTGAAATATTAAGCCCATTGACATTTTGAAGAAATTTTACTGGAGTCTTTTTTTCTAAAAAATCATTTCATTATCTTCCTTAAACTATTTGTAGCATAATTTCTTTGGTATGTCAGCATTGTCATATTTCAGGATAAATAAAGTCTTTCCAAAGACTAAGTACTCTTTATGGGGCATAAATCCTATTTTTCACAAAGGTCTTTCTTTTCTCTATAGAGCTCTTTGTGACAAGTAATTCTCATAAAAATTTTTCATCTTTTTCTTCACTATCTCTTTGTTTCTTCATAGATCAGCAGGTTTTTATGATTATGGGTTCTGTTGCTTCGGATTCTGGTCATAAAACCTCTAACCTCGGTGAAAGTGTCAGATTCTTCTGAAAATCTGTCTCTTACAAGAACTTGTGAAAAAGTACATCTCAGAATGTACCATCTTATACATACAAGTGATTTTGTGCTTTAGTGAGTTCCATCATAGTAGACTGGTTTAGTTATCTCAGTGAAGTTGCATGTGTATATATTTGTGGGGCTTGATGTGTTGTAAGAATAGGAGATGTTTTGATTGTATTTTTAAAGTTTGCTTTTGTTGTATTGTCTTAGTTTATATAATTTCTGTTTGTGCTATCTGTATATTTGTATTTATTGTAATTGCATTTGTGTAGGAGTGTACTGACAAAATGCTTAATGAAGACAAAGAAAAATATAAACACCCTCCACTGAAAACCTCACTACCAGAGAAAAATCTGTCCTTTTCAGGATTTACTTCCACAGGAGTCTAACAAATCTTTGCTACTTAGCAGAGTGAATGAAAGGCTCTATTTAGTCACTTTAGAATAAGTGAAGGTGTTATTTGAATTTAAACATGCAGTTAATATATGTTTACACACTCACTATGTAAACAGATAAACAAATGAACATACATATCATATGGTGAAATCAGCATAATAGTTGCACAATGCTCATTTCTATCCTAGAAATGGTGAATGCTTAGGCTGTAAGTTTATCCTAATCAGGATTTAACTTTATTTGGAATAGAAGGAAGACATTGTTAAAGAGCAACCTGGGCTCAATGAACAGTAGGATATATTATTTTTAAGATAACATGGAACCACAATCTGTTACTGAAAGCAAACAGAGGTTGAAAATTTTAAGATTATATTAAATTTATATTAAAACCTAGGCTGGTCTTTGGTCATTCAGCAATAACATTGTTATTAAGCAACAAAAGACATACAGTGCTTATATCAAAATGAGATCTCTAAGACATAACTGCCTCTTATCATTGGAGCCTATAGGCATATCATTAACATAGAGAATATTATCAAAATAAAAGGGAGTATTTGAAAAAAAACATAGAACTGGAACAAAATATAATTTGGTATTTGCCACATATTTAGATTCTTCACTGTTTATGATTCATGCTGCTTTACATGAATTACTGCAAAACTAATGTATTAATTTGGCAGGTGTGGATACCTTTTAAGGCAGCTTTTTGTCATTTCTTTTATTAGACTGTTTTTCTAACAGACCTCATATTTCCATGTTGTTTTGTTAAAGTTATTTTAAAAAGCAAGAGCTTAGGAGCAAACTAAAGTTTTAAATTTAATCTTAGTGGATTCTAGGTGGCTCATAAAAAAACCCAACAACTAACAACAAGAACAAAAGTGGGGCTTATTTCTATTCTTCATCTGAAAAATATTGGGGTATTTTCTTCTGCATTAACTCAGAGAAGTGATGGATTATTAGAAAAATTGATTACTTACCTTGCAATCCACATCTTTGAACACCAATGGTCACAAATGAAAAGTAGGAACCTCAGTTTCATGAATTTCAGTCCAAACTCAACTCCACATGGACTCCAATTCCAATTAGGGAAGGTAAGACAGAAAGAAGCATTTAGCTTTTTGCAATAATTTGCCTTCAAAGTTCACTTCACTGAAGCAAGCAACAAGATAGTATGTCTTAAAGTAATATACACTATTCCCACGCTAACAGAAAGACCTCAGAGGCCTCCCATAGCACCTACCATTGTAATGAGTCCTTCTGCAAAAAAAAAAAAAAAAAAGTTTGAACAACAGTTAACTTTGAGCATATGCTATATCTTGAAGCCCATGGAATTTACTTAAATTCTCTGAAATACAGAGTGTTTTCCTTACGGAGGAGTCTTATGTAACTGTACTGATAGAGCACTACTTCCATATGTAGTGTCACCTGCTCCTTTAAATCTGAAACTCTGGTGGGTACTTGAGAGAACAAAGGGAGCAAGTGACCTAAAAGAAAAAAAAAAGAAAGAAAAAAAAAAAGCTGATATTAGTCTGAGAGAGAAGACTATCCCTGCCTCCAAATTTCTGCAACTTTTCCCACCTGGGCTTAGCCAGAACTGCGAGCAGATGCATCTTTCCAAGGTATCCTAGGTGATGCTGATATGAATAGCTCTGAGAGAAAATGAATAGATAAAAAAATGATGGTTTGCTAGTTTATTTCTATGTGTTCTCATTGTTTGAATGAATCTAGCACTCTTGAAAATGAAGGAGTACTCTCCTTGGATATAAGGCACATTGTATTCTCATTTCTTGCACTGCATTCCCATTGACACGCGCTGGACACTTGTGTCCAGAATGGACAAAGTCAGTGACCCAAAGCCCTCAGTAAATGAAATTCAAGCTTTCTATTGCATCCTTATGAATGAAGGTATTTCAGTCCTGACCTTCATCTCCTGTTCTGATCCCAGCTCTGAGCCTTTTCTAACCAGAGACTGGCAGTTGTAAATAATGTGCTACATTTTGTAACAGTTCTTCACTGTGAAAAGAATGTCACACGGAAATAGAATGAGATCATTAGATGTATTTTTACTTGTGTTTTAGAGAAACATAGCTCTTAAAATCTGGAAGGTGAGTATAATAGTGTAGTCTACCCTTTCCCATGCTTTACACCCAAGGAACACAAATCAAGCATTAATACAGGTATTACAGATGCTAATTTTTGAAAAAGACATAATTTTATTTCTTTTCAACTCATGTTAAGAAAGTTAGTGATGGAAAAGTTAAATAATACAACCTTTCTTAGTATAACTTGCAAAGAAAAGGTCAAAAGAAAGTACCTTGGAAATGAGTATGCCCTAATCTTTCTTCTCTAGAAGAGTAAGTCTCAAAGAGACTGCTATGTTTCTTTATGCCATATCCTTAAGAACTGGAATAATATTCTGTGTCTAATGACAATATGGAAGGAATTTGAAAGTTTGCGATCTCTTTCATATTCAGTCAAAGGTTTCAACAGCTTTGATGTGTCATTCCATGAATCATTTATCTTTGATGTAAATACTAGTAGAAAACAAGAAAGTGTATTCTTATACACATATGTATAAGCATGTGCATGAACATATGCATGTTCATGTATATGTATTTTAGAATGCTGAAGTATCTGAGTTTTAATAAAAGACACAAAGTTGCTCAGCAAATAAATCTGCATATGTTTCACCAGTCTCTACCCCTGCTTCAGATATAGATATACACAGATATCTCCAGTGACTTTAAGTATTCACTATGTCTTCAATAAAATGAAATGTACAATTATTAACAAGGCAATATTCAAGACTTTTGCAAGTTTCTTCTCTGGAAACACCTTGCTTTAACATCAGGCTAGTTATATGTTAAGGAAAAACAAAGACTCTTTAGATAATATTGTGTCTTTTGTACTCGTAAAAGAAAAGCTTCAAATTTTCTGTAGTCAAGGATATGAGAAAATCTATAATGATAAACTAAGTGATCTTATGTTAAATGAACCAATAGTACTAGGTCTGTTGAACAGTGCAGAGGTGTTGTTTGAAACTGACTGGCCTCTACAAACTAATTGAATAGTGAAAATAATTAGAAAATCTGATTATTCAATTTTATGGATGATCCAGGTCAGAGTTGAGGTGCATTAGGATTAGAGAAGCTTTCATTACTGCTGACTTCACTGTGGCCTCAGGTAGGCCTTATGTGAAACTAAGGTGATACAATGCCTTTGAAATAGCTCTTTGCATGGAGATGAACTCTACAGAAGAGAGAGTTGCTGTCAATCACCAACTTTGAAGGTAACTAACTCAGTAACAAAGGTGACGACAATTTTAAAAAATAATTGGATTCATGATATATAAAAAATATTTTGAAGCTTATCAACTCTTATTGATACATGGTCTATCTTAAGTTAAATTTATCTTCCTAGGAAATCTTATTTTCTGCCCCAATATCACATTGAGCAGAAGCAGATATCACAAGCTCCAGTTTATGAAAACTTCATTATGTGAAAACTGCATGGATCTATGCAGTCCATATTTTGCTCTTTTCTTTAAAATGAACATGATTAGCTTTCACAAAATGGAAATTAACCACAATTTGGGAGGGCAGGAGCAAGCCTTGCAAGTAAAGAGGAGTTTATATGATTTATAACACTGAATAAAATATAAAAGAAAGCTCCAGCTGTGTTGTATCAAGCTTAATCTGAGGGTACAGCTGATAGGGATTCCCTAAATTACAGCTAGTAACTAATCCTTCAGCCTTTCCACTGCATTCCAGATGGAATAAATTAGAAACTGGAAGTGTAATTTCATTATCCAGGATTCTCAAATATAGCCAGGATTGAGGGATACATGATACATGGTGAGAATTTTGATTAACTTACATTCAGACCTGCTTAAAATTGCCTGATATTTCAACAAACAGTCTTTAAGCCCTTAATGTTAGGAAGCAAGATTAAAGGAATCAGCTTATCTAGGTACAATAATATTCATATGGAGTAAAGCACAAAGATTATCTTCTGCCTCTCCTTGATATCAATAGCTATAGGTACATAATTAGAACTTTTAAATATTTTCAATTCCCTTTTAAAATGATTTTATTTTACAATTTTTCCATGACAGCAACAGATTTAAACTTAGATAACCCTTTAAAATCCATTTTAAGCTTGTAACTGGAAATGCATTTATTATAAATAGCAATTAAAAGCTTCTTATAGGATACTTGTGATTAAATGTGTGTGTGTGTGTCTCTGTGTACATCAACATACAGATACAAAAACAACTCCCCTTTCACTGGTTGTATATACATCTTATACAACGCATAAATCAGTAAAAAGTTGAAGCTGCACTCAAAAATGTATTTTCAAGACATGTTCTCTAACATCAGCTATCTATATAGGCTAAACACATACAAGTTGGCAAACTTACAATTCTAATTCTCCTGTTTCTAAATCACTGGCTGTTACACAGACCACACCATATCAGGAGACAAGCTCTCTATCCAAATTGTAATATGCAATCTAGTATTTTCTTCTCGAGACTTCATAGAGCAGGTTTCCTCCTCATAGATTTCAAGTCATCTTCCTCTGCTTCTGTATTACCTTGCAAGACTTCGAGAATAAAAAATGAGTTAACTTTGTGTTTACACGATGTAAGTGTGTATATACTTATGCATGCGTATGATGTACTGCACCGTTAGCAGCATGCTAATAGAGGCACGCTTATAACTGACCACAGTGAACTGGCCCCTTTTGTCATCCCTCCCCCCTCCCAGCCCCTGCCTCTTCATTTTCCTATGCTTGCTCTTCCTCCTCCCCTTTTCTGCCCTTATCTCTTTCCAAATCAGGAACCCGCCCCTCATTAGTTTTTCCCTGTTGGTTCCAATTTTGCTACATTTGAGCCAAATTTGGTATTTCTGATACTGTTACCTAGGTATTCTCAGCCTTATATAGTATTATTACTCATTGGTATTACTGATACAGCTACCTCAATAATACTGATGAGTATTAGTGATACACTTACCTGGGTACAGCTGGCCAAGCAAGGTTGTATTCCCAAAAGGTCCTCTCTACTCCCTTCTAACTACCTGTGAAGATTGGGTGTTTCTCACATAACTCCTCCTTGTGGAGTTGGAACAATTTGTGAAACCAGGTCATTCCTCACGGTGCCATCTGTAGCTTTTGTCAGTGTCTCACTTCATTATTTGTTATGTCCTGTAATTCCTGTTCAGTAGTTTCTCATGTTCTGTTCAGTAAACCTCAGGCCAGAGTCCCCTACCTGCATACTTGAATAATGTCCTCCCGTAAAGATGAAAAATTAGTAAGTCAAAGAACTGCCTGTGGTCATCTGGCTCCCTTGGAAATTTTCTCAAGAGCAATTAACTACTATTTTGCTAGATTTAACTTTAGGTAACAACATTCCACTTAGGTAATAACATTTTGCACATGCTTTCCCCCCCTCCCCTTCCATAGAAGAAGCAAAAAAAAGAAAAACCTCACCTCTTCTCCCATCACCTACTACTATTGTTGCATCTACTAGTATAAAGTTTGACCTCAAGAAAATTCCGTCCCCTTTATATTTTCATCTGTCTGATGAGCAACCTCTTTATTAGGCAGTGAATGGAGGGAAGTGATTGCAGAAGCGCTCTCTGCTCTCCCCCAGGAGGTAAGTCCTCTTCCCAGACAGAGCAGGGTGACAGGAGACCTGTGGTTCTTCAGTACTTGCTGATAGACTTCACACTACACAAGTCTGTCTAGAAATTAAAGTTACTACTCTTATGACCATAGATGCTCCTGTCTCCAGACTCACCAGTTAAGACACTCCTTCTTAAGATGTTCTTCAGAAATGACTCAAGTGGAAGATATCTACTTAAAATGTGCAACAGTTCATTGTTCCCAGTGACAGGATGGGGGCAAGGTCAGTCCCCAGTTCCAAGTGGTCACAGGATAATCTGGCCACTCACAGCCATGCTCTAGTTTTAGGTTGAACCAATTCGATTAATTTTAAATACAACTCATTCAGTTCTCTCTCCCTCTGCCCAAACACACCAACTAATGGCAAATTGCAAGTGCTGGTAATTCCCCCAAGATAAAGCCAAATGGCAATAAGTAGCAACTGCCACAGAGACCTGAGGTGGAAGATGAATATGGGAAGATGCTAAAGAGAAGAAGTAGAGAGGGGAAAAAAAAGAGAGTGGGGTAAAGCCACAGAAGTTAAAACTGTAAGCAGAAAAAAAAACACTCACCTCTCTGCACACCAGAAAAACAGAAAAGGAGAGCAAAAGCCTGGAGACATTTCGAGAGAGAAAGGAAGAAGAGAAAGCCTGTGATACCTGGAAATTTAAAGAAAATCTTTCCAAAATATGACAAAAATATACAGACTAATGTTTCTTCTACAAAGAAGGAAAGATCTTGAGAGAAATTACTTCAGGTGAAAAAAGCAAAAAGGCCTATTTCTATGGAGGAGAGGATATAATTGCCTCATTGGTCAAAATGATTTCAGTAATGTTTGTTTAAAATTTTAGTGAAAAATGTAGCAGGAAATTAAGTTCTAGACGGGGATGGAGGGCTGCTTTAAAGTGCCAGGGTACGTTTTTATAAACTTTTTTCTGAGTTGACAGGATTCTCAACGATTTTTAAATTCAGATTGTAAACTTAGTTGCTTGTAAAGAGTTTTGAAGCTTAACTTCAGCTACCCAATTTTTAGAAATCTTAGAAAACAGTTTAATCAAATGGATCTTGAAAGTCTTTTCTCAAGTGAGTCTTCCAACTGCTGTATCTACGCATTTCAGACTTTCCAGTCGAGTCTACAGTTGGGTGTTATGATGAGCAACATAATATTAATAGTAATGCTAAGGCAATGTTATAGACAAAAGGAAAACTTGTCAGACTACAGAGCTCTGAAGCTAAATAATAAAATATTAACTTTGGATTTGGCCTGAGGGTTTTAAAATAAAATATTAATATTTGGTCTGAAAAAGATATTGATTAATTCTATGTAAGCTGTTACAGCAAAACTTATTTACTGTTTGATGCTTATCTTTTATGCAAACTTTGTTTTGCCAGAGGGGAAACTTTTCTAAATGGTCAAAATTAGGAATATTTTGAATTTGTATTGCAAGTCAAATAGCTTCTTCATAGCCTTGAAAGATTTCTTTCTCACTATTACTATTTCTGAGTGCTTATGGACAAAATGTCTAAAAGTGATGATAGCCAGTTTGGACAGTTGTCCTTGTAAAAGATTTATCCAATACAGCCAGAAGGAAGGAAATCTGGTAGGTGGGACTAGTTGCTCTTGTATGATTCACTGCTCAATTTTGCAAGTTTAGGAACCACGATGGTTTGATCCTGCAAATAGTGTAGCTGCACAGCTGTTTTCTTTGCAAAAAATCATGTGTATTTTGGGTTATGCACTGGAAGCAGGGGTTGCAGGGATCCCCTGGTTTGAACGAGCTTCTGGCAGCAGCTCTGGAGCCTTGTTCAAAATGTGAGGATGCATACTCTTGACTGAACCCAAAGACCAGACCTGTTGAAGTTTGGCCCTGAGGACAAAATAGTAGGTTACAGGTGTGCATCAAGATGAATTTCCTTCTCCCTTCCCAGCAGCACCTTATGCGTGAAACTGGAGATAAATCCAAGTGGGACTTTTTATGCTGTGCCATTTAAGAGGTTTATTTGAAGAAGCATGCTGGCCTCATGTGGATTTTTGCCAAATGGTTGCACAGTCCAGCTGGACTGTCTCCCAGGGTGCTCAGCTGGAGGCACTTGCACTTGCACATGTATCATATTTGTTGAGTAGAGAGCTAAATTATTAACACTGTATGTTTAAAATCTTACATGAAAACCTTTGCTAAGAATCAATGTGTATCCAGTCTATGATTTGAATTATAAGCTGTGCTCTCAGAATGCAGTAATATTTACTAAGTGAATATTTACTTAGAAAAGTACTCTGGGAGTGTATATGCAGCATCATAGCATCAGGACAGAATTTGCATTTAACTAGCAAGATATCAGATAAAGTAGGGGTAAAATTCTTATTAAATGTGACCTGTTACACTCAATGTCTCTGGAATGCTGAGGAAATAATTTTTAATGGAATGTCTATTATCATACTTGAAAACACCGTGGACCTTATCACAGCTATTAGGTAGCCAGAAGTTTGATGATCAAATATGAATATTCAAGATCCTAAGGACGTAAGTGTTCCAGTATTTGCTAAAATTTCTTTAATTTGCAAATGACTACAGTAAACAGAGATACAGTAAAGCTTGTAAAATGCTAAAGTTTTTACATATCCCATGAATATTATTCATAATAATAAAATCAATAGGATCATTTTAAAATGAGGAAACTGGTGAAATAAAAAAAAATCCAGCTGTGTTTGTACTATGTGATTAAAAGTAATAAAACAATGTGGACATGGTTTACTGAGAAAAAAAGTCATATTTTATTTATATCAATGCTCTTTTGCTTTAATAAGCCATGATTTAAACAAAAACAGCACCCCACGTATACATTTATTTATATTTAAAGCTAGTTTCCAGTCCAATTGCTCTGTCTGGGGTGCCAAATGACATCTGAAAGCTATTCCGAACAGCTACAATGCAATTGGAAGTAGACATGTTCTTCCAGCTCAACCTGAACTCCTCCAGGGGGCAGCGAATTGCAGGAATCGCAGCTCCTTAGCGCATAATTGAAAGCCTAGTCACAAATATATGGGTCATGTGTGAGAGGGCACAAAACCAGCTTTTTTTTGGCTTGGCAGACAGCCTGCTTGCCTGATGACCGAGCAAAGAAAGTTGCACATTCAAGGAGGGTTAAGTCTTGGAGACTCGGACACTGTAAGGAAATTATTATCACTAGGCAATGACCCCATTTTTATTGTACCAATTAAAATTTTTCTAAGGGTTTTCTAAGGGTTTTTTCGAAGCCTCTTGAAGGGAGATGGGGAGGAGTGCAGCAAGTCTCCTGCTGCAAAGAGGAGCTGGAGGGGTCCGTTGGCGCTGCGGCAGCCCCCGTCGGCGTCGTGGGCGCGTGGTGCCCCCGGAGACGCTGGCAGCGGGGCCCCGCAGCTGGCTGGGAGGCTGCCAAGCAGCCAGCAGCTGCTGCCGCTGCTGCCACAAGCGTTTGCTGCAGCCGAGCAGCTGGGCCTGGGGCTGCCGCACAAAGTCCGAAATGGTGAGCGAAGGGGCACGGGGACCCGAGCGTTAAAAATTTCTCTTGCAAAACACACCGAAAACGTGTACCCAAAGACAAATGGCCTTGAAAGCATTAAGCAGTGCTTTGTTTAAAATAATAGAAATTGGGGAAAGTGAAGCACGTCAAGTATTTTCTTTAACCATTTGCAGCAGTAAAGGTTGGGGAGGGGAGGTTGTTCAGTTCAATCCCTAATTTGGTTGTAATGTGTCCATAAACAGAAGGCATCTCAAAAATGCTAAAATCAATCTAATATTTCAGAGTTAAACTGAAGCAACATCTATGATCTTTTTAAACCTAGAGAAGAAATCTAAAGAAATTCATATCTAAACAAAGATTTTAAAAAAGCATGCTCAGTGTTTGTTTTTTAGGTCCAAATTTGGGCACCTAAAATAACATTCTGAGTCCCAAAAGTATAATACTTCCACTAGCTCAAAATTTAAAAAGAAACCCCCTGAATGGCTCTTTATTAGGCCATAAGATGGGGATTTAAGAGCTAAACTCTAGACTTATTTTACAGGCTTTGTGATTTTGGCTTGAAGGTGCAGCTGCAGTCAGGAAATAAGGATGTAAAGATAACATGTTCTTACTCAAGGATTTGGCCCACATAAGTATGTATCTCTTCCAGCTCACAGCTGCATGTTTCATCGATTAAAAAAAAAAAAAAAAGTCACACAAAAATCTCTTGTAGCTGCTCATTTATTTCTAATAGCATGTACTTCAGAATAAATGTGCTAAAAGAGAACACACTGGACTCTATTCTGCTTGAACACATATGTCTTAAATTAAATTCTGATTTAGAGCTATCCAAGGTATTACCTCCAGACGTGCTGGAGAGTACATTTTTATTTGTCTGGTTAGTTTGAGGTTGTTGGTATTTCTTGCAATGATGCTATGCCCTGGCAGCTGTGTTCCTTAGGAGCAAAGGAGCTGTCAGTCACGCACGTGAAGCCCCCAAGAGCAGGAGATGGCTTCCTCAGTGGCTGGACCCAGCCTTCAAACTCATTACCAGCGGAGATTAGGATGACCACAGATCTCCCTGGCTGCAGAGCAAAGTGAAAATCTCACTTCCTTGGCTTAGCTCACCCTCATTGACATCTCAAAATGAAGATGAGAAAAAGGAAGAGGAGAGAACAGAGACAAAGGGAAAACGAAGATGGAGAGAAGAAAGCAAAAAGAAGGGAGAGATGAGGGGAGTGGAGAATACCTCACTGCTCCTTAAGTGTTCTTACTGCGAGGTAAAGAAATATTATATATAAACCATTTTCACCTATGATGTTTAAAAGTGATCATTTAGATGTTCAGGTATCATGATTTTACCCATAACTAGAAAACCTAAGTAAACAGATTCCCATACTCTTCTTTTTAAGTTGAATATGACAAGAATTTCATGGGTTTTATGACCAGAGGTGACCATTCTAATTTTTTTTTTTTTTTTTTTTTTTTAACTAAAACGGAATCATATCACCTGAGAAGTAGTTCATCAGGTCCAGGATTTTGGTTTGATTTGTAGTGTGACCTTTAGGAAGACCATGAGGAACGTGTGCAGCACCGCAATTAGGTATGTGCAGCCAGTCTGCTCCCCTATTCTGAGAATTTATGGCCTAGAAAAGTACATGCTCAGGATGACCATTTGGGACCAAGAGGGTGATTTTGTCTGTACTCTTATTTATGCGGTCTCAATTTGGCTCCCCACTGGGAATCAGGAGTTCAGCAATTATGTGTAGCCCAGCATCTCTCACATTCTGTTTGGTTTATACATAGCTCTTCAGACTTAAGTCAAGCGCTGCAGTCTACTAAGGGGGAAGTACCTGCATTTTTTTGAAACATTCAGAGTATTTCAAATTCTCTGTCACCTCTAGTCTGTTGTGTATTTATCAAACCATGTCAATGGTGCATATGCAGAAAAGTCTGACTAAGATTTCCAAGTCAACCTTAGTTCTTCTATTTTCTAGTTATTGATACCGTATTTTGCTACCTTAATGGTCGCTTAATGGAGGCTTTTTCTGGATGCAAGATATTATATAATAATTAACTAGATCTTGAAAGTATCTGCCATTTGGAGATCCCTGGTGCTATGCAGAGAAAATGATAGTTTCTTCTGACTTCTCTCCTTTACATGTTCCCATTAACATAATAATAGAATACCCAATGAAAATGTTACTGTCATGTTATACCATTTTTAAACTGGCCTTTAATTTAGAGGAGATTTTGAGGGGGTGGAGAAGGTTCAGTTACAAGAAATATTAGTGCTTATAAACTACAGTACATCTGCATCCTCGTTGCAATGTATAATTTTGTAGAATGGGTTGATCAATCACTGTTTTTTTGCCATGATCTAAAAGATGGCTTTTCTTTAAAAATCCTAAGTTTAATTGAAAGTCTTAGATTTTCCAGTTGTTTACTTCATAGGAGAAAGTGATAATATGCCTCTCACTGACTTCTATGAAGAAGATTAAACACATGTTTAATAATTTAATATACACAACTGTGAAATTAAACTTAGCTTATTTATTATTTGATTTTAATAATGCATTTCCTTTGACTATTTGCACATTCTGGAGATAAGAGGTCTTATTTTACTGATAAGCAGATGTAGATATATATGTATAGACATCTATTTTTAAGGCTCAGAGACTGAAGTCTCTGAGAGGATAAAAGCTTTTTCCTGAAGGACTGCAGCACTGGGAATGGCTCTGCACATGTCAGACAGCAGTCCCAGAAGTGGGAGTCTCTTGCTCTGTTGAGTAGACTGGAGCATGGAAGTTTACAGTATACTGGTTTGGTCAGCCATGAAGACCGCGTACAAGTAGGATTGGCTCACATCAGCTGATGTCTATTTACTTTCAGAAAGCAGGACAACAGAAAGGAAATACAGGAATAGTGTTTCCAAACTTCAAGGCATTCCTATCTCAGCTCGGTTACCTACTTATCAGGCTCTGAGCTGATACTCCTTCTCTCACAGGAATGTCAGTACAATTAATTAACATCATATTTTAGTTATTAAAACTCATTACTCTCTCCTACTGTATTTGTATGACTATGCAAGTGATATTTGACTCAATGCTATGAAATACACAATGTTCCTATTGCTGTATCAGAACTTCAGGATTAATATCATTGGAAGGACGCAAGAACAGCCACCATAAAATATTGATTCATCAATTAATCATCAGTTAATCTTAGGCAATAGCATTCCTATGTACTGCAGAGAGCCAACACAACAAAAGAATTTTTGTACTTATGCCTGTGGTTTTTCAGTCCATTTTTCACTCATCTGACTGTAATTAAATCAAAAGGCCGTATTGATTGTTATTATTTTATTAATGTAGAAAGATGTTGAAGTCAAGGTCTTTTTTCAGCAGCACATTCCTTGGATTCTGGGAACTTAAACGACAGCAAATAAGTTTAACAGATTGACAATATGTGTGTCTGCCTTATTTCATATCTGTCACGTTCCTTTTAAATTTGATTTTTATGATTATTTATAACTTTCATTAAATTACTTTTTACTGCTTATTTTATCTGAGTATCATTCATGGAAATAGGTCAGAGCAGATAAGTCCCATGATATAGGTAGTGGCTTGAGAAATTAATGCCTCCTTAAATGCCCAGTATGTGGAACAGTCTTATATTTCAGCTCTGTTAATCATTTTTGAGGTTTAGAAAGGGAAACTTTGTACTTCAAGGAAAAGGGAATTTCAAGGAAATCCAGAGTATTCTGCTGCATTGGAAGTGATGCATTGTCTCTGTGTATTCCTGGAAATAGTCTGTAAATACTTGTTACAATCACCCCTCAGATTGCTGCAGTAGACTTATTACTGTCTTGTGCTTATCTCATGTAATAACTATATCTGACTTAAAAGAGACATGTTCAGAGATTCTGATTCTGTCATTGCTGTTTATTTGATATGAAGGGAGTCCAAGTAATGCAAAACAATGGTCTAAGAGAAAGTCTATGAGCGTGACTCTCTCTGTGGAACAGAAAGTGTCCAGAAGTTAACCCAGCACTCTTTGCAGATCAGAGGAATTGCTTTACAGTTTAATTTTTAAAACCTCTCAGTGATCTTTAAAAGCAGAGATTACACAGCACAGTCAGGTGTCTCTGGTACCCAAATAGCCAGCGCAGCAGCCAGGGAAGCATGGCAGAGCTAGTTGTTGTCGAAGGCTGAGTGAGGACAGCCCGTATCAGAAATGCTTACTCCAGATGGTGGGGGGCTGTTCCCATCCACAACATGCCAAAGTTGTTCCTGTTTGCAGTAAGGAATCCAAATGTAATTGAGAGAATTAGAACTAGCCGGATCTTTGCTCTGTAGCTGTACCAGTTGGAGCGTGCTCCTGGGTGTGAGTTCCTTGTTGGGTCCCCTGCTTCTTTTTCCATGTTCCATTAAACTGACATTGTAAAAGTACAGAAACAATTCTCAGAGAAGGGAACGGTTAGTCAGACCACAGCTTTCTCTGAAGTATGCTAACTACTAGCCTACTGTCCTGTGCACATGCATGTGTCTCTAGTAGAATGAATTCTGATTTCTTTGCTATAACACAGGACTATGTCAGGTCCTGTGCGAGATGCCTGCAGACCTATCAGACTATGACTGCACTAATACAAAATACAGCCTAGTAGGAGTGGATCTGAAGAACAAAGCATGCAAGGCTGAGGACTGATATATATAGTATATGCTTTTCAGGAATTTATTTTAGGCCAGCTCTAGTTTGACCCTGAGGCCTGAATGCCCATTAGTGGTTATGAGTGTCTAAGGGTGCTCCTGGCATGTGGTTTCTTGCCACCTGAAAGGGCTCTAGAAAATGCACTCCCCTAGGATTGCCAGTGGAGACAAGTGGAAAGACAGTGGTGCCCTATGCGCACTGAGTGGAGACAATTAGGAGATTCTCTTCAAAAGTGCACCGCTGATCCAAAATAAAATACTAATGAAGAAACGCCTGCATTCGTTGTGGATTTTAATCCCTCCTGACAGGTGGATTGGCTGAGTGATATAATTCCACAAAATACTGGTAGTACCAGCTTCCCCTGGCTGCCACGCTCTGAAAGCAAACCTCTGGATACCACAGTGAAGTCTACTATAAAACCATCTCGTGTGTTACGTGGTGGTGCCTATTATGCTTGCACGGAGAGTACCTGCCAAATTTGTCTGCTCACAGGATTTAGGCATATGTTTTGTAATCATATCCTGAGAATTAGGCCCTGTAAATTTGCTTTGGAAATCTTCCATTCAGTGGGCAGGTTTTTCCTGTAACCTTTAGCAAATCACTAAGTCAAGTGGATGGCAGACACCGTGCCACCTCTCAGCGTATGGATGCACAGCCATTTACATGCAGCACCCATGCCCAAAAATGAACAGGGGAGCAAATCTGTTTTTTTCTGAAAGTGCCATTTTCTTGAACTGTAGCAATGCAGATTGGAATTAGGTCACTTTAACTGCACCAGGAATGTGCATTGAATCTGTCACATAGCTTCATCAAAACCTTCTCCTAGGTAGGTAAGTGTGTAAGGGGAACTTTTAGAGTGTTTGAGGCTAAGCTTTGCTGGCTATAAATAAAAAGAGACAAGCTGGAAAAAATAATAAATAAAAATAGCACTGAATGGGAAGTAAATCTTGTGTTGGCTTTAAGCCTGGAACTAATGAAGGCAAGCAGGGGTGTGCTTGTGTAACCAATATGTCAACAAGGGAAAATATACTTTCCTGAATGTATTTTTTTCATAAAAATCTGGAACCCATTGTATCATCACTATGAGTAAAATCACTGTATCTAGGCAACAGGGAAGTCTAATCTTGCACACTTAGCACGTGAAACACATACAATGCAGTATCAACATACACCATGCAAATATATTTTCTTAATATATCTGTATCAAGCCACTACAGCTTCAGCCAGCTTCTTGCCTTTTGCCTGCCTGCTGACATCATAATTACAATTAAAAACATTTTTATGGTTTATTTTCTTATCTCTAACTACCAATTGTGATGTAGAGTGAGTGATAGTGCAAATATGTTTATTTATTATTTATTTATGTATATTTATATATTTATTCTGATGCTGATTGAATTTAATCTGTTGTGGAGATCATTTTATGATGTTATCATTCAGTGTTCTTTCAGGTATAGTTTGTGAGCCCCAAAGTCATTAGATTCACTTTCTCAATCAGGGAAAGCCTCAAAACATCCAAAACCCCAGGAAATTTCATGACACAAAGAGTCTGTCTTTAATTGTTTTCCTATGGTTGTAACTTTAAAGTATATTAAAGTAGACAACAGTGAAGTTCTCAGAATGATATCTTAGTTTAAGGACTTAAGAACTGTTTAAGAGAATATATTCAATCCAATGAGTAAAATATGACAAACAGGTTCTGTTTCTAACCATAGAAAATCCTATAGTCTACTGTCATGTTATTTATTCAGGAAGTTCATTTTAATCAGTAAAAGTCATTAAATGAACACAGGGGAATAAATGAGAATGGAATAATCGTTGGGTTAATGTTAAATATAGATCAGAATATAGAACTCAGACCCCAGTAGATCAGCTTTTCTAAAAGCCTGAAAAACATGAATATGGCTCAGTATCCTGTTTGGCTCAAGAGAAAAGTCTGGAAAAAATATTATAAAGAAGACTTTACTGGTGCTGACTCAGCACCACTGCAGTAGTGGGGAGTCAGTGGGCAAAGAAGAACGTGATTTTATTTTGGTAAATAGCATGTGGTAATAAAAATTGGAGCTGAAGAAACTTTACTGTTTTTTCTTCTCTTCACTGTGATCAAACCAAAAACGTATTCAATATAATGGCAGCTGAGCCTGTGATTGTGAACATATAGGTAAAGACAGTAATAAACATGTTTTGCTGCACTAAAGTCAATTATCCTATAAGTCTCTCTATTGTATATATTATCTAGCTTTGCAGAATCAGCTCTCTTCAGAGCTTCAGCAAATGAAATCTCAAACACACTGCTCAGGTCCACTTTAAGTAGTTAGGATTTATGATGTTCAGTTGCTAAATTCAAACACTGTATTCAGACATTATACTGTCATTTCATAGTCAAGAGTCTACAGTGATACCAGTAACTTCAAAGATTTCATTTTTCTCACTTATTACAGTTGGAGATTTTACATCTGAAGCTTTCACTCTCAGAAGGCAATAAGGAGATGACGCTGGTTTAGAAGGCTGCAGTCCAATTGGTTGAATTGCTATTTTTCTTCCAGATAAAATTAAAATAATTTCAGTTATGGTAGGGAAGCTAGTTTGAAGAGCAGTTGAGCCCAAGCAAAGGGCAAAAAAAGGAAAGAGAGCTACCTGATACTGCTGTGTTAGTCACAGCACGCACTTCTGAATCAATAGCTGCCACTGATGGGACTCCACTGGAGAGAAGTTTGTAGCAGTGTTTTTGCTTCACCAGTAGCAGTTGGCTTTACTGATGACTGATGCTGAGAAGACAGAATGTGCAGAAATGTGAGGCAGTGTTAGGAAAGATTTGTTTTATACATTGTTCAGTGAAGAAAGAATTCCTGACCCTTCCTTTCAATAGCATATATTTACTTTTTACATATTCGCAGTCCCCAAAATATCTTTTTTACATTTCAGTAATATTTTACCATTTCGTAAGATGAAAGAAGCAATAAATATCCATGCCAATCTAACCTGTATAGACAGTTACTATGGATATGATCTCTATCAAAGCACAACATTTCTTAAATACACACACACACACACGTAATATATAAAAAGTTCATATACATATCATATATATATATATATATATAAATAAAAAGAAATAAATATATATGTATATATACCAGCACACATATTCACACATAAAGTATGAATTTAACAAAAACTATGAGCGTTATAAATCTCTTCCTGCCCCAAATTTGCTACTGGTTGAGGTAGCCCAATCCTCCATCATGCGATGGTGTCATGGCCACTTATTTATACAGTTTTCACGTTCAGACCAGGGTTGTGCACATCTTGTAGCCTAGCCAAACCCTGTACTAATTTCTTTTTCTTCTGGCCTGAAGAAGGAAATTCTTCGCATCTCAGTGATGCTGACCATGAAGATTAAAACATGTGGACCTTTGTTTACCACTAAAGACGGTTTTAAAATGTACCACTGCTCTAATAATTGCTAGATTGGTATCAAAATCTCTCTCTATTTTTGAAACCCTCCTATTTCTACATTCCCAAATTACTTTGGCCCTTTGGGGGAAGGGAAGGGTGTTGGATGGTTAGTTCCTGTGTAGGTAACCTTATTTCCCCTCTTTCTTGCTATATCCTAAAATCTTTTCTTTCACTGCTTCCTCGTATACAGTCACTGCTCTGCAACTGAATGCTTTTGTTCTTCTGTCCTTGATGTGCAACCACATACTTGATGGGATTAAAATATATATTGTTTGCTTGTACCTGGCTGAAGAAATGATCAGGTTGCTTTCAGCAATTACTTGTCATCACCAATGATAATTACTGTTCCCCAATTTTTGTGTGAGACTTTCAAGCTGTATTGGCCATTTTTTATGTCTTCTTGAAATTATTGACAAGATTAAACATGAAGATGCAAGAACAGATTTAATAAGCACCTCCTTTTCTATCATTGTGCAGTAGTACGTTTGTGCTTTGGAAAGCATGATCCAACTCAGAATTTTCAAAAATTCCCAACTCATCACTAACATAAAGCTATCTCTAAGGCAGCACGCAACAGCTATTTAGTAATTTGTACTAATACATTACAACAGGTCTGGGGAAAAAAATCATATACAAAAAAATCCTTCCTCATATGAACATATAATGTTGCTTTATAACCACTAATATTTTCGTTAATGGATGGAATTTTCCCAAGTTAGTTAAATTCATACTATTTCAATGTGTTCTTATTTATTTAA
The DNA here is from genome assembly GCF_036417845.1 of Apteryx mantelli. NCBI lineage: Eukaryota > Metazoa > Chordata > Aves > Apterygiformes > Apterygidae > Apteryx > Apteryx mantelli. The sequence goes on from NC_089982.1 coordinate 54,856,265, forward strand.
TAAGTTCAACTGGGCAAATGAAGAGTGTGCTTTTTCAGTGGCTCATTTCACACCATTTCTGAAAGAAAATTCAGTGGGGAATAGGATAAGCTTTAGATAATGTGATCAGTAAATCATCTGTCAAAACAAATTCTGTTTCAGATCCTTCACAAGAGTCCTATTTAAAAGAATTACAAAGCTTTCTGTCTTAAATGTTTATTTTAAAAAATCTGCTGTCCAAACTGGATGCTTCATACAGTAAGCAAACTTCCATCTCTGAGTCCTGTGACTGATTTATGAAAAAGACACTACTGGTTCCTAAAGTTTCAGCTAGAGAGAACCTTTGTGTTCAATTGCTAAAATCCTTCTGAAAATTCCCATCTATCGATGCCTCTTTCTTATGATGAGCAGCATTTATAGGCTGAGAATCAACAAGAAAGGATGGTTGGAGACACAGGTTCAGAAAAAGGAATATTAACGCTAACAGAACGTCTCTTCTGCATCCGACCTGACAACTGCCTAACCAAGTCTCAGGAGTGACCTGTAGTGGATGAGTCAAGAGAGAGGGTAAACAGGGTAAGTATACAAAAGTTGTACCTTTCCGGGTAGTCACTCAGTTGTTGGTAACCATAGTTTAATGACTTCTTGGGCTTGAGATTGCCTCTGGACCTTTGCTTTTATTGGTTCTTGTGAGTACTATTGTCCACAAATTTCTTAATTCCTTTTTAGATGTGTTTATATTTTTGAGCTCTATCATTCCACAGCAAGTGTTACTACACTGTATTTATTTACTATGAACAAGACCTTCTCTTTATTTTTTTAAACCTGTTCCCTAACAATTTTTTTATGAAAAATAAAGAATAAACTTTCTTTGGTTGCATTATCTGTACTCTTCAAGATTTTACATAATCCTATAGTATCCTCCTCCTATCAGTCATCTCTTTTCCAAAGTGAAGAGTATTTTTAATCCCCATATTTTTGATCTGACATACCTTCCCCCTCTGAAACTTTCCTAGTTCTGCTGTATCTTTTAATGGTGTTGATCAGAATGACACCCAGAAGTCAAGATGTAGACTCACCAGACATTATACAGTTTCATAATGACAATTTCTGTTCTTTATTACTTTCGCAATATTTCCTAAGTTCTATTTACCACTTTAACTGCCTTGAACACTGAACTGATGCTTTCAAAAAGCTACTCGTAATGGATACAGATCTTTCAGAGCTCATTATTGTGCATTTGTAACAGGGTTATTGTTTTTTCCCCCCAAATGCATTATTTTGCACTCACTGACATCAAATTTCATCTGCCATTTTATTGCCAGTTACAGAGTTAATATCATAAGATATTTCCACAGTTCTTCACCGTCAGCTGTAGATTTTAGCATGCTATTCTAAACATATCTTTCACCCACACCACTGACTCCCTGAAGGAACTCTAGCAGATTTGTGAAGCAAAAATTATGTTGCAAATCACATTCCCTTTACATAAAGCACATTGGCCTTTTCCATTTTATTTTATTTTATTTACTATCCAATAATTCTATCTTTCTTATAGTATCTACTCAGTTTTGAAATCAAGCACCTGTTTTGTCTAGAAATATCTGGATACCTCTTGCTATCCCTCAGTGAGGCTGATTTGACTGATGGATTGCTTACCAGCTTTAATATTTCAGCAATTTAATATTTGAATTTTCTTAGCTCTCCCTAGTTAACAGATGTATTGTACCGGTGATTTGCTACAACGCATTCTATTGAATTATTCTGACGTCTGACACTTCAATGTAAGACAGTCGCTCCCTCTTCCTCCTCCTCCTCCTCCTCCTTCTTTGTGTACCAGAGAAAAGAATTAATTTAACTTTTATACTATGGCCTTGTCTTTCTTAAGATCAGTTGTTTATATCTCAGGTATCTATTAGCCTTAATTTCTGATTGGAATCCTGCTTCTGATATGTTTGAAAAAGTTTTTTTTCTTAGTAACTTTTATGCCTCTGACAAGGTGTTCCTTGAAATTGCTTTTATGCTGCATTATTAGGGTTTTATTTTTAGCAAAATAAATATGTATTAATGGATTAAATATTTTATGCTATTTCATATTTTTCTTCTTTTAGGACATGGCTTTAATTTTTGTGAATTTTCTTTTTATTTCTAAGAGCTTCTTTTACTTTGCTGTTTCAGCACAATAGATTTGTTTTGCTTATTTGTTCTGCTTGTTTGATTGCTTACTTCATTTTTAAGAGCATTTTGGATAAGCAATGTGCTAGAAAATATATAAACTTAAGCAATCTTCCTTCTGTCCATTAGCATTTTGCCCTTTTAGCTATACCTTTTCGTTCCTTTAGTTTCCTGGTTGTAGCAGAGGCCAAGAGTGCATTCTTGGAGAAAAAGATTAAGAATAGGGGCAAAGTGAAGTGATACTTCCCCAGGCTCCAGCAATTTTGGGATCTTGGATTTCCCAAGCAAAAGATGGCATCTTTGTATTTAATGGCCCTCAATGGATTTTTCTTCCACATATTTGCCAAGTAGCTTTTTGAATCCATGTGCTGCTTCCTCTTCTATGCTTCAGTCCCATGAAAATTGGCTTCTATTTCCTAGCCCTTTTATTAACAAATAATACAGATTTAGATATAGAGCAGAAATACAGTTCTATTTTTTATGAACATTAATTTTTCAAAGAGCATCAGCAAGAAGAACCTTCTGAAGTTTCTATAAAGGCAATAAAGCTGGCTGATTTGGTAGGATTTCATTTCTATTTATTTATTTATTTGCATAATCCTTGGCAAATGATCAGTATTAAAGGAAAGATGTGTGATCTAGAGATCGTAGCGTATTCAGTCTAGACTGTAATTTACTCAGTACATGTGGATGAACAGAAAGTGTATGACCATATTAAATGGGAATAGCTAAGTCAGATTGACAATAAGACATATTACTGCATGTTTTATTAACATCACATGATATGTGATTATTTTGACTACTGCAATTATGTGGTCTTTAGGGATGTGACAGAAAGAGCTCATTAGTTAGGACTGTTTTTTAAGCTTTTCACTTCTGCCTAAGTCAGCTCATCATATCTTGAAACCAGAGACATTCAGTCTTTTGGCCATACTAGATATTTTATTTTGAAAAACTGAAGAAGGAAAAATGTAGGTCTATGAATTCTGACTGATATAAGGGAATACCTCAAAGGGAAGTTAATATAGAGAAGTGTCCCTATAACCTAGAAATAAATAGCTTTGATAATTATAATATAAAATAAAATACACAATATTCTTATCAATTAAGCAGAGTTGTTTGCTAGTATTTCAAATTTACATGTTGTTAAAATTTAACTACAGTAATAAGACAATGTGTTGGTTCAGTTTTTACAAAATCAATGCATGTAGGCAATACAATTAAATGCCTGAGAAAAGTGTTTACAAGATGCTTATAAATAAATGTATAAAGTAGGTGAAAAATTAATAAGAGATTAGCTTAAGAGATAGTGCTTTGGATCTTTCTTCAAGGTTATTTTTCTTGGATACAATTCCACAGTACTTTTCCTAGGATATACTGAGTGAATAACACAAAAAATGATTTGATGTACCACCAAAAGAGTCTTAATTGTACCTTTTAATTTCTGTGTAAATATGCCTTTGACCTTTTGTAATAATTTTGGTGTGACCAGAAGCCAAAAGACAGTCAACTTAAAGATTGCTAAATTGTGATCTGTTTAAGCTCAGTCTTTAGCTGCAGTTGTATAAGACTTAAGAGCTGCTTTCCAATGTCTTAATATGGAGTAAGAGCACTTCTTCAGCTAGGACAGGAGAGCAGTTCGTGAGCTTTGCTCGCCTTGGTGCAACGACGAAAGGGTTAACCCCCCCCGAAGTTTCCAGCTTCCAAGATGAGCTGCCTCATATCCGCACCCTGCCAGCAGCCAGCAGTGAGGGGAAGCGGGCCGAGAGCCCCCACCCCGGCAGGGCGCAGCGCCGGCGCCGCAGCCCCCCGCACCCGGGCTGCCCCGGCGCAGAGGTGTGCATTAACCCGCCCCAGGGGACTCTGTGCATTCCCCTCTCTGCGGCAAGAAGGGGGCCAGAAGGGAAAACCAGAAATATTTCTGGAAACGCGTGTCATTGCTGCTGCTTGGTTGGTTGGCTGGGCTTTGTTTTGATGTGGTTTGTTTCTTGGCTTGCAGTATTTGGGTTGCAAGCTGCCAAAAGAGAGCTGTTAGCAGAGCATTAGGCACTCAGACTTTTTTCTTCGCCTTTAAGTTTAAACTCATGCATTCTGCTGCCAGAATGCATCAGGAAAGGATGGTGTAGAGTTCCGCCACCGAAAGACAGTAAAAATCAGTCAGTTCTGTGGAGATTTAACAGAATAGCTGAAATGGCTGAAGAGCTTTTGTGGGGAGGCAGAATTAAACTCCCTTTGAGAGCCAGGTTTAAATATTTTATCACCAGAACTATGGCTTTCTGCGAGGATGATGTGCTCGAAAACCACATAGAGGTTGTTTCAACCATAGCCTAAACAAAAGGTTACCTCCATTCTGCCCATAATGAGACTGAGCCCATAGCCATGATTAATTTAGTGCTTTCTCCAAGAAAAATCATCACAGCTGTTTCTTAGTTGCAGCAAAGACAGTGTCAGATCATAGACACTGCCACTCCTGGGTAGCAGGAAGCTCTTGCCAAGCATGGAGAAGGGACAGCTTGAATTTCCACCTGTGAGATGAAAACGCAGATTCCTTGCCGGGGCTTAATTAAAATTAATCTGCAAAAAAAGAAGAATCTTTGCAAAACTTCAGGGTTTATGTTCTGTTGTTTTGATTTTGCAGCTTTAAAAGACACCCTTTGGATTGTTGGGGGTTTGCTGGGTTTGGGGGGTTTTTGCCAGTGAAAATGCTGCCTTGAAGCTATCTAACAATTGCCAAGGGCCTGTGCTTTATTTGCTCTCCAGTGCAGTGGCTGCCGCTTGACTCACTGAATTCCAGCCTGTTTCCTGGCAGCTACTTTAAATCTGGATGACCAGAAAGGTTGCGAGGATGAGATGGAGTGAATAGCAGCAAGTGCTATTCAGAGCTAAAACCTATTCAAGTTTAAAAATGTTTAAAGCATGAATGCATTGGGAATGTGACTAATTAATCTTGTAGTATGTTTTGCAACAGAAACAAGAAGTGCTTATTTTCAAAAAGCTGCTAAAGCATTACTACATGTGGTCTAGCTTGCATACTAAAGAGAAAAGGTTTTACAATTTTGCTTTTAATACCTTTTACATTATGCTTTCCGTTGTTTAAATGAAAGAAGTGTTAAATTCTTGTTTTAAACCAGAGTGCCTGTGCTTTTGTATTCAGATATCAAATCTGGTGAACATTAGAAAGTTAGTATGTCATTACAAACTTTTAACGCATTCCTTTTTGACTGTCTAAATTTTACAGGAGCTAGAAATAGCACAGTCATTTTATTTAAGAAACATGATGTTTTAAAATATAACAGGATATTGAGAGTTTGTTCAAAATTACCCTGCACTAGCTGGATCTCTTTAAGGATGGCTTGGTAGCCAGTGTGGTAACCACTATGTGGAGAGTTTTCTCAGTGTGATCATAGTGAGAAGAAAAGCGATGGCAGGAGTAGGAGCACTGTTTCTTTTGTGCTTGGAATAACTAAGTCATTCTTTGTTTTTTGCTGTGATCAGAGTAATGGTAAATATGGTTTTGTCTGTTTTTGTCTTTTAAAGAACTTTTCCCTGGGTGATATCCCTGGAGAAAATCTCTTTCTGATAGGCTATGCTAAAATAAATGAGGCAAACAGTTGCTTTGATGTTAGGGGAAAGGATTTTTTTTTCTTTCAATTCAATTTCTTTTAATTTAATTTCTCAAAGAAGCCTGTGACATTTTCTGCTGCGGTCACTTGCTCCTTGCATCAGGTCCTATCACACAAGGAGCAGGTCTAGGATGGTGCTTCCAACCAAGCACAGGGAATGCACAAATTCCTACAGCTTTGACTTGAAAAGAAGAAATAGGAACCACTTCAAAAGAAAATTCAGATACAAATCCTGTGTGACTTTTGCCCAGGACAATGTATTTGAGCCCACAGTACAGGCAGTCCTAATGTCTAACTAGTCCCATCATCACAACTATTCCTCTCTTTTGTCTGTTTGGCCTAGGTAAATAGCCTGAATATTTTGCTCTTTTGAACTTGGAAGCATAATAGGTGCCTAAACACCTATTATGTACCCATTAGGTACAATAATAGCCTACCTGAATATGGCCTTAATTGTTCTATTCAAATGCTCTAGAAATGTGCATGTCAACAACAATAAAGACTTTTACTGCTGGAAGAAAACCTATGAACAAAGTCACAGCTTCTTGATAACATCCCATTATCCATTAACTGTATGCACATGAGAAGTTGTCCCTTTTCTAAAATGCCCTTACAAAGGGACTACGGCTGAGAGATGATATTTCCTATAAGAAGTGTTGTCTAATCACACAGAGGCAGAAATTTGCAGAGGTTGGGAGGGCAGTGCAGACAGGATTTTGAGGGGCCAAAAGGTGAGTAGGATGCCAGAGAGACGCCTGTAAAATAGGGTAGGAAGATCTGATGGGTTCTCAGTGCACGGAAAGCTGCAGGAGCTCGCTAAGGCAGAGACCGGGCTGATAAGGAAATGCAGTGCAAAGTCTGAAGAGGAAACTGAGAAAAGAGTAGTTGTAATGTAGGGGAGTGTCCTGCTTCAGCCCTTTGACTGCAATAAGGACTGCATATTTTCAGTCCTCTGTGTTAGTCTCATCGCTTCCCTGCTGAAGAAAGGATGACTGAGAGCAAATGAAAGCCTTTTCACTGGAGATGAAGGAAATCCATTTTTGTTTTATGTGTGTTATAGGTAAACGCGACAAATTGACAACCACTCGGGCCGGGTTGCATAAATTCCAATTTAATAGAATAATTGAGCAAGTCACAAGTAAGCAAAACAGCGCTGGGCGGCCGGGGAGTCTCCTGCTCCACCAACGGCGCGCGCGATCCCCCGCTCACAGTCCCCTTATATGCCTGTAACTTCTGTGGTTGCGCCGGCTGTTGCTGGGGGGGGGTCGGGATGAAGGCTGAGGTCTTCCTCTGCGTTGTACGTGGTGCCCTTCAGGTTGCGCGCATACATTTCACAGTACAATATTGCTCTGCTGGCTCAGTACAATCATTGTGGTGATAGCCCGTACTTAGCGCCTAGTTTCATCGTAAAATCACTTCCCGAGTTGATGTAACAAATTATCACCTATCACAATGTGGATGACATTTTTCAAGTCCAAGTCCATCAAACTCTATCTTTACAATATCTGAAATCATTGTAATAAAAAACTCAGATTTTTTGCATTTGGAAGTTGAACTCTCTCTTCATTTCTGTAACAACAGAGGAATGAGCATTCAGAAGATCCCGAGCATAAGAGTGAAGGTAGAGACCAAGGAAGCAAAACCCATCTTGCACATCCTTTCACGCATGAAGATGCTGCAGCATTTCTGTATGAGTTTGACAGGTGCTGGGAAGCAAAAGACGTCCCAAGAGGCTGCCCTACACATCATTTTTCCTCTCTCAGTGATGCGGGGAATCAATGAAAAAGATAATGCTGCTCAAGCTAATTATATGTGAGTAGCAGGGGTGTTATCATGAGCCCTGTGATGCCATATTCCACAGAGTCATCTTCAGTCATTTGTATTGTTTTGAGTGAATATGAAGCCATGAGGGCATTTGAATGAGGTGAAGGGAATACTGAGATTCCTGTGTTCAGGTGATAACCAGCTCTTTGTAACATCATACATGTACTCTCAAACAGTTTACTTGTCCTGGCAAGTCCCAGTGTTATACCTTGGCATTTAACTACAAAATTGATTATTTTGATCTTTCATCTTGGGACTCTGAATACCAAGAACTAATTAAATATACCTGTGATGTGAGATTGACAAGCATAACAATTTCTTTTTTGCTTTTGACCATTGTCCAATGGGATTTTTTTCTCTTACTGAAGAAATAAAATAATCTTTAATTAAAAATGCCACAATTTAAATGACTTTTGATGACAGTGAGGTTAAAGAATAATATTTCTGGCAGCTTTATCAAAGCATAAAGTCATGGGACTAGCATGCACAAATAATGCAGTCAAAGTAACAAACTGTTTACTAGTAATAATGACCTAATATTTGCCATTTATTTACTTAATTTTGTTTGTGTTTATGCAGAAAGAACAACTGCATCTTTTGCTAACTGCATAAATGAATGCATAACTTTCAGCTCTTATTCACAGGGTATCTCTACGATGTACTGTGGCCCTTAATGTATTTTAGCACTGCTGTCTAGTTTCTGGCCTGTGGGTTGACTCTATCCTCCAAATGACCCATCACATTATAAAGTTTATTAGTCCTCTGGTCCTCAGCAACTCACTGTAATAAAATCTGACCATAATTGTCAAAAAAGTTGAACAGTCCTGTTTTATACCATCCCCATGTTAGCTAAGCAACAGCAGACTTCAGAATGGATACAAAGAGTATTGGCTCATTGGAGGGGGTAAGAAAGAATCCCTAGTCACATGGATTTATAAGATTTTTTCATTCAAGTTTTATTACATAAAAACCTGAAACTTAAAAACTGAAAATAAAAATATTTCTCTTCCACATGTAAGGACACCTCTCCTTTTTGTTAATTTAGGGCAGCTGACTTCGCACAGGAGTGGATAAGGAGTGCTCACAGGAGCTATTCTGTTGGCAGAACATTCCCCTAAGAGGTGAGGAACGACCAGCTGCAGTAGGTAGAGAAAAGGACATATTATATTGAACCACTGCTGCTGTTTTTCCTAGGGAACTAAAGTTTAGAAAAATATTAAGGTATTACTACTTTATTTTTTCATTGTTAAGACCTCTTCTACATGAATTTATTCCAGATGAGGAATTATATAGTTAATATATATTGCATTATATAGTTTTTCTATGTTTCTATGTTTATTTTTCAAAACTAAGAATGTCTTCTTCTTTTTTCTGAAAATTGTATACATGCCTATAATGTTGCATATCCTCATTTTAAAATTAAAAGGGTGCAAAATGGAATTATTATATTCAATAGGTCATCTAATGAAGTACTGTGTTGAAAATAAATTATATGTAGTTGAATGCAATACAGCTCTAAAATAATTTACATACTTATATACTTACACAGTTTGTTATCTTTCACAGAATTTTAGCAAACTTATGAGAAGCCATGGTTTACCTCTGATTATTATATTGCTGTCTTTTTACAAATGTTCTATTGGAGCTTTATAATAACAGCTGATATACATCCTTTCTGAATAGATTTTATAGCACTTTTTTTCATATATATCTATTATGGCTCAGACTGAATGAAAGATGGGTGAAGCTGGTGAGCCCAGTAGTCACTGTTAGTTCAAGATTAACTGAAGAAGCTGTTAAAGCCTTATTTCAGTCAGGTAATTCAAGCTGCCATGCAACTCCCAGGTTGGATGACTCTAGGCAAGGCTGGTCAGAAGCAGAGTAATGGGAGTAGAGGGCTGGGGGTAGATTTTGAATGCAGCAGCACTGTGTCTACGTGCACTGACAGGCAAAAATACCCTTGGAATATCACAGACTGGAGGGAGAGAGGTTTTGGATGGGAGAGCTCTTTGGAAAGGAAACTCTGGCGCTCTAAGCAGGCGACCCGCCCCCAGCTTTTACTGTGTTCAGGGAAACAAAGAAATCATAAATATTAGCTACTATTAGCTAATGGTAGTATGGGGGTAATGATATTTCAAAAGCAAAGTAATGCAGTCATTTTTTTTCTTTCATATCTATTTGGGGAAAAGTCCCTTGGACTTTGTGATTCAGAAATAGCGACTACCCCAGGGAAGGGATTTCACACGCAAAGCTGAATCTAAACAAGCAATTTTCAGTCCTGGGAGCTGCCTAACCTCCTAGCAGGGCTGAAGAGGTCCTTGTGCCCTGCTTTGGGGAGGCGCACGGCTCCTGCTGACTCTGCCCGGATGAAGCTGGGACACGCGGCTGCCTGGGCTTCCCGGCCGGTAGGAGATGTTCCGCAGCGCCAGCTGTTGTAGGAGTGGGCAGAGCACGAGCAGGGGGCATGGGCGTCCCAGGCTAGCCGAGGGGACACAGGAGGCTCAGCTAAAGCCCAGTGCCCGGCGTGGGCCGCCCGCGAGGCCAGCGGGGCTCTGGCTGTGCCGGGCGCCCACTGCAGCGCTCCCGCTTGCTGGCACGCATCCAGCCAGAGCCGCTCCTGCACCACAGAGACTGCGCCTGGGAGACTCGGAGATGTTTTGTAGAATAAAAGGGAAGGTTTCCATAGAAACTTCTCTTTTATTTTAAACAGATTTAAAAGAGAAATTTAGCAAAATGCGGAATCAAGCTTCCAGAGCCTAATTTAAGCTATTCCTTATTGATTGCATTACAAATGAACATAAAAGCCTATAGCCTGGAACTGACAGCTCAAGACAGGCTTCTGCCAGCTCCCTTGTTCCTGTTCTCAGTGTGTAACCTCTGCTAGGTGCTAGTGACAGTGACACACACTTCCCAGCACACCCCACTTTATAAAAGGCGCTTTCTTACAACGGCTCATCTAAGAGCTCCTTGTTCGTTAACAAAAACACAGCGCTGGGACTTAGCACGCCATGCAGGCAGTGCCCTTATTCTGAACGCACCCTCCTTCCAGTCCAGCAATTTGCAAACAAGCCAAGCAGATGCAAAATGGCCCTTTGCCTGCCACACTACATTTCCCACAATACCGGCAGGCAAGAGCCAGGCTCTCACCCCTTTCTCAGCAGGAGGCAGCAGGGAGCCTCCCTGGCTCGTCCTCCCCTGCGAGGGTCTCCTGGAGAGGAGAGGTCATCCCGGGGAGGCGATTAAATCAGCTGGCATCACGGACATGGACACAGACACACTGACTCCTCCAGGGAGAGTGTAATAACGCATCTCTTTCTTTGACAATCACTCAGCTCAGTTTTGCAAGTACACAGTTTAAAGCCAGGTCCAACCTCATGATAGTTCATTTAGGAAACTTCTTTAACGTTCAACACGCAGTAAAAGCAGGGATCTTGAAAATATCCTTGTTTTCTTAATACATACTTCCTATCCTGTTGCGAGGCTTTTCATCATTCATCATGCTCAAATCCAAATGAAACAAGTTCGTTGATGCGGAGTAACTACAAAATCTTACGCATCATTCTAGAGAAGCTGGCGGTACCCTGCGCTCTCCCATGTATACATTGCTGTCATTTCATTCCATCCCATGCAAGGCACAAGTCTCTCTACCCACTTCATATAAAAATGCTTAAATTTTTATTAAAAATTTATCCATGGTCCTAGATGATGGACTAATTCTGAGGCTTGAAAGCCATGGTTATGTAATCCTTCTTTGACGCAACAGGAAGGTTTTTTGCATTTTTTTTTTCCAGTGGAAAATCTGAAAAAATCAAGCCCTCACGAAGAGAGATGGGCAGCTTGCGATCCTGGAACGCCCAAAATACTGGCGGTTAGCGCATTCTTGCCCATATAGTGCTGGTTCGCATCTGCCCTGACAAAAGAGGACTTTGAACTCGAGCCTTCACAATGGGCACAGTGAGCTATAGGCTGGGAGGGCAGATGGCACTGCCTCTCAGCTGTGCCAGACTGAGGGACACGTCTGTCTGTACAGCCACTTCTTTGTAACTTGGCACCACTGTGCTTCCACTGTATTCTTCCCTTCGTCTGGAGAAAGGACCCTGCAAATTGGAAATATTCACATTTTCAGTAAAAACAAAACAAAACAAGATACTGGTCTGAATATTTCTTTTTTTCCATTTTATTTTAAAGCTGGACTTCTATCCTGAAAGTCTGCTGCCAGGTTTCTGGTATGAGAATATCTAGAACTAACTGAAAGATGAGGCAGCAGTACAAAGGAGGCTCTGGTGGCACATGCTAACTGTGTATCTCTGTTCAGGAGGAATTAACTTACCTGCCTATCATGAAAACATCCAAATGAATTTAAAATTACAGAAAAGAACAGTTTAAACTGCTAATGTGCTTCTGCCTTTTGTCCTGTGTCAACTTAAATCTAGATTTCAAATTATAAAATATAGAATGGGTTGGAAATCACATATGCTGACTCACTGTGAACTGTTATGAGTAATTTAATAGCTCAGTCATCTAACACAGAGCTACATTTGCAAAAATGTTGAAATCTGGAAAGAAGAATGAACTGTAGCAGAACATAAATAAAATACCATTGTGTTTTTCTGAGATGAGCGTTTTGATTTTCATCTAATACTGACAATTTTTAGAAAAGTGCTGCCTCAAATATTGAAAAATAGTATAGATGCAAAAAAAGCTTTTTTTGATTTCCCCCTCGAAATGGAAAGAGACATCCCCTAAAAAGAATTATTTTATCACATTTTTCCATAACTACAATTTTAACCCATTGAAAGAGATAGTATTTCTTTGCTAAGAGCAAAATGAATTTTTATTGAAATCAAAATCTTAACACTGTTAGCCATTTTTTTTAAAAAGTTAAGCGTCAGTAGAAATGGGACGTAAAGAAGATGTGAGTACCTGTTGTGAGTACAGATCTCTTCATGATCTCTGTGCCAATCAGTATACATGTAAGGATGTTGTTGGTTTCTGGTTTTGTTTCTTAAACTGCAGAAATTAGCAGAAAATTACTCTTTCTGATCCCTAGTGGACATCTCTGTACTTTACACGTTCCTCACCAATTTAAGTATAAGCCTGTTTTCATTACCAGTTTATGCCGGGAGTGCTAGCTATATTTGAGATCTGATGTTCATAGGCATTGCTCCAGAAGAAGAGACATATGTGTTTTATATATAAAAATAACTTCCTTATATGTTTTAGCCCTAGCTGTAGTTTAATGACAAAAGATAAGCAAATTATCTTCATATGGATTGTCTTTAAACGATTAATGTTCATCTTCAATTGGATTTATTGAATGGTCCGTTCCACCAGCACAAGCAGGACAAATCATGCCACTCGCTCACTGCGGGCTGCCTACCCAGCGCTGCGCAGAGAAGGGACACACTGGAGGCTGCCCTTACAGCCCCTGTGAAGGCCAACACTTTGGGGCAAAACAGGTGGAAACACTGACAGCAGTAGAAATATTTAAATCAGTTCCAGTGAGCACCTTCTAGTGCTTCCCATGGAGCAACTCCCAAAGCTGCCAGATATTCGTCTTGTCTAAATATGAAGGAGGATTGTTTCACACATGCTTGTAACACATTTGAGTATATAAAGTTGCAGAAAGTCAGAGAATATTTGAGAGCACTATCTATTGATTATTATTAGTAGTTTATTTAGTTGTTCTAAAAAACGGAAAAATATCTTCACGGCCTTTTAGAGCACTGAATTTAAATACAATACAAGAAGGAGTAGCAAATAAAGACTGTAGAGAAGGATTTAAAAAATCTGTAATCAGGTCACGTGCATACATTGTTTAGACAAGAGCACATCTTGCATTGCAAGGGGGTTTTGTTTGTATTTTTAAAAAGTTGTGTCCTTTAGAACAGAAACTTCCTTTGGAAGTGTCTCCCAGTTTTGTTTCTTGCAAGTTCTAGCCCATGCCAACATTCCTCACACAAAGAGGCAGGATTAACCTCTTGGAAAAGAAGGGAGAAAAAGTAGGCTAAGATTATGGAAAAGTATTAGCAGCAGTAGAGAAGTCAGTAGCACAGTTAATGTACTGTCATTCCTGGATTTAACTTGCGCTATCAAGCCTGTACTGTTTTCTTTAGAAAATGAACAAATACTACTATCAACCTTTACTGTCAGAGATAACCTTATGCAAACACTCCATATACTAGGACATGAACGAATGGCTCATAAAAAAGCAGATAAAAGAACAGGTGTTTAATTTATTTAAACATAGCCTACTTGAAAAAGTTAACTCATCATGTTTCATCTTCAGTTATAATACCCCCATTTTGATAATCACCAATATTGATTATCTGCTTTTCCTTTTATTTGGATGGGAAAGAACGCACAAGATGTATTAAAAATAGCTCAAAAAATAAACCTTTCTCTATTCGTAGAATGTACTGACTTGACAGTTCTGGAGGAAGTTCTTGACACATACAAAGCCATTGCAGTTACACTCTTTCTGCCTCCTAAAATTCCTTTATTTCTGCCTCTTAGTTCAACTCCACTCAAATCCTGACCCTGTGAATGAATTTCAGAATGCTATTAAAGTTACTATATATTAAGTCACTCCTGAACCATCCTAGATTTCTTATTTGCTTTTGGTTTACCTTTAAGATAGATTTTATATTTGTTTTTGATTTTCCTTTGGTCATTGAGGCTTTATATCATTTGAGTACAAAAGGCAGAAAGTCTGGAATGAACCGTGCTGCTCTGTCACAACCAGGAAAGTATCCTTTTCTGAGCAGTTACATATATAGTGATGGTAGGTGCTAATGATCAGGTTTTTTGGTCTTTGTGCATGCCACAGATGTCTCTAAATAGTCCTCAATGGTCATTTATTATTGGTTGGATCTGAACCAGTGGCCTGAGGAAACAAGTCTGCAGTGAACTAAACCCCTCTGAACAATATTGCTCTTCTTTGTGGCAGGTTTACTGAACGTCGGTCAGAAATTGAGATGAGGATATGGACATCTGTCTGTCTTCAGTTATTAAAGAAATTCTTCATGTGTGCAGAAACCTGAGAGGAGCAGTGAAACTGCAGAGCATTTCATTATAAAAGTTAATAGTAGTGTCTCACAGAGATTAAGCAAAATGGCTTCTCTCCAAACCTCATTTCCTAGAACAAAAGTATCTCCCTCCAGCACTACGACTTGATTATGCCCTCAGATATGCACAGCACTGAAAAGAGAAATAATTTATGCATTTGAAGGGCTAGCAGCAGGCTCCATGACAAACTGTTGTTCCTCAGGGACAACCAAAAAGTGGTGCATTGTGCCAGATATGCACAGTACTTCTGCTCTTCCCCAAATGCAGGGTAAGTTTGACCAGAAGTAATGCTGTGTTCCTCCATTTAAATGCTGTCTAAAAAATATAGAAGAAGAATTTTTGTTCTGTACCTCATTCTGCATGTAAAGGACTAGGCAATGCAGAAGATCTCTCCGGATGAGACTCCGTGATTACACCATCTCAGCAAAACAGGGCTTCAAATATTAACTTCCAGCCACTGCAAATATACAGTAATTTAGACGAATAAACTAATCAATAGAAATAAATGAGCTATGTGCTTTCTGTATTGCCCACAAGGACATGTATGGGAACTCCAAACTCTTGCTTGCCATTTGCCTTGAGTCCAGAACGTGGCCTGCTGCTGTTCAGTCTAGCAATAGATGTTTATTTTTTGGCTTTTGTAATAAGGAACAGAATCAGATTCATACATTCTCTAAAGCAATTGACATGCTATTGTTTATAAGCTCTACTGGTAAAAGTAGGCCTGCTGAAAGTATTGAAAATGGATATAATAATATCTATGTGTATATAAGGACTACATAATGGGAATATACTATATAAATATAATAAGTATAGCAATGTTATATAAGATATTATATTGGTACAAATCTTGTGAGCAATGAATCTAATGAAGCCTGGTTTCCATTAGATTTGTCTTGAGGTTGACTGACATTTTAATTTAATTATACTAAGGTTGCAGCACAAGCTCACCCCTAATTAGACACTGGAGAATCCACCTGGGATATAAACTGTGAATTATCTAACTGCAAAAAAAGCTTTTAATCAGAGACTGTTCATTATTAGATGTGGGAGGATCAGCAAGAGGCACTAAACTTGACTGAATAGGGGCTGCTGTGCTGTCTAATAAATACATATTTATGGTTAAAGCTTTTCCTGGGCTTAGATCTTTCAAAATTTATCTTCTTCCTGTGGACTTTTGGATATCTGGTAAGGGTTCACTGACCTTACCGTATGGTTGTTCCTTTAGTTAAGGTATTAACAACGTTTTTTTCCTCCCCTGTTTAAAATTGCTTACTTATCCCAAATGGGTGGGAAGATTTACTTAAAACCTCTCCCCCCTATTAACACTGGTTGAAGTTGGTCATGGTCATTAGGTTCAAAGGTTATAATGGGGCTCACACAGATGTTCATACATGCACACAACAAACACGGAGCTAATCGCACAAGACTCAGGCCACACAAATCCCATTTCCTTAGAAAACTGAGTTAAAAATATATGCAGCTTTCAAACACACAGCACTGGTATTTCTTGGTATTACTTCAGAATAGCTCTAGTTAGCATTGTAGGACTGTTATATTTACATTCAGGGTTGTAATCTAGCATGGTTTTCTGAGAAAGTATGCCTCTCGCTAAGAGGTATTATTAATATTTGTGTATTAAATATTAATGTATACATGTATCTTTGCATGGCACTTTCTAGATATTAAAAAGAAAAGGTTCCTGTCCTCAAGAGCTTACAGTCTAAATGCCATTGTTGTAAAAAGCATTTTTCGCCTGATGAAATTGAGCATACTGTGAAACTATTTCTTTCCTTTGGAAATGACTGACTTTTCTAAGCAGGGCACTAGAAAATTAGTGTCTTTCCTACATGAAGTGGGAATTTTATTCTTGATTAATGACATTCATTTTAATTATAGCTAAAGGTTTAAAGATTTTTCAACTTAATTATCCTTTCGCATATTTACTCATTGAAATGCCCACATTACTTGCTAGAGATCAGTAAATAATATTGCTATGAAGCTTAGTTATTCAGGAATCCATATGCAGTAAAAAGGGGGTAAATATTTATTAGAATACCTTAGATTCTTTGAGCTATAGCAATGTTGCACTTTGTTGAGCTGAAAATGTGAACAGCATTTCTTTTTGAATATCCAGACTGGTAGGTTGTAATTTGGATTACTATATGATAATATTTTGCAGCTCAGATTCTTTCATTCATAGACTTATACAGATGGATAAGTATAATTTCCTGCATATTGCAGTTGTGGAAACTGAAGCAATAAGGGAAGTGAGTTATTGACTTGTATAAGGTCACAGAGCAGGTCACTGGAAGAGCAAAAGTAGTATTCCTAGCTATGTGATCTCTCAGCTAGACTATTCTATGCGTAAATTTGGTTTCTTGGAGCAATTTGGTAGAAAACACATCTTTTCATCACAAATACTGCATTAATTTTGCTCTTACTTAAGAAAATGCATTCTTTAATACACTACCTTCCTTTTTCTCTGAATATCATCTCACTTGCTGTGTGTTAGTTTAATTTGCAAACCAGGCATTATCATGAATTTTTCCAACAATTACTATTGTACAACTTCCAGCATGAGAGAACTGTAAGTTTGATAAGAAGTATTTTGAACCTCAATTCCTAAAAGGGAACACAATCTAAAATAGTTGTAATAGGAAGTTAAGAACTACTTCCCCTCTATTAGCTTTCAAATAGGCCTTATAGGCAAGCCTTCACATGCAAACATTTGCAAGTAGTTAGTAGTGGAGTCTCAGAAAGACCTTTGCATAGTATGCCAAATTAAGCGATAATCTTAGCAGAGGAATTTTGATTTGGAAAATGAGAAGGAAAGAGCATAGAGATGGAGAAAAAAGAGAATATTTTATTTGGATTGGGTGGAGTGAAGAGAAAGGAAAGCCCCAAAGTTTTGGGAAGTTAGCATCTGAGCTTTCCAGGCTCATTCAAGTCAAACTACCATCTTTTGAAACTTTCTCAATTCAATCTAAAATTTGCCATTATTTCCCCAGCTTTCCTATTTGCCTTCAGATTTCATTCATACACTTCAGAAATGTGTGCAGTTTTCTAGGATGATACAGAAGGGTGGTCTGGAAAAAACTATGCAACTTCAAGTTCAAGCCTGAGATACAGTATAGTGTTGCAACTATATTCTGTTGTATTTGTGATCATAGCAATTCCAAGTCGATGCAATACTGAGAACATCAAAATATATCTTTAAATATCCCAACTCTTTTGTTCTATATAAAAGTATTTCTGCAGTAAATAGGAGAATAATTGGGGTGAGTCTTAGACATTTTCTTTGCCAACACATTTATTTGCCCATACGATAAAGCCAAGAAAAACAGCTCTTGGGAAAACTTGAATTCATTTGCTCTTCTCTCTGTTTTTCTTAATATAACCTTATGGTTCTTCCCTATTCTTAGCTTTCAAATGCCTGGAGCACAACAAAGGTTTGCATGCCTCTTTGCACCTTAGAAGCCTTTGCTAGGCAAACAAAAATTTATTCTTTCTGGCTTGTGATGGGTTCTGAAGCATGGAAGAAGGACCGGAGTTTTATTGACTTCAGCCTTAAGGTCCAATTTTATGTTCCTCAGAACACTTTTGCTAAGAAATAATTAAACTATAATGTAACATACATATACCTGTGTAAGCCTGACATCTGCTATTTAACAAAAATTGCACATTGTGGAGCACTGTAAAAAACATTTTCAGAAATATGGATTTCCCTTTACAATTTGGGAAAAATGTAGCCTTTCAGTTTAAGAACTGTACTAGCACTTATATATACTCTTCGATGCTGGCAAGCAGTCTATATCCCCACCCTTAATTTTTTCTTTTTTTTTAAGAATGGAAAAAAACCTATGAAATGTATCAAAAGAGCTGTATTGGCTTCTGAATTATTCTTCTTTCTAACAGTATGTTAGGAAAAATTGTACCATGCATCTTACAAAGATGAGAGAAGAGAAAGAGCAAAACCTTTGGCTTCATTATGAAAGTTTCCATCATTTCCCATGCTTTCATTATGATTGACAGCTTTTTTTCAGATGCATATGTGTAACTCTGGCATGAGTTCAATTGTATCTGTCTTAACTTACTGAGCATGTGGTCCAGACTCAGCCGTCCAACTTCGGGAACTCCCTGTACAATCAGGAGGAGACAGTCACTTCCAGAAATGATTTAGACCTTCATGAACTAAGTCGTCCTTTGGAAACATTTCTCTTCCTGCACTGGCTATACAGGGAACCTGGAGCAACTCAGCAAAGTACCTATGACTAGACAAGACAAACGCACACACGGAGCTCTTCAGGGCAACCCTATCTTGCAAACTCCTCCATCTGAAAAAAACTCTCTCTTCTGAGAGACAAAATAAATGAGCTGACAAAAGGACAAAGCACTCTGTGCTGTGTCATTTGGGACACAGGTCTGTCTCTGCAGCTTTTGGAAAGATACAGAAATCGTGATAGCTGTCTAGCACTGGAATTACTGTGCCTGCTTAAAAAGCATGTTTTTTTTTTTTTGCTGAAAAGCTGTACCTTCTCACTGCTACCAGTACAGGATTTAAACTACACTTACTCACTGTTTGTACATATTGCAGGGGAAGTTGGCTGCAATCCCAACATTAGCTTGCTAATAACTTTTGATTATGAAAAGATTCTTGCAGACTTTATTTAGGAAAATATGCTCCTCTGTTGTTTTCTTGAATGATTGCAGAGTTGCAGTTTTTGAAGTCTAGGAAGCAGACTTTTCCAGCTTCCGTAAAATCCTCCTCTGACCTGGGCGACCAGTCCCAAGTCCTGCATGTGTTCGCTGTCCTGTACTTCAGACTCCATTGCATTAAAAATACATGCAACAAGGATTGCCAAAAAGTAGGACTTTTTACTTTCAAAAAAGAAAAAAATTAGAAGACTAAATACCCCCAAAACAACCTAGACTTTATCTTAACCGAAGTCAAGTACTTGTAACTTAAATACTCCATTTTTAAGGCTGCTTATTCTTCTGGGATTATTCTCTCATACATACATATATTTTCATACAACCTTTAATTACATCCTGACATATGATTTCTACCAGGAATGCCTGACACAGGAAGACTGGGGCACAGGAAAGAACTAGGACTCAGCAGTAGATAATTTTTTGCATAGTGGCTTATTATCTAAAAAAAGTTAGAAGGTTTAGCAGTTGAATGAAGCAGATGAAACAAGAATAAAGGTGGTATAATAGGTAAGGCAGCTAGATATACACGAAAGAACAGAAGTCTTTCATGTGTCTACCGCATATTGCCCTGCTGAACAAAGAATCTAAAGTCAAAGTCCCTATTTTGTGACTGTGCAGATTGCTGCTTGCTTTGTGTTCTTCATTTCCAGCCACTCATTTGCAAGCACCAGTCTCCCGGGCTCATTTGCTGGGCTCAGACTCTGATTTGCTTAAGGATTTGCTGGTTCCTCTTTGGATCTAGCCTCTTGGCTTTGTTTCAGTTTTCCCTGTATTAAATGGCAGTGATAATATTTACCCCGATAGTAAAATTGTGTATGACACTTATGAAGAATACAGTTGTTACAGCACTGAATAAAACAGAAAGCTAGGGAAAATAATACTTCCACATTATATGCAACAACTAAGACATAGTGTCATACATGAATAATGAAGATGAAAATTTGGAATATCTGTGTCCTTCCCCATCTTCTGAATCAGGGCCCTCGAATGAGAAAAGAGATGTCTTACTGTTTATAAGTAAGGTAAAAAACTAAGATAGATGAAGCAACTGTAAACCTGCTACTAACTCTGGAGTGTCTGACTTGGCAACACAAAAACACTTTTAAAATCACTTTTTGGGGCAGATCACCTATAAAGAGCGAAACACATTTTAAAATATTACTCAAGGAACTGTAAAAATCAATTTTTTGCCTAGTGTTCTAAGGAAATGAGGCTTATGTGATTGCCCTGTTAATTTTACCTCCTTCTTCCCTAGCTCTTGGCCAATTTCAACCAAATTCAGCAGTGGACTCTCAAGTGTATCCCATCCCCATGTATTTTGTGCCAATACAAAAACAAGTTGAAGAGTGCTTCATCGAAAAAAGTCTGCAGCAGGACAACAACAAGACATCAGAAGGTCACAGAGCTATAGGACACATAATTTTATAAAGTCTGCATTTCATGGAACTACTTATTGATCTCCTAAAACCGTGCAAACAGTCCTAGATTTACTGAGCAGCTCAGGAGTCTTCTGATTACCCCCTAGCACTGGCCAGAGTAGCAAGGTGCTTGGTATTATGTCACCTGGTTGGCATCACACAGTGGGACAATCCACTCCTCTGTCCAGGACCAGGTATTGACACAATTTTGGGGAGGCTTAGAAGTGCCTTCTGAGAGAGGTTTTCCTTCAGCATGGGCTCTTTCAGAAGTTTCTGCATTTTTGGTGGAGGGTAGTATTTTTCTATCAGGGAAAAATACCCTTTTAAACTTCTATAGGTCCTACAATAGCTTGATTAGCATCCCATTTGGCAGTCTTTTATTTGGACATGAATCTGTTGGCTCTCACAGGCCTGCCAGACCAAGCCTTTAATCTTTACAAATTGCAGTTCTAGATTAATGATAATAATGATATTTACAGTGCATTCACAATGAACCTGGAAGTCACGCACAATTTGTGCTAAGAGGAGGAATATCATTTGCCTGTGTCTGCCTTGCATCTGTAGAGTTTTCTGGAAGATGAGGGCTATCTTCAGTCTTTAGAAATGTATATCACTGGCCATCACCCAGGGCTTACGCTCATGTTAACCTTGCAGTGTTGGAAGCTAAAAACCAATTTGCATTGAACTGGAAATACAGTATGCACTCTGAGCTGTTAGATCTGCCTACTTATGTTGAATTATCAGGAATACCAATTATATTTTAAAATAGTGTAGAAAGTGCTTAAGAGGATGAGGTGATACTACAAGGAGGAGGTGGTTTTGAATTTGCCGTTCAAGGAGTTAATAAATAAGGTCCCCAAAAGACTGACGGCAGGAAACCAGAAATGATGGCATCGTATTCCAAAACCACAAGTGACAGTCAGATTTAGGATAAATGATTTTTGACACAATCAAAATGCCGGTGGGGAGGAATTTGAACTTTTAAATCCAGTTTGGGTTCTCTTTGGGGTCACATGAGCGCCGCAAGGGAGTGAACCCTTAGGGAAAAAAAGGGGGTTAGTAAAGCAGCACGCTGAGAGAGGCCCTGGCTTAACCCACGCGCCGCGAGAAGCGCTGCTCCGCCGGAGCGCGGTGGTGCCCCAGCGCGGAGTGGCCGCGCTCCGCGCCCGCCCGCGGGCTTTAAGACCCAGGGGCTGCTTCTGTCGGGAAAGGAAATGTTGCTTTTTGACAGCTGAGAGAAATCCCCCCAGTGCTGGCCGTGAGGAGAGAGAAGTGAAGTCAGTCACCTGGTGGTGAAGGACAGTAAAACAGGAAAGAAGGGGAAAATCTCTCTTTCCCTCTCTCCCTTCCTTCTCTTCTCTCTTCTGCCAGAGATCCACCTCCTATTTTCCTCCCAACTCTTTTAGCATAACCTTCAAAAGAAGACCATCCCCGACAGACTTTATCTTTATTTATTTTTTTTGTTAAGATAATACCTTTAGCTGCAAAAACAATTTTTGAGTATATGCAGGACTTGGGGGATTTTTTTATCTTGCCAGTGAAATTGTTCATTGCTAATGTCTTGCGCTCACAGGGTGCTAAATTAGCTGCCAGAGTAGGCATGACGGAGAGCAGCTTTTATCATAGACTCTTCTCTTCAGTTTGAACACATTTGCTTGAAATTTGCTGCATGATGCTGTCCAGGGAAGCAGTATTTTTTATCGGGATGCAGCGATTCGCTGGTTTCTGAGCTTATTGCAGAAGAAGAATAATCTTAAACTGAGTGGATTTTTAATTTTGCTGTCTCCTCCTTTCATTGCCAGAGGACGCGAATCCCTTTCACCGGGGAAGGATCACCTGTCGCTTTAATCCTTAAGGAAGTTCTTCTTTAAAAAAAAAAAAAGTGAATTATTTTATTTATTTATTTATTTATTTATTTTAACCGGTGGAGGCGTGATCGCGGAGAATGAGACTGAGGGGAGCTGCCAGGGTTTGGAGGACAAGGCTGAGTTTAGGCTGGAAACTGAGAGACTAGATTCCCCCCCCCTTTCCCCTCCCCCCTCCGCTTTTTTTAAATTTTTTTTTGGCACAACTTCCCTCGTTCCTCTCCGCTTCGCTTAGTTTCGCTTTATGGACAGATCAGCAAACCTGGATGCGGAGGAGCTCAAGGTAGGCGAGCCGCCGGGCGCCGTCATGCTTATTTGGTGCGGAGCCCGTGCTGCCTCTCCGCGGCCGCTGTCTGGCCGCGGGGGTGGGGGCTGCGCGGCGGTGCGCGGTGCGCGGCGCTCCCGCAGCCCGCGGCGGGGAGCGCGGAGCCGCGCGCAGCGCGGGGAGCGGGGGCGGCTCGCGGCGCCGAGCGCGGCTTCCCCCTCGGCCGGCGCGGCCGCGGTCATGGTGATGATGATGATGATGGTGATGATGATGAGGGCCCGTGTGTTCTCGGCGTTACATCAGCACTTGGGGCAGGGCGCAGCGCGCCCATTGCTCTCCCCGCGGGAGGAAGCCCCGCGGCTCTGCTGCTTCCCACCAGCAGAAGTTGCCGCCGAGGCTCCCTCGCCCGCGCATCGCCGCCGCCGCCGGGGGCGCGGGGAAGCCCCTGCGCCGCCGCCCCCCGCCCGCCCCCGGCGGGGCGCCCCGGCCCCCCGGTGCCCCCCGGGCCGCGGCTCGCAGGGCGCCGCGCCGAGGTCGGCTGCGGCTGCGGCGCGGGGCGGGCGGGGGGCGCAGGGTCGCCCCCAGCCCCGGTGCCGTTTGGACAATAAAACTTTGCACCAGGACGGTGCAAGCACGGGGGCGGCCCCGGCTGCCCCCGCCGCGGGAGCGGCCCCGGGCGGGCCGAGCTTGCTGCCGGCGGGGGCGGAGAGCCTGCCAGCACCGGCCGTGGCCCCCAGCCCCGCGCGGAGCGCGGCTACCAGGAATACATGTATTTTTATACTGGGGGAAAGGCAGAGCGCCGGGTGGGGGAGGATGCGCCGGGCGGGGCGGGAGCTACAGCAGAGGCAAGGCAACAGAGGGAGAGGAGGGGGGAGGAAGGCGCCCGGCGGGCTTTGGGGGCGGGGGCGGGGGGTGTTTCTGGGCGGATGGAAGCGGCAGCAGAGCAGGCAGGCGGGAGGGCTCCGCTGCGGGCAGGGAGCTCGGCAAGGCCGGGGAGCACCTCGGCACGGGGCGGGTGGAGGCGTCGTTGCGCCGCTAAGGAAAGGATGGGAGAGGGGAAGAGGAAGATAGTCTTCCTCCCCCCACCGCGCACACAGAAACCCAGGGAGGCTGCCGACTTTCCCGCAACTGAACAGTGCTCTCCACTGCGAAGATGAACTCCAGCAAGTACCGAAGTGCTGTGGTGGACGCCTTTCCTTCACCACACAAGCCCGATCTCAAAGCTAATGTCTTAAAGACATAAAGGAATAAATAGACCCGACCCCTCACCTCCCCAAAGTCTTGCTCGCAACTACTCTAAACCCCCTAAGAAAAGGTACACAAGAAGTGTAGCTGCTTGGGCATTTGACGTGACAAAAGTGCAGGACGGAGAAGGAATAAAACAATTCCTTGCTCAAGAACCGCTGATCTTGATAGCAGTTGCGGTACTGTCACGCTGCAAATGCTGCCTGCTTGAGCTGGGGGGTCCTCACGCTCCTTTCTCAGCCTTTCCATGATTTATAGAGCAAGCTGGTGTGTGAAGGACAAGAGCTGAGTCCTCCAGTTAAGGAAAAAAAAGTTTTATTTTCGCTGATTATTTTTAGAGGCTTTGGAAATGTGTTTGTGCTAAAAGGGGACTACACTTTGCAGGAATTTTCGTTCAAGACGGACAGACACGTCGTGTTGCGAGTGGGGGATCCAGGAGCAGGGCTGATGTGGAGGAGGGGGCTCCCATTAATCTCCCAGTGATCTGTGCTGCAATTAAGACTAATGTTGCAGGGTGTATGGACTGAGCGACCTTGAGAAAAGCAGCATAGCTGAAAAGTGATCCCATTGGTACTGCTCCTAAGCATCAGCACTTTTATCTTATTTTCCCCTTTTTCTCATTCATAATGAGAAGATCTTCAAAAGGATGCATTTCTGCAGGTGCTATTCTTAGCATCTGGGTAGCTTTCTTGCTCTAGCCACTTCGGTACCACGCTCTTCCTGTCTCTCCCAAGTGTTTTATTGATGCATCTGTACTGGGGAGCAGTTTCAATTACTAGCGGGGGGCCGAGCAGAGTAAAACGGGCAATTTCACCTAAAGCTCCTCCTCGCTGGTTGCTCTACCTGTCTTACCAGCAGGGGGTGTTACAGGTTTGGCCATTGAACCCAAATCTCCTTGCCAGGCACAAAATTCGAGGAAAAGAAATCTCCAGCCCCACCAGGACTCTTTTGGAGCCAAACTGCGATGCAAAGCAGCTGCATATCGTACTTGTGCCAGCAGCGGTGGATTTTCCCACGGTGGGGCCTGGCCAGCCATTGCCCCACCAGCAGGACGATGCAGGGGGCAAAGCTCTCAGGCACTGCAGCAGCTCCCAGCGGGGGACCCTGCGGTGGTTAGGCACAATGAAGAGCAGCTCCGGTGCTGCTCTAAGTCATGCAAAGTCTTACTCTGTTTCTAGGTAGCCCTCAGGAGAGCTCATCTTTGTGCTCCCCCCCCTTCTCCCCTGGGCCAAAGCAACCCCTTTGCTGGACTAAAGGGTCCGACTCAGTGTGTGCAGGGCTGGCAGCTGTAGGTCCTGAGGTGTCCGGCGATCTCTCTCCCACATCACGCTGCATGGAGGGCACATATGAAGAATGTAAAATATGACAACAGGGTGTCAGAGTAGAACTTCCCAAGAATTTTGGAAACAGGCTGGATAGTGTCTTTCATGATACTGGGTTTCCTCCATTATAACTAGTGAATGCAAGTAAGCACCAAAAAGAGGAATGCTAAATTCCCTACTAAAATTACAAGTCAATTGTGCTGGCTGTGATAGTAATATGTAATATTGATATTGGAAATATATATTATGCAATATATAATGATCTTAGAAGCGTCAGGTCAGGCATTAAGTATCAATTTGAAATGTGTATGTTATTTATTGTAATGATGGTCATGGATTGTATATACATTTTGACAGGTCATTTTATGACAAAAGGAACAAAAATCATATGTGCAACACCTGCTAATGAGGGTAGAGATGTTTCACCTTACCAGTCTGTGCACGAATTCCTGATGAACCAGATCAGTACTGAAAAGAGTACTCATCCAGAGATTTTGAGCTGTTCTGTTTTTCCTTTGATCTGTCTCATCTTCTGTCTCAGATGCATACATGAACTTTCCTCTGACTTTTTAATTCACAAGCCTGTGGGGTTTATGTTTTAAAGGAGAAGTACTGAAAACACAGACTAAAGTATTCTTTGGTAGTTGCACTACAGTCTTAGGTTCAGTGTTATGAAGCTGTTGCTGTTACCTAAAGTGTGTGTGTGCACATACATGCTTAAGAACTTGTCTATACTTACATTTTGAACCAACATGAATATTGTATGGGTGAGCATATTATGCCTTTTATAGAGCTTTGTAATTTGTATTTGTATATAAAATATTGCAGATTAACTTAAACACTTTGCAATTAACGGATGCAAAATTTATTTTGATGCATTTGTATTTAATTGTTTGAAATTGTCTGGTTTCGATTCACAAAGAACAGTGGAGAGGCCTTTGTGTTTGCTGGACTCCTGTTAAGTTGTGATTTTTGTCGATGCAGAATGGGTTGTTACAGTTTTTGTCCTTCGCAGTTTTCCAGTTGTCGTTTGACATACAGGTCCTTTAGTGTGGTTTTTTGACCATTTCTCTTATACTTGCTTAGTAATCACAATTTGTGTATGATCTTAGTAGGAGATAGTATTTTATGCAGTCAGTAAACCACTGATATTTTCCTGGAGGAAAGTTGGTTTGTAATTGAAAGTATGACAACAGTGGTATTATTAGCATGATGGAATAAGAACATCTTTGGAAATTGTTTCTTACTCCTTGAAGATGCTGGTTCAGTGAGAATTTTTCCTTACAAACCCAAGATGTTATTTTTAACAGTGTGTTTAAGTGTCTTGAAATTATCGTGTTTAATATTCCAAAAAGCCATTAAACAGTGTACAGTATTTCTGAATAATCTTATAAACATTAGGTGAATTTCTTTATTCAGTTCACAAGGGAATGTTTGTAGTCTGTTTATAATTTTACATTTTCTGGTGAAATAAAACTATTTACTTAACAGCTATGTGAAACTGGCCACAGATGAGGTTTTGTGATGATAAAGTCTTCCGATGTATACTAGATTTATGTAATTTATGAAATATTTCATAAAGAAACTCAAACAAGGAAACCACTAGAATTTAAACAAGAGGTTGATTCAATAGTTTTGTGGTCTTAAACAGAACAGGCTTGTAAATCACTTCACAATTTAAATCAAAGAGGAGAACTAATATGCAGAAGGGTTCTGTAAGGTGTTTTTTTTTTTTTTTTTTTAGGGGGAGCCAAGGGAAACTCATGCTTGGTGTGGGAGGACTTTTGATGAGCATAAGTAGGTGGTTATATTTCTGTTTTAAGTTAGTCATTCCATAATGAAAAATATAGTACTCTATAACAACCAACATACTCTTAGCATAACCGACTCATTTATTCATGTTCCGGCTTGGGACATGGATGTCTTTCTTACTGTGGATTCTAAG
The DNA here is from genome assembly GCF_036417845.1 of Apteryx mantelli. Lineage (NCBI taxonomy): Eukaryota > Metazoa > Chordata > Aves > Apterygiformes > Apterygidae > Apteryx > Apteryx mantelli. Next base: position 54,883,710 of record NC_089982.1, read on the forward strand.
GGATTTGTCATTTTAATATAAAACCTGCTCTCTCCTGCCCTTCTCTACAGGTGCCCCTCAAAGCAACTGTCATCCTTTACTAGAGGCCTACCAGCAATACTCAATAAAGACAATTAACCTTTGCATTCACGCTGAGGGAATTCAGTCTTTAAACCATTCTTCATGAAAGGTCAAGCCAAAATGGTTTCAAAGTAATAAACATGCAAATTCCTTTTCTCCGTGTTCCTATTGTGAGGTTCCCTCTTGGCTCCAACAACGTATAAAAGCTAGCCATGTAGGGGAGGAGGCTGGAGAGGATTCTGTGCATAAGATATAGTTGTTCAGCAGACAGAAAAAAGGTCAAGACAACAGCAGTGCTCCCAGTATACATTTCAGAAATCATTCCTCTACTATCACTACCAAGAAACTGTACTAACCTGTGGCTGAGCTTTTCGACATTGCACACTGCAGCTTTGCTAAGCTCAGTACTCCTTAAATTGAAAATACATCAAAATCTGAAGGCTTGGTTAAAAGGAAAGAGCACTCTATCTTCCTGTTCTCCATGGCTTTTGGGATAAATAGTGTTGTGTTTTTCTCTGCTACTGTATTCTGTCCTTTAAAAATAGATGTAAGAGATTTACATAAAGGTTAGCATGCATTTTTTTTTTCTTCCTGAAATGGTTATTGTGTGACACTACTTTAAGCTTGGGTTGTTTCTCTAGATCTGAAATTAAGGCTTTGAGAGAATGTATACCTTAGGTTAGAAGCTTCCAAAGATAAATCACTCTAACGTGAAAACATCTTGGGAGTCCCAGTATTACCTTCTTGGTATGCCTCTTGACCTTTTGGAGATTGATATTGCTTTCCCAATCCTGACTAGGGCAAGAGCAAGATTATTTGTGAAGCGTTATGGCAGAAATATCACAAGAGACTTTTCATGTGCAATCTCTTCACCTTGTGCTACTTTAGGTAAACTTTGTAAATCCATGTCCAACCTAGTTGTTTCCATGTCCTCTAAAGATCCATCATTCCAAAGGACAAAAATAAGGATTCAAATATGAAAAAGCACTGAGTTACAAATAGAGGCTTTTCTCATTTTGACATGGAAGTTCCAGGGACCTCTCCACAGAGAAATCACTTTTTTTTTTCTCTCTTTTCATTCAAAAGAAATCTGGAGAACATGACTTGCAAGTTATACAGTTGTCTCTATTTTAAAATACTCTGTACATTTAAAGAGTTTACAGAAGCCTACTTAATGTTGTGTTGTACACCTGGTTGCAGCTGTATGTAATAGCATTGTGAAGCTACAATTCCTTCACAGGCCAGGAATGAAGGTTGACATTTGCCTACTAAGCCACCAGATCCTTTGCTAATTCGAAGATACTGCATATTAACTGGTTACACAGCAACACCCTGCTTGGTGAAGAAGGCTATTGTGTGCTTGCTATCTATACGCATTGTTTTGTGTTTCCTCTCATACGAAGGACGTCTGTTGGCTAAGTGACAGGAGTGAGAGACACAAAACGTGAGGCTTTATTCTCAGTTACCAGTATTCCTGCAGCTGATTGCACAAGGCCAGGATTACAGAGGTACTGAGTAAGTCAAAGAAAGCTTGTGGTGTTCAACACCCTTAATAAAAAAAGTATCCTGTGTGTACCTTGCCTCTCACACCTCCAGATAGTACTTCCCTGCGTTGAGGAGGATTGTGTGATTTAACTCCTGTATATTTGCTCTGCTTGAAAAGTGCTATATAAGCACAGACTATCTTTCTTGTGGGATTTCAACTTGAAATTAGCAGTATTTTGTAAAATCAGTGCAGTAATATCAGCAGAAGTACATCCCTGATACTTATAAAAAAATCAGCGCTGCAAGCGGTAGATTGCCTCAGGGATAAAAAGCTGGCCCCTAGCCATCTTTCTCTGTTTCATCAGGCCTCCGTGGTTCGTCCAGGCAGCATGGGCTGGAATTTATAGGTTCCACCTTCCTGCTCCTACAACTCTTAAGATGGTCAAATTAGCAGGTTAGTAAACAAAGGCTACCGCTACTGAAAAATCTTCCTTTCCAGTTCGTAAGAAGGTAATTGTGTATATTTAGTGAAAGTACATAAATGAAAAACAAGCTCACAGAAACAGCTTGGAGACAAATGATTTTGAATGTGTACTTTCTAAATGCACTGTTTGCTATCCCATATTCCTGGTGTAAAAACATACTGTGTGTAGTTACTGCATTAGGAATTCTGCATTCAGCTTGTAGGCTTTATCGTCTGCGTCAGGGTGGAAAGTAGAGATTGTCAGACCAGATCCACGCAGGTATTTTTGTTATATTCCACGGCAATATCAGTCTTCACGATATTTGTATTTTACAGTTATGTGGGTCTTGATATTTTTCCATTCAAAATTGTTCTCAAGGCATTTTGAGTTGGATTCAGGAAAGGGGAAAACCCCACAAACTTCACATGGAGCACAAGCAGTGTGATTGCCCCAATTCACAGAATCACAGAATGGTTGAGGTTGGAAGGGACCTCTGGAGATCATCTAGTCCAACCCCCCTGCTCAAGCAGGGTCACCTAGAGCACCTTGCACAGGATTCAGCAAGTACATGGCATAACAGCTCTTTAAAATCGTATCGATTTTAATTCAGTAAAAGCTTTATGGACAGTGAATTCTAACTTGAAATCATAAAATGATGTGACTGATTAGTACAAAATATATTATAGTGTGTTGGGACCTGTAGCTGAGAAAAAATTCCATAAACCACTGAAATTGCAGGTAACATTCTTTCCATATGAAGTTATTCAGTAATACTAAGCAATTTTCTCTCTAGGTAAGGCTGGTCCACATGCAGAAAGCACTCCATAACTGGCGTTACCCCTTACCTAGTTGATGCCAAGTAAATTAACTGTGTTATAGGAAGGTTTCACATTTGCTCAGCTTAAAATTGCATTTTAATCAAAACTAAAAGTAAAAAATCAATAGAACCTTTGCTGCTTTATAAGTTGTTATGATTTTGTACATAGCTCAATGGAGATGCCAAAAGTTGAAAAGCAATTTAAAATTTCAAGAGTTTCCTATAACCAAGGAGGAAGAGAGCCAGTTGAATTGAACCTCAGAATCTGGGCTTCAACTAGCATTTGATTCAAAGACCTGTATTTCTTTAAAAATTTCTTTTTATTTCTGCTGTGAGGAAGGTGCTACAGTGCAACAGAGGCAGACTCCTGGGAAAGGGTTGGCAAAGACCCCCCCTCACCCCCAGGTGCCCAAGTGCCTGCAGGTGCCTCCCTTGTGGCTAGTTTGCTACTCAGGCACGTCCCATCCCTCTAATGAGTTTGCTTGCCTATTTCCCATCTTGACTGAGAGGAGCATCTTAGGATTTTTCCTGCTTACAGGCATTGAGATATTGAGATTCATAAACTAGGTGCATGTAATTCTCCTGAGGGCTGGGACCCAATGAGGGCATTCAAACTGCCGATTCTTTGCAAGTGCTGAGTTGGGCAAAAAATAGTAGCTACAGTGACTTTCACTTGATAAATGGCCAGACAAGGTAAAAATACTCAGGTCTTCCCTTAAATGGGAAAGAGTTTTTCCTACTAGCTTAAACTGCTTATATTTTTAACAATAAAAAGGTGATTGTAGCACAGCTTGGAGGGGCAGCTTCTGTTTTGAAGAAAAGAGTGAGCCAATTTTCTGTACTCAAAGTGACTGGGCATCATAGTGCATGAGAGCATTTAAGAATGCAGTTTTCAGTCTAATAGAGAGACTCCTATCTGTCAAGGTTGTAAGACTTGAGGAGATATGTAGGATTTCAGTGCACACCTTTTTTTTGCGATAATTTGTCTTGGCTAATTCAGGAGTCTCCCCACTGAGCAGGCTGGCTGTTGTGAATCTCATTCACTGAGTAATATGTGTGTAAAGAAAGAAGTTGAGTGATCTATGCCCCAATATACAGCAGAGAGCATTTCAGAATGCATTACAAAGGGACTGGAAGCTTTTCCAAGAAGACTACTTGTCCTTAAAGCTGAAACTCATGGCATCATTTATTTTTAAGTTACTTTCAGTAGCTTGAAAATTCATTAACACTAAATAATAACAAACTAGGAGACACTCACTATAAAAATACACTCCTCCAAAACAAAACAAAGCAAAATCCTGAGCACTTCCAAAGTTTAGAAGAGTTCAGGCAAAAAAAAAAAAGAAAAAACATGGGACTAAGTTCCATCTGTGCTTTGTAGTGCTTGAGTCATCACCAACAGATGGCAAATACTCTGTAGAAATTGCTTAGCTGAATTACTTCAGTTTTTGGGGTATGTAAGGCATCTACCCTTAGTTCTAACATAATACTCTGTCAAAAACTCAGGTTATTTTGGAGGTGCAGACAGCACACAAGCTTTGTGCATTATTAGGCTTTCAGATACAGTACCTGTTATGTATATATTTATTAAAAATTAACTTCCCTTTTATTTCTCCTGAAACAATAGGTTCTAGTCCTAACACAACAGTGCCTAGCTGTGTCTAATTTAATAGGTGGTTGCAAAAATATCTAGGAACAAGCTGGTATTGACTGTCACTTCCTTCAGGGCTCAGAAGTTGACATCTACTATTTCAGATATATACTCCAGTTTAGAAATATTCTATGTGCCATTTCCCAATGACTTCTGCAGCTGAGCAGGCATGAGTTGAATGCAAAAGCTGTCTGTCAGGTAGGCTCATGTTCCCACTTTATCTTCATACAAAGAAAATTATTTTCCTACGTCATCATGTTTTACTAGATTTTTCCAAGAAAAGCTGGCCAAAGAATATCGTTCTTCAAAGACTAACAACCAGCAAGTTAGTAGATGCTGCTTCTCCAATACTAGCACTGACATTCTGGCTTCTGTGAGCTAGTCTTGCTTTCAGGGGAGCTAGGTACTAATTTTAGAACCGATCTCCCAGCTCCCTTGGTTTCTCCCCCAACTCATATTGAGGTGCAAGTGAATATGTGATTGGAAAATGATCTATTTGTCCAGAACAGACCTCTGCCTAGTTAAGCTCCCTATTTCATTCAGTATTAATTTAGATGAGGTGGATAATATTCACTATTCATGTAAATACGTCATCTACTCAGTCTACCAAGACCACTTGCACTATTGCTTAATAAAATTATGGGTGTGTGAGTAGTGTCTCTGTGTCCTGTGATAAAATTTCCGGCATATTGCTGACAGTTATAAAACAAAAGGCACCCTTTGCCAAGGAGCTGTCTGCCCTGTTGAACTTGTACTTTTCTGGGCCTTGATCAAAGAATGAATGTATCCGATAGGCAGTAAATGCAGCATAATGAACAGAGCAAAGAGGAAGTGCCTGGGAGAGCTGCGCTGAAGCCTAGTGCCCGATATGTCAGGAATTATAGATTACATTGACTAAAATTCATTTCAGTTTTGGGCATATGTGCAAGCTACAGTGCTGTTATTTTGTAACAGAGATACACAGCATGCCAACACAGTTGCAGAATGGCCAAGTGGCAGGTAAAGATTTCAAGTCTAAAGGGAAGGCTGAGTGGTGCAATAACAAATGAGAGCGTAGTGATCGTACGCTGAGCTTGTTGCAACCTGAATAGAACTAGTTATGTAGCTGTCTGCGCTGCTACACAGGCATCACTGAGATCTTTATTATTCACAGGTTTAGCACTGTTTTGTAATTTTTAAAAAATATGAAAAACCAAGTGTTTTGCATTAATATTACCACTCAGTGAAGTGTGTGTGTGGCGTGTGTGTGTGAGCAACATTTAAATGCATTTGAAAAAATATTAGGTGAAATTTATTTCTCTAGGTGCTAGAAAACTCAAATCACTGCTCAGAAAATATGTAGGAAACACATATCTGTGAACATTTTCTTTGGCATGGGAGGTGAAGGAAGGAGAAAAATCTGAGAACCTATGAAAGCAACCGATGTTGAGTTGGATGGTGTTAAGGCAGATATTATCTTACTGTAGCAATGGAACATTACCACAGAATTGATATGCAATATGCTTTATTATTTTCTCATCTAAGTATTTCCAAAACTTGCATTCCTGGACACTGAAAATTTGCCCTAAATCTGTGGTTGAGGCCCATCTCACTTAGAATCCATAGCCTCTGTACTCTATCAGATATGATTTTAGGGAAAACCTGTACTCCTCTATTGTACAGGTGTACTACCCTGTTTCTCATAATGTCAAATCACCTTTTTGCTACCTCACCCTTTAAAAAAGAGCTAATGGTACTGGCAGAGACTAGTAATTACAGATACCAATCTTGTTTCCATCTGTGGAGCAGATAGCTTAGGTCTGCTGTTAAAAATAAGAAAATAAATGGACTTATTTGTCTTAAAATGGCACTGTGCTTTTTCTTTAAAACAAAAGTCTGCAACACTGTCATCACATCTCTAATTGTGTATGTGTATAATAAAACTCATCTACATTTTAAAATATACCTATTTTATTAATTTATCACAATGCCAAAATATTCTATAGCATAAGTATGTAAACATTTCCTGCATCTTCACATGCCTCTCCCCATTTAAAACCAGTGGCATTATAATGAAGGGAGCAGAACAGGAGAGCGTGGCGGAATGCAAGCCAAGTAGAAGAAGTCAATAGAGTAACATGAAATAAATGAGGATGTCTTCCACTGCCTTACAAAAGTTAGCATAATAAAAATCTGTGCTTTTCTCTCAGCCTTTTCTCACCCGCCAGCAAGTTGCACTTAGCAAACTTGATTTTCCTTAACTGTTCAAGCAACGGTAAGGTGCCAGAAATTCTAATTTTAGGGGATAGGAGTATTTTTAAACCAAGAACCAGACTGGAGCACAGTGAGCCATACAGTTGAATCAGCAGCAGCGCAGAGGTAGTAAGTTTGCAGAAGGCTGGTGGTGGGTAGATGGCAGCTGGAGCAGCTTAAATCGGATTGCCACTCACAAGAGAGTACCAGGGAACCACAGTGTTTAGTGCCCCTTCTGCATATAATCCTTGTCAGAGTGGATGTAAGCAGCAAGTCACCACTGCTCACATTATTCCAGAATTCGGCCCAAGGATCCACGGCATGAGACAGACGGCTGGTATATGTTTGCACTCATTGCCCGCTTGCTGCAGAAGTTTATGGTGGTGGATTTTTTTATTATTATTGTTATTGTTGTTAGAGGTCTGGTTTAAATAAAAAGGTCTAAAATTGCTTAAACAGTTTTTGTAAATGACAAAAAAATCAGGAAAGTTTCACTACAAAAAGAATATTGATATGAGAAAGTTAAATATTTCTTTCCAGTCAGATGAAAGCCCAGTTTCTTTTACCTTGGGAGTGTGATTTGGCATTCACCCATTTATATTTTTATGTCAGAAATGGAAAGCATTGTTCTTTGAGAAAGAATTCATCTGAAACAGATTAAAATGTACTCTTACAGTGCAAAAATGAGCAAGAAAACAGAATTAAACTTTTTAAACAATCAGTTTTATTCTGCATACAGCAATTACTTTTGCTGTCAGCAGGAATAAAGTTTACTACAGCTGGAAACTGTAAAAAGTCAAAAATGTGTTCCTGTAAAATGCCTTAGCGACTGTGAGTAGACAAGACCACACCTTTCAAACACCAGGCGGCTCCCTGTCTTAGTACTGATGCGGTTTATGTCCTAAACACCTGCTCAGAAGTGGTTGCAAAAATCTGATCTGAATGCAGAGAAGCAAATGCGGTATTGCTCAGTGGCAAAGAAATCCTGTGTATCGATTGCTACCCTGGGGCCCTCGGCCCTCGGCGCGGGATTCAGCCGCTCGGCTCCTGGTGACTGAGGGGAGCCTGCATACCGCCGGCGGGCTGGCGTTAATAGCAAAGTCGTTGGAGTGGTACAAGTCATACCACAGTTCAGCCTAATGGCACACGCCATCCCTGTTTTTATTAAAAAATACCTTCTGTGAATGTTTTACAGGAAGGGGAGAAAGAAGGAGGGAGAACCACCCATATGCTTAATTTCTGGTATTTTAATCCAGAGTGAACTAAAATAGAAGCTTATTTTGTGAAAAAGCCTACCTCTAAACAGTATACCTTTTAAAAAGAGAAGCAAAATTGTAATGCATCCCTCATACACAGTCTGTATCTGGATCAGTTTGATGTGCAGTTTGCTTTTATTGGTGCCTTCATCTGAAAGCAAACAAATGAAAATCCCAAAGCTGTAAATTTTCACAGGCCAGGGCTAGGAATGAGATGGCAATGCTGTGTACCAGGATAAATCAGGTGCTGCTAACAGAATTTCAATACCAAAGGTTAATAATATCATCATCAGTAGCTCTTGAAAGAGACCTGACTGCCTAAAGGCAACTTAATTTTAAACACTGAGACAAGTCAATCAGTATACACCTAAAAATATGCACCCAGGGACGCAGTTTGCATACATTACAACCTTGTTTTTCAGTCTATCCTGTGAGATTTTAAATTCTTTTGTTTACTTATTTTCAAGAATGTAGGCACTCATTTCTTTATAGGATAAGGGACTGCTTGTTGCTGGCCATTGGGTAGAAAAAGTGAATTCTAGGGGAATGGCAGTGGCACAAATAGTCTTCCATGCAAAGCCATGGGCTTCCCGTGCTGGTGCTGAAACATCTCACGGGGATATTTGTCAGGTGGCAGAGGGATGTTGCTGTGTTGAAAATGTAAATTTCAGATTAGCCAATGTAAATTGGCTGCGGCCTGAGAGGTTAGAAGGTGGGCTGACTTTCCCATTTTTGCATGTTGTGTTATCAAAACTGATAGCGTATAACATTTAAAGTGGCCAAGGGCAAAGCGGAAAGGAAAGTATGTTGGTGTCAGTAAAGTCATCTCAGTACTCTTGGGAGTACTACCCTGGATCATGAGGAAATGGATGTTTCTGACCAAGTGCCAACAGTTTTGGCAAGGTTGTGTGAAGGAATTAATCTCTGGAATTTAACTTTTCCTTTTTTTAAAAATGACTCTTTTGAGTTTCAGGTGTATTTTGATTTGTGTTTCTGGAACCCAAACAGTGCAGATGAGGCAGGAAGTAACCCACTTTCCCTTGACGTTCTTGGCTACGCTTCACCTAAAGATTTAAATTTTTGCCCTGAATATGTTGTGATCAGATTCATTATGTGGGTAAATAATTGCATAGCCTGGTACAGAAAGTATTTCTGTTTGTGTTTATAAGGGTAGATTTAAAATTTCTAGTCATCTGCTTTGACTGTCAGCCTCAGAAAGAAAATATTTCTGTAGCTTTTGGGTCATATGGGAAAAAAAGGATTTATGGAAGTTAAGACTCATTGACTCCAGGAAAGCAGTACAGCAAACCTGAGTTTAGGTGTGATTTAGAACATAAAGGATTCAAGAAAGCTGTAGTTTTGTCAAAGGCTTTGGACTCTCAGAGTCCAAATGCTAGTCATTCTGAACAGTCGTTTTGGAAGATTGTCACTCATTAGGCCTGATAACTTACATGCAGCAAACTATCAGAGAGGAATTGTAGTTGGTGGCAAAATATTGTATCCACAGGATACCAGTTGTGGGACTTTCTCCCATTTTCCACCTATGGTATGTTTGCAGCTCTGCCTGTGCCTCTCCCTGAAGAAGCGGTACAGTAGAAGCAGACCCCTCTGAAGGGGCCACCTTCAGGAGGGTCCTGTCTCTGCTTGAACAAGACTGTGATAGAGATGTGCCTCTAAGTCAGCGGCTGCTGCCTCGCATGCCTTTTGCTCAAGTCCCCGCACCCATGAGGTTTGTTTTGCATAGAAATTGGCACAAAAGCAAATATATTGGAACACATTTTTAGGAAATTTAACATTTGATTCTGGGAAAGACATTTGCTTCCTATCTTTCTCTATAGCAGGCAAGATCCACATGAGACATCTGCTTTATCTGCACACTTAGAAGGAAAGATCATGTGCTATTTTACAAATATGTAACAAGCAAAAGTTTTCTTCAACAGCTTACTGCTGATATGCATAAAGAGAGATAACCTGGGGTATAATATAAGATCTTTGATTCTATTTATTTTTATATTCCATTCCCTTTTACCTCTTCTCTTTGAGTTAGATTTTTGACCTTTCGTCAGTCTTCTGAAAAACAGCCTAAGAAAAAGATTTTTGATGGCCTGTTTGTGCATATCCCTTGCTATATTAGTTGAACCAAAGCCTTCTTTCTCTTTGAATTCATTTCTTCTTTCTCTAAGTCTGGTTCCTCAACCCTCTTCTAAGTAGTATGTATATTAGAAAGTCTATATATGTACATACAGATCCATGCGTGTGTATAGCTGTTATAGGCCTGCATTATTATTATTTTCCTTATTTTTAAAGTTTTTAAACTTTTTTTTGCAATGGTGCTTTAAAAAGTATGTTGTTGTAGAATTAATCTCTGTTGGTTTGTAGCTGATTTTATGAGCACTCATCGGAACAATCTCATTAGTTTCAGTAAAACGTGTGGAAAATGTTGCTGATATCTTTCGATGAATATTAATTTTCCAGATTTTAAAAAAAATATGAGCCATGTATTGCAACATGATTACAACGGAAGAAACATTTATGCAGGTAGGTGGGAAAAAATATTCCTGTGCCTTGAGCTGTGATACAGGAATCAGCTTTGTGCTCTTTGACCTTGTTGCTGTCTAGTTGCTTTCTTCACTATACACCCTCATTAACTGGAGGTTAACTGAATGTGTAGAAGGAGGGCAGTGTGTGGGTCTAGTTCCTGCAGCAGTGCCTGGGGGATCTTGGGCGTTTGCAGCAGAGGCAGAGGGTGTGGTTTCCCACCCGCCTCCAGCATCGTGGCGGCGCCAGCGGAGGACTCTGTCCCCATGCTCCAGGGGCTCCGGGTAGCAGCGGCCCTTCTGGCTCTGCTGCCATGTCTTCCCAGCGGTGCTGCAGCCCTCTCTCTCCCACTGGCTCTGGCTCTGAGACCCTTCCCTTTGGCGTTATAAATCAGCTCTACTGAAAGTCTCACACTCCATTATTTTCGCTTTATGGTGTCTGTAAGGGAAGGCAGTCCCTGGCGTTCTCTGGCTCAGGCACCTGTAATCCTCTCCTTTACACATCTTCTCTCTGTCCTTAGAGGTCCCTGAGTCTTCTTTAAACAAGGCGATGGGCAACAGGCAAATGGGGAGGACATACTCCTCCCCGCTGCTAGTTTCAGCTCAGAAGATCATGCTTCAGTTCAGCTTCAACTCAGAAAATCAAATATAGGCATATATGTTACAGCTTGTCATTGCTTATAGTGGATGGAAGAAAAGGTAGGCTAGTCATAAAAATAAGGGGCAATGTCACAGCTTTTGCAGCCACGTCATCAAAAATATTCTCCCCTTGTTTGCAGTGAGCAACTTGCAATCTGTAATACATAGAAAAGAGATTTTATGCATCCTGTTTCCCTCAGTTTCCAGCAAGCAAAACAAATGAATTCATCTGTGCTGGTGATATATGTACAGGCTATGTGTGAGAATTACACCAGTAATTACTGTTTAGGAGTGCTCTGCATGCAGATGCCACGTAGAGCACTGGAAATGCATCACATAGTTATGAGAAACACAATAGGAATCTTTCTGCAAGTGAAATAATTATATTTTAGCCACGTTGGAACCAAACAATCTAGCCAGCTCTAAGTCTTCATTCACATGTAAAAAGATCATTTATGCCTTGTAATGCACCTTTGTCCAAATAATTATGCTGGAATATGGTATGAAAGTTTTTGAACAGCTCTCTAATGGCCATACTGTTGGAAGACAGAAATATCATTAGTAGCCTGTGTAAGTACTTCTAACCATGTGCAAATTTGTCTTTTATTCCATGCTAATCACAGTTTTCATCTTCCATATCTATTGTAAGAGACAATAACTGTACTTGAAACGCTTCCCAAGCCGAATCAGCTCTACCCGTAAAACCACGCTTCCTCAGTAGAGGGTGTCAGACAATTTTGTGTCAGTATTGGGTGGAAGGGACACCATGTGCTGTTCTAACAACCACATTTTTAGAAAAGTGTCGGGAGACAGGAGACAGTGCAGAGGAGAGCCACAGCACTGGGAATCCTGTCTTCCAAGATCTGCCTCTCTGGCGTGGGGCAGTGCTGTGTAAGGCAACCTCAGGTCTGATGGACCCATTTGAAATGCTTTAGGTGAGATCCCTCACCAAAGGCTCTTAAAAAAATTGCAGCATAAAAATCCTCTCATGAACAGTAGTTGAATCAAAGAAAGGACGTATATAATTAGTATTAGTTTCACTTCTCCAGAAATGAAAATTGAAGAAAATATCCCTAAATACTTGTCCTGTCTTTATACTGTGTCCCTAAGCATCCTTCCCAGGGCACTATTGTTACGACCCATTATTGGTCTGATCTGCCATGGCTCTTTTTATGGTTTAAGTAAATGAGCAAAATTGCTTCTAAAACCTGCACAAGCTCAGGTGACTTGAAACCCGAGTGCCTTGAAAAAACACCTCCAGTGAAAGTCTGAAGGAACTTGGCCTATTTAATTCAACAGTAAAAACAGCAAAAAAGATTGAGATTGGTCTTGCTAGAATGCGGAGTAACTTCGGCAGATTAGATCCAGCAGAGGAGGGCATAATAATAAGCGTTCAGGGCATGAACCTAAACATATCCATGCCAGGCGCACAAATTTTTAAAAGGGAAGGTGATTAGCTGCTGGAGCAAACTTACCAGGAAAGCGATGAATTGTCGGTCCCATGATGCTTACAGGTTAAGACTGAACACCTTTCAAGAAGATATGCTTAAGGCAGTCATTAATAATGCTTTAGTTTAATTTATGTTACCAGTTTAATATAAATAAATAAGGTAAATGAGTGAAATAAGCCTATGACATTGAGAATAATCCAACGGCTCCTTCAGACATTAAACTGTAAGCGTCTGGAATAATGGAGTGATTTCAAAGTCTGGGACTGAAACATTCACAGAAGGAAGCAGTGTTTACAAGTGTCATAAGCACATTTTCAGATGGGCTGCAGTGTTTTGAATAGATATGTACAGAGTAACCACTTTTCTCAATTTTGGCCAAGTTTTTGTGGAAAAGATGTATTACATTTCTGAAAATAGTGTCGGCATCCCAAAATCAGCTGAATGAAGTGGTATAGCACATCATGCACAAGTGTATGCATGTAGTGTATAAAAGGCACCATATTCTGAATTTGATTGCATTTCCTGTGAACCCCAACTTCTTGATGAGTCTCAAAGGAATTTAGTTGCACAAAGGTTTCAAAAATAGATACCTAGGACACCCCTTCATCAAAAATTTCATTTTCATTTGACATATAAAAAAACCCCTGTTCTTCTAGAATCTAATAGAAAGTATTTTCAAATGTTAATAGTATTCTAGGCAGAAATCCAGAGGACTATATTTTCTGCCTGAAAATATAATTTAGGAGTTGTAATAAATTCCTCAATTAAAAATATCATGCACGGTAGTGACTGTATTATTCATTTATTATCTGGACCATTGAACTAATCTGAAGAAAAGCAACATTCTCAGGGGCACGAGTGAAGAGCTTCCCTTTCTGTTTTTACGGACAAATCATTTGCTTTCCAGTAAAAAAGGACACTAAATTCTTTCTTTTGAAAAAAATAAAAGAATTTACTATACCTTGCTATACAATTATTATTAGAGTTTAGCTAAACGTGATTATATTTGTTGTTTGAAGGAACATAGAGGATTACTTTCATGACCTTTTTGTTTTGTGGTAAATGGATAATACTTCATAAAAAGTAAATAAATAGGAGAAGGAGAGCCAAAATAAATACCATGCTTAAAATATAATTTTTAACTGTGAGGTGAAGTGCAGAGATAATCTTTTAATCATTTGAAAGAAATTGGAGTACATAACACTTAAAAATTGGAAGCAGTTGCTCTGCATTTATTTGCTGTTGCACCAAGACTACCAGTGTACCCCTTTGGTTTGTGAGTATTACAGGTTCTTGTCAGTGCCAGTGACCGGTGGAGGTGCATTGTTACAGAGTCGAGCTGCAGGTATTTGGCTCTTCAGCTCAAACTGTAGCAGTCCACTCAGGTGGGCTCTGCAGAGCCCCAGTTCAGTCCCATTTGGATGGCCAAAAGGTACAAGTTCATACATTCTACCTATTGGAATATGCTATGTAATACATAGAGATATGTAGAAAACAGAATATAGAATATGCTATGTACTTGCCCCGTCTGTCCAATTTTTCCATTTTATTAGCTGGTCTAATGAAAGATAGTTTCTTCTTTCCTTAAGCAACTGTGCCTAAAATACTATTACTTTTACTCTTCTGAATGTTCAGATGTTATGTGTAACTCGTTAACACTAACCTGTAAAGGACAAGGGTTTATTTGTTCTATACTTTATTGGGTCTGCTAAATTTTACAGAACAAATAAGCCATCTACCCAGACCATTTTTTTCTAGTTTTTGTGGCTGTTTTATCTAAAACTTCTCTCTCTCTGCTCTACAGAATCCTAAAATCATATATAATCTAAGAATCTCTTTGAATAGTACAAACATGTAGTCCCTTTTTAATTTCTTAGTAAACTAGTATTAGATAAAAAATTGGAGATTCAGGATAGCTCATCTGGGAAACCCCTGGAATTGAGCAATGCTGCAATAGCACCAGAGTGATCATCTTTTCTGTGTAGCTATCTTGATACTGATGTTCTTGGCGCTTTGCTAGAATTAAAATAAACCATAAAGTGCTCAAGTGTGTATATTTTCCCAAATCTCTTTCTTTTGGAAAATACCATGATTTGTATTCTTGAAAAAATTTCTGCTCAGTTTGTTTTTTCTGCACATTTTTGTTGTGCCATGAGTCATGTTTTCTACAGTATGCCCCTTTATCACTATTTTTATATATAATAATTCAGCTGAAAAATATAATAAATAAGTTGAATTTTGTTTCCATTTAGCTGAAACCAATGCAAGTTCCAAACTAATTCTTCCAGACTAATTGTTTGACTCACAGCAAGACTTTGTATTGAACAAATGCAGCATAAAATGTAAGGATTATGTAGACAAAGCTCAAAGGTAAACTGAACGTTCCACTCTGCTGACAAAATTTGCTTATTTGTCCTAAAGTTATGAGCTGTTACACATCAATAATTCCCCTTTACACAAGAAAATATATCTGGAGTATTGCACAGTGTTTGTAAATTTTCTATCCAATATAACATAAATTATATTGCCTTTTTATTTCCTGAGTGCTGTCTCACAGAGGAGTAATAAGATATAGACAGAAGATAGCTTGAAGCCCAGGATATGCTTATGGCCTGCAAGCACTTTGTTTTTTCTCAGCATGAGAGTTTGCTAATTCGCATGTTCATTGGTGTTCACATATCATCACTTTGTCATTAGGGATCCAGTTACTGTATTCAATCGTAATATTGGGAAGATTATTTCACCATATTGTCTTACCATATTTTCTGTTGGCACAGAGTACTTTTCCTTCCTATAAAAAAAAGCAGAATGCAATTGCCAGTTAGAAGGTTAGGTTATACATATATGTGTAGAATTGTAAAATTTGTTATAGTTCATGTGCTAAAGAAATTAAATAAAAAACTACTGTACATATCTCTTAAATCCCTTACTTAACACAGCTTTGCCCTCAGAGAAAACCAGATTCAGCCATTTAGTGTTGTTTAACACTAGGTCATAAACAGCAATTTTTCCTTTATGCTAAATTAGCCTAATCCATTAATCCTTACACAAAATGTAAATATTTATATTAGACAATTGAGACAAGGCTCTTTCACACTCTTGCTTTCTTTCTCTCTCCATATAAATCTGATTTATAATTCAATTACATCTAATCTTTTATATTGTTTCTTGTTACACTGAAACTGCGCTGCTTTAAAATCCAGATGTATTTTCTAGATGATCCTAGGAAAAAATACTAAGTTTTCTTCTGGTTACAAACATTAAGCAAATGTTTATTCCATTAAAAATCTGAATTTCTATCTATTTTGGATTCTTCCAATTAAGTAGCAAAATGTAGATGTTATTGATTGAAGGTTTAATGTTATTTCTTGCACTAGCAGCCAAAATATGTTAACTTCAATTAGATTTGTGTTAAACCCCCCAAAATGCAGAAAAGGAGTGGAAAGTAATACCTCAGTGCAGAAAAGTGAAAAACTCTTGCATGGTATCTGTTAAGCCAAAGAAAGCCAGGAAGAATCATCTCAGAATCATGTAAGATGATGTATTTGTTTTTATGAAGTGAAAATGGATGGGGATATATCTCCAAGCTTGGAGAAGAGGTTTAAGATTCAAACAATCTTGTTAATGGATGATTTGGTCTGAAAAGCAGGATGCAGCTGAAGCAGGACAAATGCAGATTACTGCACTTCAGTAAGAATAATCAGCTGAGCAATGAAAGACGCAAACTGGCTAGCTAGGCAGAAGCTGCAGAAGAAAAAGACCGGGATGTTTTATTGAAGGGAACCCCTGCCACCAAACTCATATTGTTGTGGGGAAAAAGAAAAAATAGAACTTAACTGGTATCCTGGTTTGGGTTAATGCACTTCGAACAAAATATTGACCAGCTGAAGGGACTCGGCTGAAGGGAAGGCTCAGCAAATGACCAATGCTACAGGAAACATAACCTGTAGTTGGCCTGAAGAGGAAGGAAGTAGTCTGTTGCCTTCATCTGACAAGAAGTAATGACGCCATGTTGCAACAAGAGATTAGTAGACATTAGGAAGCTTTTTCTAACTGTTACAATAACTAAGTACTGGGATAGGCTGCAGAGAGCTGCTGTGGAGTGTTCAGCATTGGAGCTTTTTAAGCATGGGCTAAACAAAGACCTGTAAGAATGATTTTGGTGCTGTTGATACTGACCTGAGGAGGAGCAATAGACTTTCTGAGTTGCTTCCACATCTGTTTTATATGGTTAGTTAATATGTCTATTCTAGCACAGAATTATATAAAAGAAAGAGAGTCAGTTTAAAAAGAACCAAGCAAAAACATCTAATTCAAAATACTTACATGCTTTTTGTTTTAAGTATTTTCATTTTTTTGAAATTATGGCCTTCCATGCATGTCTTAACTTCACCCAGCAGACTGCAGGATTCAGCCTCTGCCTTGCCAGCTATACCAACACCTAATGTCACCATGCTTTTTTTCTCCTAGCCCCTTGTGCATGATAGGAACTACCCAGAGATATCTATAAAGGCATTATTTTATCTTCCCTTATATCAATCCTTGAAACTTACTGTGGCTCTGATGCTTACTCAGTATTCAGCAAGTTACACCCCCTGGAATGCTGTAACAAAAAAATGTTATTTTGCAGTTTCCAGGGTGAGAACCCTTTCTTCCTCTCCTCTCTTCATATTTATTACTTGCAGCACAACAGTATGTCTTTAGATGTATGAAGAATCTGAGAAATCTCTCAAAATACTGTCTTCCAGGCCAAATGCCAATGTTCCATCAGGAATGCCCATTGCTTTTATCAATATTGCTATAAAATCCAAGTCTCAGCTCACTTGAGTTTATTTCTGCCAGCTGATTTATGCTTCTAGTCAAAATGTATTGAAAGCAGAAAATGCAGCCGAATGGCCTTCAAAACAGTATAGAACAAATTGAAACTCTGAACATAGGAAAGCCTTTCTAATCCTACAGTTTTCTTAGGACTGTGTTACTTTCCTTCTTACTTCCTTGAACAATGTTTTCAGCCTTCTTTGATTTTTGCCACTTTAAAAGAAAGTCTGTTTCTTTGGCAAGATTACCTTGGGAAATTACATTTTCATATACTCTATTGCAGCATACTCAGATGGTGCTTAGATCTAAGATTGCCTATAATTTACAACAGCAAAAATTCTAGACAAATGAAACAAATGAAGGGGACTACCATTCCCTTGCCTCTCTGGTACCAGCACTGGCCTCTAAAACAGCCCTCCACATTTTCTTATTTTATTCTGCTCTCACGGGCACACTGTAGCTCTTCCATCCTTAATGCTGTACCCCTACATCTCTAAAACCAGAACTGCTACCTAGTCTATATCTATATATGTGCCATTCACCACATACCTACCTAATGTGTTCCCTGTTTTCTAAATCTTCTCTGTCCCCACATGTTCAGGCAGGAGAGACTGACCCAGAACTGACCAAGTCCCTGTACAGGTAAATTGCTCCCATGCAGGTCAGCAGCTCCTATGCTTTGTCTTCTCTTCATGTATTTTGTCCCAGGACAACTTCTTCCAGACAGCTCTACCTAGGCAATGAAAATACACATGGTCAGTAAGCCTATTTAGAGTATGAATTTTAGTGCACATTTCTAAAAAATTGGGAGAGGAGTAAGGAAAAAAAATGGGTTGAACAATTCATTGGTATAAAGTAAGACATATGTGTTATATCACATGCTGTTACTGTCTTTAGCAGGAAGCCAAATATGTTTTCCTTCCTGAGACAGTGGGAGTATGGTATCAAGGAAAGAAAGGAGGAAGGACCTTTTATAACACAGTTTCTCTTTTATGGAAGTCATGAATTAAAACACTCCACAAGACTGAATTTCTGATTCATAGCCTCTCTTCCCCACAGATGGATGAAAAGTGGATAATTGTAAGGGAGGAAACGAGGAGAAGACCTGGTGCTGTTAGTACCGTCACTGTGAGTCATGAGTCTGGAACAAATTTCTTCATGGCAGCTTGGTATCTTTTCCTCTTTCCATGAGGTTATTCTTTCCATATCACTAATAGGTAACATACTGGGTTAATCTCTTTCCATATACATCCTGCCCTTGTATAGAAGAAGGTGATCTCAGCATAGAGTCACCTGTTTTAACTGGTGCTGATTATTAGGCTTCCTTTTCAGGGATACAGAAATTGTGGGAGACCTGAGAACGTCTTTGAGAGAGCATCAACCTTGACATAGTCAACAAGAAGATCTTTGTTTAAAGGGGCACTGATCAACAGGCTCATTGTCATGAGCAATCTGCCCCCTTTGGCTACTTAAGTGTGATTTTCCAGGCGGTTGAAAATTTGATCATCTGCTAGAAATGGATTTTTTTTTTTTGAACCAACTGGTGTATTTCTTTCCATAGTTGCAGATATTAAGCAAGACTTTGGTGGCATGTATCCAAGTTCAAAAAATACCAAGTCCCTAGCCCATGAGAAATGTTCTTCTCTATTGGACAATGACCTACTTCTCTTCAGTTTTTAATCTTCTTGACTATTTTGGGCTGTCAGTAATTTTATCTCCTAGTTTGTCTGACTCAAAAGTGTCTCCCTGATTTCTGGTCCAGCAAAGACCATGAACTTCTTGAGTCTGATGGAAGTATCAGTACTGGCTCTATAGTACTAATCAATGGAACTTTTCACTTAAAAAGGTAGCAAGATCCTTTCTTTCACTCTGTTCAATCATTTTAATATACTCAATTTAGTTGTAGATTAGAATATAACTGAATTTTCCAGTTCTTACTGAAATGCTTTACAAATCAGAGTGTTTGATAATCTTGTTCTTTCTGGCAGGAATCTGGAACAAAATGAATCAAGACAAAACAAAGTTGATATTTCTGAAGTGCATTATCACACTGGGGAATTTTAAAACCAAACATAATCCCCAACATGGAACACACATTTTTTACGATAGCTGTACATCAACGTTTTTGAAATGATTCTCACAGTTTACTGTGCTTTTATGTTTCTCTTTGACTCTTTTCATATAATTCACTAGCACTAGGCAAATAACAGTGATAAAGATTATTTCACGAATGATACACCTTGCTTCTCAAACTCTTACTCTCCTGTATTTTGTCTTTTGCATAGTTCCCTGGTTTTTAAGACTGTGGGAAGGTCATTGAAAAGATGAGCAAGAAAGAGCCACAGTTTTGCAGCTCTTTTTCTAGGTATGAGAATATATGCATTTTTTTTCTAAGTCACCTCTTGACTGACGTTCGCCATTGGCTTATTGGAATATCAGGAGCGTGAGAAGCTCCACATGACCAAGCAGCTGCAAGGCAGGCACACTTGAGCAACAGGGAGCTGTTTGACTTTCTTGTCAAACAGTTCATTGACTGCATAACTCAAGAAATCCAGTGGAATATATGCCTGAGTAGCCACAGAGTCAAACTTTGTAGAAGTGTAAAATTCATATTTATTGGAAAAAATGTGAAAAGAAAGCAAAGCGTAGAATTAAAATAACTACCAGAGTTAAATTAGTTCAGAGATTAATTTACACATTGTAGTAGAGGAAACTATTTTTGCCTAATTTAGAAATGATAGATTTTAGATTGTGTATAGACAAATACAGTTTCACTTAAGGGAGATGGAGAACATATAGAAAAAAGAGGAAAAGTGATAAAACTAAATAGGCTGGCTTATGTAGATAATACATATGTCATGAAAAGAGAGGAAGGATGTTTTTCCCACCATTGCTGATCAAGTAAGCTTACTTTAACCAGGAAGATAAATTTAATCAATAATATTTGCATAAAAATTAATAAAGAAAAAATGAATTTTGCAATAAATAAAATGGTTCAACTAACTTGCTCTAGTTTAGTGAATGGATTCATCAATGATAAAATAAAATTAGGAAGCTACCGGATAGCTTGTGTTTGTTAGTATCCATCTTTCAATACTCAGCATACAGTAAATGGCGGGCTAATCAAAAATTGTTTACTGATGTTCTTTATTTCTGTTTTAAGGAAGGTGCTTTTAGTTCATCAGCTTATTTTAAGCCTGTAATTGTACTGGCAAAATGACTAGAATCCTTTTAGCTAGAATGCTTGCATGTATTACATTACTTTGGATTTGGCAATTGACTTCAATTATTATTCTTGTTACGATTTTCAGTGTAGAATATAATCTGTTAATATTGTCTGCCTAAATGTTACTGAAAGCGTGGCTGTATTTTTTTCAGTTTGTTCAGCCATTGGTGAGACATTTCATTATGGTGTCTTTGTTAAATTCAGAGCAGAAAATGACTGGCATTAAATGGCAGTATTTTATAAAAGATGTTAAGAGCTTACACTTCCATTTTTGAAAGTAACTAAGTTGCAAAGTATCAAAGAACTTGAAGGATGCTTACTTAGTGCCGAGAATTCTAAAATTGCAGTACCCCAAATCCTAACCAGCTGGAAAACTCAGGCTCTAACTTGTTTTCAGGGAAGTCCTTTCTATGGTGACACTGCTGATAATTTCAAATTCATTGACTCGGTATGTCTAGTGTCTAGTGAAACTAAAGATTTTTGTAAGTTTGCATTTTACCAACTTGCTGGTTCTTCTGTCATAGGGCAGAAGAAATAGCATTCTTTACCCCTGCCCCTTCTAGATGTATAGTAAATGGCCATTCATTTTAAATAATCAGTTTTTATATTTTAATCCTAAAGGAAGCAGCAAGAAGTGTGATAAGAAATTCTTATAAAAGTAATCTTTTCAGATTAAAAAAAAAAAAGCTCTTCAAAAGGCATCAGCAGGCAAAGAACTTACTAATGTACTTGCTAATTGGTTCTGGTAGAAATCTTTGCCTAATTTCTAATTTTAGTTTGTGTCACTTTACCTTTGATTCTTGCTATGTTTTCTCAGCTGGATTAAAGAGTTCTTTAGTACCTAGCCTTTTCTCTCTGTGGAGGTACTTTTATACTGTAATCAAGCTGTCCCTCATACTTTTTGTTAAAAGAACCAGCTTGAGTTCTTCAAATCTTCCATTGTAAAGTAGGTTCTTAGGTATTCAGATTTTAACTGTGGCTTGCTTTCAACATAGTTCACCATCCTTCAGCATCCTTTTTGAGAAGTGAGCACCAGCACTATTTAGATTTTTCCAATAAGCAGAAGAGCCAGATATATTGCAGTGTCTACCTGAGAGTATATACATATATGTGTATGCAAAGGTCATGCTAGCCCTTTTCATGATTCCAGGGATGACGTGGGATTGTGAGCATCTGTGCACTGTTGACCAAGGCTTTCCACAGCTGTCTTTCATCTTTCTCTCTGTTTAGCCTGGATTCCAGTTTGTAGCCTTTGTTCCTAGGACTATGATTTTCATTCAGTATTATTTAAATTCACCCAGTTAACAGAGGCTACGTCTATTTTGTAGTACTCACTATCACAGCCCCAATCTTGACAGCAAGGAAGATAAAAAGAAACAAGTTACTTCTCCAGTACTTTCTATAAATCTAACTTTTTCAGTTTATTTTTCCACAATGAGCTCCTTGCACATAGTTTCACTAAACAGGCTCTTTGTCATGCTTCCGAACAATCAAATGTTTCTTTGTGGATTGTTCTAGTAATTGCCAGGATAGCGGTGACCTTAACTGATAGCCAGTGACAGACACTGCAAATCCATGCTTAGAGAATCCCAACTTTTCTGAGTGCTTCAGCAAGAGGACAATGCAGGGAACCTCAGCAAAAGAAACCACAGTGCTACTGTGCTGCGATCTGCCCCACAGCAGAAAATAAGATATGAAAACACATGAAAACACACAATAAACGTGTACTTTGACTACTCAGTGATGCACATATCATCCATCTCATTTTTAAAGTGCCTCTATATTTTTCATAGCATTTCCAAAATGATGAATAAACTGTGAAACTTGTCACTGTACATAATGTATTCACATCGTGACTGTAAATCCTTGCATTGTAACACCACGTTTATCATCTATCTTGTCATATTTACTGTAATATTTTTGACTTAGGCTGTGATTATATGTAGGTGCTAGTCACAGAGCCCTTTTGGATTTATGAAGTGGCAGCTTGGATACTGAAACACTGTGTTATACTGATACTGTGTAATTTTAAAGTTCAAATATTGAGGGTTCTTTGTTTTTCCGCTTTGTGCAGATTTCAGCAATAATGTGATGTGTCTTTACAATAGCGTTTAATAACTGTACACTGTGCTACTTGCAGTACTGTGTGCTCGCTGTGAGCCAGGGAGATGGGTAAGGCGCTTCCTGAATGACTCTTTCAGCCTCCTAGGTGAACAGCACTGCTGGAGAGCTCACATATTTGGGGCACATTAAAGTTGTGAAGGACAGGCCTTCGGTGTCCAGTGGGTACTAGATTAAGCCTTTATTTAGGCAGGTATTATAATAGAGTTACTGCAACTATGAAAGAATGATCAACTTAGATTATTTCGGATTTGTTTCCAGATTAATAGCTACAAGCATAATTCATGTGCTTTTTACCGGTCTTGACATCATCAGGAGGACTCTGTCACTGCTAATTTATTTTCAATATTGCAGCCTGCCTCCTAACTTTTGGTGTAAAGCAGATAAACAGATTTCCTCCAGATATATTGCTCTAACTGAAATAGTGAAATACAGAAACAGTAGAATATGTTAAATACCCTACTAATATCTCTAGTTGAGCTGTAAGCATTGTGTCCATTTACTCTTAAGTTTGTTGAAAATAAGTATACAAACTGTCTGTTGAAATTTTGGTGAAAATAGAATAGGCATAAAAGATTATCAAAAAGAAAGCAGTATTTTCTTCTTTTTTGTTACCGAATCATAGAATCACAAGATAACGTGGGTTGGCAGGGACCGCAGGAGGCCATCTAGCCCAGCCGCCTGCGCAATGGAGATCAGAGCAGGCTGCTCAGGGCTTCCTCCAGTTGGGTCTTGCACAACCTGTCTGGGCAACCTGTTCGCTGTTGGACTGATCTCACAGTGAAAAGTTTTCCCTTCTATCAAACTGGAATAAGTTTGGGTTTAATTCTTGTTTCTTAGAGTTTGTTGCTCAGTCCAGGTACTAATGCTGTGGGCTTTTTTTCAGGTAAGAAATGTTGCTCTCTGGGGAGAAGCAATTAAGTATACAGTCAGTGTCAGAATTCAGAGTCCTGGGACCCCAGAAAATAAGACCCTCTTCTGCAGGTCTTTGTGTTTAAATGACAAAAGTCTGCTGAGGAATCTCATTTCCCATTGCAGAAATGGCAGAAGTAAAGCACTTAGCTGTTTGTAAATCGTTTTTATATTGTTTAAACTTTGCCAGGATTTGGAAGTGTTTTTGAATAATTGAATAAATATTGATGCCTTCAAGAGTTTCTTGTATGTTGCATGTAGAAAAGCTTCAGACAAAAAAAGCAGATTAGCTTTAAAGAGATTCACCAATTACATTGGCAGTAGTGCTGCACGATTATTCTGAAAGGGTAATAGCATAGGTGAACTATGTTGATGGATGAATTTAAACAAGTATTGCTGAAAGAGGGAAACACACAAAAGGAACCAGAATGTGGAGATAAAATTGGTAACTATAAAAGAGAAAAAAAGACAATTAATTAAAATAAACATTTAAAAGCCACTGATACATAGTAGGTAACTGGTACTAATTGGCTGCATTTTTATATACTAGGACTATCTATTTTATTCAAAAGGGTATTGGCCTGTTCACTGTGCTATACTATCTTTTTGCAGTGTATTGCTGAAGTACTTGAAACACAGAGGTGGTATTCTTATCTCAGTGTAGGAGCAAAATTAAGCATGGTTTCTTGCAAAATGCCTGCAACATGTGCATGAGCTGCAATTTGCCTATGTGACTGACATCATGGCCAACCAATGTCGTGAGTAGTTTTAGTGTCCATTTGGTTCAAATGTTGAATGATTTAATGATTCTGCCTATTTCAACTTTTGTAAGTCTAATTATGGATATTATGCATGTTTGTGTTCTTCATCATAATCATACATTGGTTCAGTGATTTCTGATAATTTATAATTGCTAATTGCTAGCCAGGTGGCATAGGACTGTAATAAACCACTTTTGTTCATTAGAGCAAGCAGTCGCAAATGACATTGCTTTTTCCTTTTTCATTTGAGAATTTAGAAATGTCAGAATCAAATACCATATTTTGTATTTTGATTGTCCAGATTCTAAAACTAGTAAGAACTAAGTCATTTTCCGGATAGCTTTTAGGAATTATCAAATGCTTGCTATTTTTCTTTGAATCTCATTCTGTATGTATCTTGTTTAAATGAAAGTGAAAAAGTTAAAGAACATTTTCCCCACTGTGATATACTGGCATGAAAGACTGCAGTTTTCAGTGCTTAGGACAAATCTACCAGCTCAGTGACAGATTCTGTTTTACTAGAAATTTTCTGATGCAATCTAATTTCAATTACTACTTAGGATCTATTATTATATCTCTGACATACTGCTACTGCTACATGTTAGAATTCATGATCTACAAAAACTTCTTGTATATCTGGGGTGTCAAAATAAAACCTACTGTGTAGACACAATCAGAACTTCACAGTTCAAGGTCCCACCTTCATCTAGGTGCTTGCCTCAATAAATAATGGTTATTTAATATGTCTTTCTTATCTTATAAGGTCTGGACCTGAAAATTCTACTAGAGTTAGTGCTTATAACTGAAAATAGTTTAATGAGATTAGTTACGTGTAGATGCTGTAAAAGGGAATAAAACTGTCTTCAGCAGAGAGTAGTATATCTGCTAGCATACTGCAGGATTGGTTCCTGATGCAAAGTTTACTGTTTTCCACTTTTAACGATTTCAGGTGCCAACAGGGGAGAGGAGGGTTTGAACAGTGGTCCTGCACTCCCCAGTTCCCGTAATGATAAGCTACTGGTGTTTGAGTAGATTTGAGCTACTATCTGTAGGCAGAAATACTTTTAAAAAATTAATTGTGCACCATATATCAAAAGACAAAAAGTTCACCATCAGATCTCTCATCCTTTTGGAGTACATTTGATACCAGAAAAGAATAAAGAAAGACTCCTGGCTGGCCAGAGGTTGGCGCAGGGAGAATTTCAATAGTCCTGGGCTACAATCTGCCTTTCTGTGCCTGGAGCTACAGGGTTGCTGTTCTGCCTTAGCTAACTCTGCTACTTATACCATATGTGTGATACTTTTACCTACAACCATAGACATAGAGTAAATGAATGTTAAAGACCTTTCTGCAAAATGAATTGCAGAAAACAAGAAAGGACGTATTTATGACCTGAAAAACTGGGAAATAGTGTTAATCTGTATCAAATCCTATTTTTTTTTATTTTTAGCCCAGATAAGAGACCAGAGTTTTGTATCTGAATATACTTCTTATGGTTTGCTCTTCACTGGGCAGAAAGTTGTTATCCCTTTGAAAATATTTCTTATCTCTGAAAGAGAAAGCATTGCACTCCATTATCAAAAGCGTAGAGGTTTATTATGATTCTTTCAAAAGAAAAGAAACCTCACCAATTTTTGTTATGTCATAATCATTCATAAGGTGTCCCCAAAATTCAGAAACAGCTGTGACGGATTCTTTTAGAGGTATGGCCCTGTCATAAATAGGTTGCATGCATTCCTACATTTCTCCCACTTTATTCAGTGAAAAATGCTATGGGAGATGGTGTGTTTTCATTAGATTTTAGAGACATGAGTGTTTAGTGCATATGCAGATCTTGAAAGTTCCTCCCTTTCAAATGTACAAAACCCAACAACCCCATAAAGTGATACACAAGGTAATACACAAGCTGGAATGTAGCAATCTTATGTTTTTCAAAGCTAGTGCAGAATCATGAAGAAAATCATTTTTATTCCTTATATTAAGTAAACTGCCATTTTGTTTTGAATTATCGTGTATTACCTTGGCTGAGTTAGTATGCTCCCTGATAAGCATATGATTGCTTTTACTAATAACTATTAATAATTGCATTTTCATGTTTGCGACAAAAGAAGTTAATTTGTCAGGTGAAGCAAATTAAGAACATTAGGGCATAAGAATGCGCAGCTGAGCCAGGGCAATGGGCCACTCACCTTAGTGTTTGCCAGCTCTGAGTGGCAAGGGGAAGGACTATTTAGGGAAAGTACCTCATCTTAGCTGCTTTCCTCAGGATGTTCTTCTTTAATATCTCAGAACTGTTGTTTTAGAGGTGTTAGAAGGCAAGTTCCTGCCTGTACTTTTTAATCTTTATTTATGTGCCTGTTGTCCATGGATTTTTCTTGTTTCTTTTTGAACCTGTAGATGCTGTTTGCTTCCACAGCCTTACACAGTGACCAGAGATTGCTATCTTCTGTGTAAGGTACTTTATTTTATCTGTGTTAAAATATAAGATACTAATTGTATATTATTTTTCTCCACTAGACTGGGCCTTTATGTAGCACAGAGATGCTATGGGTAGTGGTGAACTATCAGATTAAAAAAAAAAAAAACCTTTAAAAGTTCTTACTGTGTTTTTCCAAGGAAATTTATTTTCCTTGGGCACTGAGCTTCTAGTGTGGGTCCATGTTGTTATTTCAGTGCTCTACACAGTTAAAAATTATATTGCTTCACACTAGTTTCTTGCACTCTCTGACTGGTATTTCAAAAATGTATCCCTTTGGCTATTTCTTTGGTTGTAGGAAGAGGCAGAAATCTCTGTAATGTTGCTTGTTATTGATTATTTTGAAAGTTCCAGGCTCTTTTGATGCTTTCTCTTATTTGAAATCTCTTATCTGTGAATACAAGTGACTACTCTTATGTGCTGCTGATTTTCCTGGCCAAAATTTTACTGAGTGTGAGAAATGCTTATAGGCTATTAATGCACATAATGAGCCTTCATGTCTGTGTATCTATAAAATGCATATAGACAGCATATGGCTTGCTTTCCAGATTTTTTTAATACTCAAATATGTGCAGCCAAGGCATGTTTGTCAATTCATATGTTAAATATTTTGGCAAATCACTGGTGGATGTTAGTACAGTGCTAATGTTGGATGGGTGAACTGATTTTGAAGAGCAGCTGGGAGAAAATAGCTCTGATTAAGTTAATAATGTTGTCTCTATTAATGTGTATTTCACAGAATGGTTGAGGTTGGAAGGGACCTCTGGAGATCATCTAGTCCAAACCCCCTGCTCAAGCAGGGTCACCTAGAGCACGTTGCACAGGATTGCATCCAGGCGTGTTTTGAATATCTCGAGAGAAGGAGACTCCACCACCTCTCTGGGCAACCTGTTCCAGGGCTCTGTCACCCTCACAGTAAAGAAGTTTCTCCTCATGTTCAGATGGAATTGTCTGTGTTTCAGTTTGTGCCCGTTGCCTCGCGTCCTGTCACTGGGCACCACTGAAAAGAGTCTGGTTCCATCCTCCTGACACCCTCCCTTCAGATTTCGGTAGCTCCTACAGTACTCTAGGTGCTGCTGGTAAAGACAGGAATGCTCACTCCTTGTTCCAAAGAGATCACAAGACGTGCAAGTAGCAGGTGACAGTTGGGGGTGAGGTATGAACAACTTAAAAAGAAAAACAGTTGATGCCAGGTGAATGGCAAATTGATCACAATGAAAGCAAAATGTGGAGGCAAAAGTTAATAAAAATATAAGGGGGAGAGGAATTTTGGAATGTGTATGAAGCTTACATTTCAGTAATTTAGTGGTAGCTTCCCTACTCATCCATATGCTTCCTTTGAGAGGAACAGTCCTTTAATAAAGCCCCTGTTCAAACACATGAATTCCTGTTAATGGTTTAAATTGATCACTAAATTCAAGCTGAGTCTCTGAAGCTGCACTGGGTTTAAAAGACTAAAGGAAATTCCTAGATCTGGCCAGAATTTTAGCTGAGCAAGTCTACTATTTCAGAGTTTGGAAGTGTGTTGCCAAAGGGTAGTTTTTAATCTAGTTTTTAGGGCCCCTGGAAACAAAATTCCCATGGAGCCCCAGCTTTAGCATGCTGTAGTCTTCCTGCTTTTCCAAATCACTGTGCTTTCTGTCAGCTTCCACACTTATTTCCACATTCAAAATTGCTTTCCAGCTATTTCTACACCTGCCTTTGAACTTCTGTGTTAGAGTCCTCTAAATTGCTTGCATAATATATGTGGAGTGAAATGGTTTTTGCCATCTAGAATGAAGACACTAGAGGACAAGCATCAAACTAGATGCTGGATTCTGGCACATGAAGATCAAGGTCTAGTGCCGTTCTCGATGGCCTTGGGCAGCTGGTATGATTCTAGCTACTGCTCCAGAAGGGCACAGATTTGTTTTCTATGATCCCCTCTCATATCTGACAGCCCTTATACAGATACATAAAGTGGTATGAAATGCTTGCATTTGGGCACCAGCCAGGGCTCTCTACTTCCAACCAGCTGAGAATGAATCTTGCTTGACGGTAAAGGTAGTCAGATGACCATCTTGGATACAACAGCTACTTTTTAGGGGGCTAAAATCAAAGTTATTATTCATGGTGTAAAGGCTTTTTTTTTTTTTCTTTCTGAAAGTAATTCATCTACATTTGTGTGTTTTTTCTTTTCTCCTTCTCTCCCCCCCCCCCCCCTTTCAGTTTTGGTGTTGTTGCCTTCTAGGAAGCAGAATATGTTCATGCCTTGTGTCTTCTGTTGTTAAAACTTCTAATACATTTACAGCATTAACAAATTTTCTTGATGAGGTTTAAATCCTGCAGTTGGTGTCATTTTATGAATTATTAAATTATAATTGTAATACTATATATTACAATTCATTACTGAAGAAGAAAGAGAAAAAGATCCATTGGCTGAAATTCTTTCTGACATGCCATTTACTAGGTGCCTGGATTCCCCTCTGTCCTGAGTTCTGCCTTTCAGAGACATCTTTGTTACAGAGTTGGTTGCATATTATCTAGTGAATCAATTTTACAGTGTTGGGAATTGAATACTAATCACTGAAAGCTCACAAATAAAATTAGATACAGCTACAATTAAAGAAGCTTATTTAAGGATATGCATGATCTTTGTTGCGCAAGGGTTATTTTTCTATGCACTGAAAAATTAATCACACTGGCCAATTTCAAGATAAAAAGTAATATTGATTTCGTATCAAAGATCAAGATTCTGGTCACAGATAGCTGGTGCTTACTACATGGTTAAATAAAAGGAATGTATCTTTTCCCTCAAATGTTTAATGTTTTTAAAGGCTGTATAAAATAGCTGTAGCTGTTCCGAACCTCTTCTGAAAATGCAGTTACTCCTTTGCTAACACAAGTCCAAGCAAAGGCTCTCTTTCCTCCTGAGTTGTGTTGGATGATTTGTGCTGTGTATTAGTGGATTTTAAAGCAAGTTTAAGTGACCATGTATGGAAAACTGTTACCACAGAGAGGAAGGAAATGAGCTATTACTGGTATTAAGTGCAGCATAGAACTCTTGAATGGATAGCCATGAGTAGCTTGGCTAAGTTTATTTTTGAATTCTGTGATGGAAATGTGCACAGTATTAGGCTGAATGTAGGGGAGGAACAGCTCATGTTACTTGTTGGTTCAAGAAAATAAAGATCATGAATTTATGGTACATTAGACTTCTTGTTACTGAATGATTTTAGGTCTTCAGTCACAAGATAACTCTATCACTTGGTTGTGTATAAACCATAACATTTACATTAAACAGTTAATATTAAACTGACATTTAGGGTCAGCAGTTTAATAAATTTAAGGATCTGTTTAGAGCTCAGCTTGAGCTGCTTTCCAAGTCTACAGTGTACTATTAGGAAGAAAGGTTCACATCTTATGCCAAATCATTAGTCAGTTTTTCTCAATTAAAAAGCCTCAAGAGACTCAATGTTAGAGTGTGAGGACTAGAACCTGTGGAAACCTAGACCTATGTCCCTTGTTTAGAAAAAGGTTGTCTTAATGACCAAAAAATTGCAGGGCATGGGATTTCATGCGCACACACATGCGCACATGCACACACACGCGCATGCACACACACAAAAATGAGGATATAAAAATGTGGAAGCCTGTGCTGTCTCTACATTGAAAATAATAAAAAAAAGTGAAGAAAGGAAGCATAATTATTCTGTGAAGATCTGAATTGGAGAAAAAGCTCCTAGCATTTCTAGACCACTTCTCTGAATGCAGGAGAATTTGTTCTTACGGTGTTTTGTCCAAAGCTCAAAGTCAGTAAGAACCTGGACCCAATATGAGGGAAGGAAAGTGAAGCAAAATATACAGAAGCTTGTAAAATAAGGATTAGAAAAGCAAACACTGCAATGCAGTCAAAACTGGGCAAAAGAGGGTAAGAACTTTTTTAATAAGAAAATACTTGGTGTGTGCACATATGTGCATGTGCACAGGTGAGCTATTCTAAGCATACGCATCTTGGGATCCAAAGAGAATTTACCACACCACCTGCAGTGATTTATGGAAAGTCGTGGAGAATTGAGAACGTGCTACTGAAATAGAAGAAATATACTGCTGATCAAAAGCATGATCTTGAAAATTACAGCACTATGTACAAGTCCTAACTTTAAAGTCTTAGCAACATATGAAACAAATATAGCTTTTGCAAACACCCAAGTTCACTGAGCAATAAATAATGGAGAAGAACAAAGAATACCAGCCAAACATAATTTTTAAATAATTTAATTTAAAAATAGCTGACAAAGGAAATAAAGGAATGCAGGAAATGTAATGTATCTAGATCTTAAGGTATTTGTGATAGCCAGAATTAAAAAATAGTGGCTTGCAAAGTCTCATTGAAACATTAATGGAAATTGGCTTGACTATCACAGGGATTGAAAACTGGCTGAAAGACTGTAAACAAAAGGTAATGATAAGCAGCAGCATATTGAGTTGGGATGTTGAGGGTGAGAGGTGCATAGTGAGGTGTCACAGAGATCAATTTTATGTCTGATCTAATTTAACATTTTCATTAGTGATTAGCAAATGATGTAACCAACATGTCAATGAGCTCCTTCAGATAAGGATGTACTAGGAGGCAATACAGAGACCAATAAAGTCAGTTTGGAGATCTAGAGAGGCTAAAAATATGAAAAAACTATTTGATCTGAAAGGCCACGAGCTTGTATATGTGGTGGAAAAAAATCATTAAAACACAGGTAATTGTGGACTTGTTAAAAGCACATCCCAGCATTGGGATGGTAAGAAAATGATTGCGTGCCGGTTGTGATCAGTAGGGTGCTGTGCCTTTGGAGTTCTGAAAGCTGTGTCAGGCAATGGGTGATGATGAGGGCATTGGCTTTCTTCTGCATGGTCTGTGCAGGAACATGGGTTGGCATTTCCTTCCATCATGTCCACAACAGCTAGTGCCTTGTGCTTTCTGGCATCATCCATGCTTCATGGATATACTAGCAGGCACTAGTATAAATTAGTATAACCAATGTGAGGGCAGGAAAAGAATGACAATTTGAGCCCATTTGTAGGGATTTCCAGGCTTAGACAAAGTTGTCTGTAAAGAGTGAACCAGAAAAGTGACTATCTTCCTGCTTTTTCATGAGCAAATTTTAATAGAAAAAATATTTTGAAATGTACACCTGGCTGTAGTGACTGAGCACTACTTTTATTTAGTATCTGCTTAATTTATTAATATTTTGGTTAACTTTTTGAAAGTCAGTATGCTGCAAATAATACCTCTGTTGCTATTTTTGTTCGCTTTTTGCATGGGATGACTTTTTAATTCAATGTCTTTTGCTGTGTACCAGGTTTTTCTAGAACAACTGATAGTTCCACCTGAAAGGTAGTTTTCAGCTCTGGATCTTTCCTTTCCTCAACTCTAGAAGAGTTTCCTACCTATGAACTAGCAGTGTGTTGGATGAAGTCAATCAAAAAAGTATGCAAAAATAAAATCCAACAGTTGATCTACTGCAGCTGAGCTACAAAAGCTGTTCTTCTGTTTTCTCACTTTTGGAAAAAACAATTGAGGCTGAGACTTTAAAAATGCTTAAATATGTTTTACATAAGATTTAGTTCGTTCATCCTGCTCTGCAATGAAATCCCAAAGCTTGAGCTCTTGAGGCACTGAAATACAAGATGTAGTGTAGTAGTGCTGGGTGGTTTCCCTGCATCTCTTAGTACTGATGAGAGAAAACTTCTTGATTGTGTGTTGATTTCAAGACTCTAACCTTGAAGAAAGACATGCGGATATTGAAGAAAGACATGTGGATACTGGAGAAGAGAAAAATTACAAAATACTTAAAGAGAATAATCACACTGGACTGTGATACTGTCAAATTCCAAGTTTGATTTCCACCCTTTGCTTTCTGACTTTGCATGTCCTTTTCTTGAACTCACTCATAAGGTTACGTTCTGTCTTTATTCTATAAAGCAGAAACAGGCAATAGCTTTTCTAGCATGAGTGTATCTGAGAAAGGCTACTGCACAGTGTGTACTGTCCTGGCTCTGAATAGTATGTAGTTGTCATGCTGCACAAACTAAAAACTCATTATTTTCAGGTTTCTTAACTTGTTCCCAGTATCATTTTATCTACTGAAAGACATATACTACCTGGACTATAAGAGGTAACTTGGACAAGGAACATCCTGGGCTCGCATAGACATCCTTGTTCTGAGCTTGCACGTCAAAATGGAAAGCTCTCTGACTATCTCTTAGGTGGCCCAAGTTGAATACAAGCTTCAGGTCAGAAATTTATTAACTTTGTTTCCATTTTCTGTAGCACTTTCTGTATATTTCTTATTAGAGCATAAAGCATCTATCCGATGTTCCTTCTGATAGCTATGTAATCATTAACATGTAAATTGTGCTGCCATGCAGTATCCAATCTAATCTTTAATGTGTGTGAAACTACATGCCCAGATTGTCAAATGCAGGTGCCTAAACTTAGAGTAAACATCTTAAATCCATATTTAGACACACTGATTTATAGATGTGCTTTGATGCATTTCAGAGCTTTGAATGCTCAGCACAGCTGAGAATTGGGAATATTTATCTAATCATGGATTTGTAGCTAGGTATAAGCATCTACATCTGATAATTTTGGCCATGAACAACTTTATAGCAGATTATAAACTCTCTATTAATGTTTGGGTTTTTTTGGCATTCCAATGGTTTTTTTTATGTACAGATTGATTGTAAGACACAATCTGTAAGGAAAAACTCATTTTCAAACTGGGGAGGGAGAGGGGAGGAGGAGGAGGTGATACATTCTTAATCTAAATCCTGCTTGAAAACAATAGGCTTTAAGACCAATCTTCTGTGCTCACTTAGTTGAATATATTCACAGAGAAATTGGCTATAAATGACAGCAAACTCTGCTAAATTACCGCGTGGTATTTTCTTATTAAATTATTTGGCTGATGTTCATTAGTCTGTGTAGCCTGCACTAGCAAATTTACAGTTCAATAAGTCTTTTCATTTTCACCCAGGGGACAGATAATGCAAAATACTTCAGCACTGGCCGTTTTAGACACCTGGTCACAAATAAGTCATCTGTGCTATTCCTTGAATAAGGTGGAGTAGCATTAGATATCCAGAGGAGGGCACTTGCGGCCCTACAGTCGGTCTGTTCTAACCAAAGCAGTGTCTATACTACAAACTTATTTTGAGGACGGGGGGAAAAAAAGGCTTTAGAGAGTCTTGTCTGAATGGAGCCAAAGTACTATTAAGCAATCATGGATTATGCATGGTATCAGCTTGAAGATTAGCTTGCAGGTTTCTGTAATTAATTGGCATATTTATCATGCAAGTTGCTATAAAAAAAGAGCAACACCTTTCAAGTGCTTTCAGAACAGCAGCTGTTGGCTGCACAAACCCACCCTTAAACCAAGAAGGCCAAAAGCATTTCCTGCTCAAAATTCAGTCCAGCCCATTAGGCTTGATAAATAGAAAATGACTTGTTCTTTGCTCTAATACAATGCTGTATTTCTTTGAGCAAAATAACTTGGTTTTCTTCTTGTGTTGGAAAAATTTGAACAAAAGAATCAAAGAATGCTGCATCTTATATAATACAGCTGCATATTGGAGGTTTCATATGGAAAGTCATGATAGATATAGAAACAATGTTATCTGAGAAATTAAAAAGTTGGACTAACTGAAAACAAAGTAGGTTTTCAAGTACAGAAGATAGATGTAGTATTACTTCTTTGTTGCTCAGGTAGCATCAGATCATGAGAGTTAATTTTTATTATATGAAAGTAGGGGTCAAATAAATTGGCACTGTAAAGTTTGCAGTCAAATTGGGAAGTCTATTCTAAGAGACTTTTACGAACTGATGCTGAATAGATGAAACCTACAGTGTAACAATTTGGGGGAGGGGAATGTTAATTAAGTGTGAGATTAGAGAAATGAAATGTCATTTTTAGCTTCTTCCTCAAATAAGTGGGTTTGGTAGCAGGACAGATATTTCCAAAATGCACGTAGTGTAAAACACCAATCTCCTTCAATATTCGGTAGACAAAATGAAATTGGTCCTGTAAGTCATTTTTAGGTAAATAGAACTTTAACAAAGTTCCTATAAGAAGTTGCAGCTGAACTGACTGAGATCCTGTATTTATGTGTGTGTGTGTGTGGGGGGAGTAAATCACTTTTCCAAGGGTCACTGAAGATTTTTAACTGCTTTCCTCACTGTTCTGCTGAAGCTAACAGGAGCTTCTTCTGAAAGCTGTCAAGTGAACTTGTCCTGTACCACATACAGCACTCTGAAGACTCGAATTTAATGCTTTCCTTGACTAGAGACAAAAATATTTTTTTATTTAAATTAATTGCAACATCCTAAATATATTTTTATTTGAAACATACTTCATTAAATTTTAGCAGGGGTTTTAAAATTTCAAAGGTATGTTTTCCACATACTATACGCATAAGACTCTCAACAAATCACTGGTAAGGTACAAAATAACCATTTCCAACAACATTTGACACTGTTTAGTCTCCTATAAATGAATGTCTTTTACGATTACATCAGTTAAAACTTCTCAGTTCTGCTGATTGCAAAGTGACAGGCTATATATTGAGGGGAGGGGGCTGTATCCTTGATATGCAAACTGCATTTTATGAATTAATTGATCATCTACACCCTTGTCAACTCTTTCCTCAGTGGTGCTGTGGCTATAGTGAAGTATGAGAAAAGCATTAGCTTTCTGGTTGCTAGACCAGCTGATGCAGTTTAGAGAAAAGTCCTTCTGACTTGAAAGTTTACTTGTGCATCTTGGACAATATTAATTGAGAAATACTAAAAATGTGTCCTCTCCCAATAAATCTTGCCTTGCTTAGAGTTTTCCTCCAAGATCTCAACATATCAAACTAATTGAATAACATGAAGTACAACTTGTACTTTTGTACAATTAAATTCATTTCAGCTATCCATCTATACCGTATTTTTTACCAATGCCCTCTTGAGTTCTCATTAAGTGAAATTTGATGAGCTATGATAATAGCAGGGTCACCTTCCCTGATTCCTAAAGAAGCTGCTGAGCAATGATATTCTACAAAGGATTACAGAACTAATCCCCTAATTTCTCTTTCCCTCCAAAGACCATTTTGCTTATCTGTTCAGGCCAGCATGATAAAGAAAAATGACAATTTTTGTTAACATATTAACAGATGCAATAACTATGTCTGAGG
Source organism: Apteryx mantelli (assembly GCF_036417845.1). Taxonomy (NCBI): domain Eukaryota; kingdom Metazoa; phylum Chordata; class Aves; order Apterygiformes; family Apterygidae; genus Apteryx; species Apteryx mantelli. The sequence goes on from NC_089982.1 coordinate 54,919,830, forward strand.
TGATCCTAAATTTAGAATGTTATATATCCTTAACACTGACAAAAAAAGCAAGTAGTAAAAAGGAAATATCTGTATGCATCCTCAGGAAATGAGACCTAGAAGATAGCTGACTGATGTAAATGACTGCTCCATTTAAGAGGGCAAAGCTATGCTGTATCAGCTGAAGTTTGGCTTTCTCAGCTTCAAATTCTGCAGTGAATTCCAGCTAGGCAAAGTGAGAATGAATGCGTGATCTGAAGAAGGTAAGCATGTGAAGAGTGTGGACTGAGGCTGCAAAAAAGCTGGTATGAAAAAATCTTGGGTATGTGTTTTGTATGAGAACATGAGGAAGAGGAGTCGGGGCTTTTCATGCATATGAGTCATATGCATTATGATTGTGAAAACCCACGAGGACCTATCCTTGTATTTAAAGTGGGGGGCGGAAGTAATCCAGGTATTTGAAAGCATTAGGTGGATACACATTATCATTAACTTAATAGTTTATTTTATTATGTTAAATCTAACAGGACTGTCTGATTAGTGTATGTAGGACTGGGAGCATTTTATGTGTAGCAGTCAAACACCTATTACAATATTGATTATGCATTTGTTTCTGGTGTTGGTATAAAGGTGTTAAATAGCTCCACTAGACTGCAAATAAAAAGACTGGAGTTGTAATTAGCATCAGAATATTCCATTTCTGAACGGATATTAGTTAATCTTCCTTCATTAGAAGGAAGAAAACATTAAAAATGGAGGAGATGAAGTGCTAGCAGTCCTTCCTGATAGAAAGTACAGATCTAACCAAGACATCATTTATTCTTCTCAAGATGTGCTCAGAGACATTCATTAGTGGCAGACTCATGACTGAGTTTGTGGAATAAGTATGAGTCTGCCCTTGGTCTATAATGTATATAATGAACCAAGCTGGTATAATTAATATGTCCCACAGCTCTGCCTGTTCTCAGCTTGTTAGGATTTTTTTCTACTAGAAAGTAGGTAGACTTTTCTTCAGCACAGATATTTGTGGTTGTTGTTCCTAAAGGGAGTTAGCAAAGTTAAGTATTTGATGAATTCCTTCTGAGGCTCTGGCTAAAAATTTTTCAAAAATAAAGACAGCAGGAGGAATTTTGCAGGAAAGTTAGCTTGCAATACACATGACATTCAAAGCTGAATGTCATGGCAAGGAACTAGGAAAACTACAGGCTACAGAGGCTTCATGTGGGAGCAGATAGAATGTTATTAATTAAGTTGTACTACAGATAGGAGAGAACGAGGAATGGTGAGGAAAAGAGCATTCCTTATGATTATGGGAAGCCTGGAGAGAGGCTCTTACGAGCTCTGGTAGCATGTGCCTGATGTCTGTCATCCAAACTAGGCACACAAAACCCATTGCCTAGATTATTGTCAGTTGCTTAAAAATATAATTTGTCACTTTGGTCTAATGTCCTGCCTCTTTTCCTAAAACTGCTTCATGTCAGTTGGGAGGTATTTAATTCCACTAAAGAGTGCTGGCAGGGACAGGATGCCTGGAGGAATTTTTGTAACCAGTTGGGTCATTATCTGTGAAATTTGGAGGGCGGGGGGGGGGGCGGGAAGTATGCAATGCAAAATATTGATGTGCTCTATTATAAAATTAAACCTAATTAATTTGTTTAGCTTTAATAATGCAATATTTCCCATTAAGTTAAGTAAACATCTTATAACCAATTCAAGTTGTATCCTCTCAACACTATTGGATTGTATTTGTTCCTAGTATCACCTTGGCATATTGTTTCAGGGAATAGAATCTGTTTCTTCAGCAGCAAAGCTGATATCCGTGAGATGATCTTTGTCGGGTTATACTTTTTTTTTCTTTTTCCACATTCTGTTACTAGTTGCTGCCATCTCCAATAAGTTTTATTCTTTTCATGTGCAAACCCCAGGTTCCAACTGTATGTTTCCTTCTTCCTCCAGTTTACTCTTGTACCATACAAGTTCCTGTTGTCTTACTTTAACATCATTCTCTTTCCAGCACCTTTGTTCCCTCTGCTTGGCTCTCTCAAATACCAAACACATCCTGATTTCACCTAATCTGAGAAGAACTTTAAATCATAATTACTCTATATTTCCCTCCTTCCCTCTGTCTCCTGTTTGTTTTTCGTGCTTTGCTTCTGGGAACATCATTCTTTGCCTTTCAGTCTGGCTTTAGATTTAATTCTGCCAAGAGCATAATAGTAAATGCTCCCTAGAATTACTACTGAACAAACACTAAGCCTAATTTTCTCTTTACGGTCAGTGCTGCTTTGTTGTTGTTTCTGGTTCTGACAATAATTATGAACCATTACCTTTGAGCACCTAGCTTGCTCCTGTTTTCCTTCTTTTCTCACTTATCTGACTAGTTTTGTCTTTCTGCTCTCAATAGAGTGGTGAGGAGAAAATTATTCTTGTGGAGTTGTATAGTGAAAATAGAATCGTAGGAACGTAGAATGGAACAGGCCTCCGGATCTCCTCTGTTCCCACCTGATGCTCAAAGCAGGTCCAATTACATCAGTTCACTCAGTCAATTTTTGAAGCACCCAGCAAAGGGGAGAATCACTGTCCGCAGCTGCCTGGCTACAGTCTTGCTAATGCAGCCAGGTTTGTAGTTGGTCATCTTCACTGCAAGGACACGCTGCTCTCTTGTGTTCACAACAGGCCAGCAGGACCCCCAGGTCCTTTTCTGCAAAGCTGCTTTTCAGCCAGTTACCTTCAACGTGTAACAATAGGTGGAGATATTCCATTCCAAGTGCAGGACTTTGCTTTCAGACTTCATAGGGTTACAGTTAAGCCAGTTCTTCAGCCAGTCAAGAAACCTCTGAATATCAGTCTGCCCTCCAGCCTATTGACTACTCCCCACAATTTGGTGTCATCTGCAAACTTGCTGAGAGTGCCCTCTATCCTGTTGTCAAGGAGTCTGCTACCTTGAACCTAATATGCTTCATTACTTAAAACAAACAAACCCAAAACTTTATTCTAGAACGGAAGCTGGCCACTCTAGAAAATGTCATTTTTCTTCTTAGCCCCCTTACTTATTTGAGAATGTAAATAGAAGTTATCCTTCATTTTAGAAGGAACTTGCATACAAAAAATTCCAACTAGGCACATAATTACAAAATTAAAGAAAAAAACCCATAAAACTGTCCTAATTATATTTCCTAATGGGTGATAACTCAAAATTTTCAGCAAATATAGCAGTGATATAATAGCAATAATTTCAGTGTTGCTTAGTTTTACATGTATATACATTGTTTTGGACATTGGGCAATTGTGTCTTGATCTACACTAAAGCAAACAACATGAGTCATACTTTCAGATTTCAAAACACAAATTGCTCAATTTATAGATGCATATTGCACGCAACTCTTACTGAAGCCGATATGAATTTCAGTGCCAAAGTACCTCCAAGAGCAAGAATAAACTAGAAAGCCCAGAGGAACATGAGACTGCTTACAATTGAATATGACAGCATTTTATCATAGCTGATAAAACTGCCTGCAGATTAGTCAGTCATAACAAAAATAACATATAGAATCTATTATTACAACCATTCACAGTGGGATATTCTCTTACTACTACTACAACAACAGCTCCCAGTTGTGTAACGCTGAATGAATAGATGGTTACCGCCTCTGCATCCTTATTACTATATGACTAAAATCCTTTTACAACTCTGTTTAAACCTTCAGAATTGAAAATTAAGCTGCAATCTAAGTTTTCCACATGACTTTCAGATTATGGGGATCGAATATGTATACATTCAGGAAGTATTAAGTGAAAAATGCAAAATAATCTACTCAGAGACAAATTATATAGACTAAGACATCCCCATATTTCCTTTCTACAGTCTGAAACTAATAGTTTATGCTTTCTTTAACTCAAAAGGCAATAAAGCTAGAAACCTCTTTGGATCAATGATCTTTGCTCAAATATCTCTTAATCTTACATAGTCTTGCTCTCTGATCAGATTTTATTTTCAAAGGCTGAGTGATTAATTCTACCTCTACCAAGAATGGAGTTAAGGAGTGAGACTGTTTTTTGTAGTTGCCAAGCATATACTAGAGTAGGAGAACCTGTGAGAGTACTAGGATAATTTTGGAAGCAATTTGTGGAAGCAGAGTGGTTATCTTCATTTCAGTTTTGCTCAATTTGTAACATGTAGCAGACTTGAACATTAATAGAATGACTAAGGGAGTTTCCTTTGGTTATGCTGTGTTTCTCTTTTTGCTTAGTGTGATGATTTTGGGGAGTGTGCACAATGCTGAGCTGTATTTCTGCCATCTGCTTCTTGCCAAAGAATTGATGGTCTCTGCCTGCCAGATATGAAGGGCTTTTCCTTAAAATCTATCACGTGATCATACTGACATCTGGAGTTTAGAAGAAGGCTCACCTCAGTCTCTTGGTCTTTCAAATTTGCCTCAGGTTTGCGTGTCCCTGTGCACACACACCTACGCATGCACACACCATTCAGTAGGACTTACTAAGACTAAAAAAAAAAAATCTCTCCCCCAATTTGTTAACTTCATCTGGGTTCACTTTTAAAACTGGACAAGATTAAGTTAAAACATAAATTTTTAACAAAGCAGCTGTTAGTCAAGCCTTTGATTGCAGAGGTGAAAAGATGGTCGCTGAAAAGAATCATAAAGCAATGAAGCAATTCCCAAATGTATTTAACATAATTCATTCTCATCTTTCTTAGTTCTTCAATTCCAAAAACCTTAAGGAATGTTTGCGCTTTGAAGACTAAGCAAAATGACATACCCAACACTCCTGAAGACCATCTGACACTGTTACCTGGAAATAGCTTGAAGGTCTGGCACCTCACCCTCTATATCCCAGCTCTGAGTGTCTTTTTTCCCTTTTTGCTACAGGTAAAATGTGCCCTCCATCTTCTGAAGCTTATTAACAAATGTAACTTTTTCTTATGAATGCTTTTGACTTGTATACCTTTATGTTAAAGATGATGCAGTGTAATTCACGCTTTTTCCTAGTTCCTTCTTTTGAGTTGGGTTGCTTCACTTGCTTATAAACACCTCCTGCCTCTAGGAAATAGCAATGGAATCCCTAAAGACCACTGAGTTCTTTATAAAGAATAAATTCAAAGATAGCACCTGAGTCTGTAGTTAGATTGGGTTTTATGCTGTCCTAAGGAAACAGTGATGTTTATTAAATTGCCTTCAGGCAGGACCCTGGACTTTGGATATCTTCCGACTTATTTTGCCTGTCCCTCCTTTAGTGTGCTGTATCTGATGAGATCGCAAGTTAGCATTGCTGCAGGCAGTTACTGCAGCAGTTGAGTAAAACTTGTCAGTAGATAAATGCTTTTGATGTGTTTATGGTATTGTTCATATCAATAAATGTATGTGAATATGCTGTGCTATGACCTAGCTTTACTCGATGTTTCCTGTTGTGCACTTCCACATTTTTACTCATGTGGAGAGCACCACAACAGAAACCATGTCAAATGATTTTGTAGAGATGAGACAGCCAATGCTACAAAATCAATATTAGAGCTGAAAAGTCTTGGACTTGTCAGTAAGACACTTTGTTTTTAGTAGGCCATGCCTCCTTTTCCATATACAATATATGGGCATAAATCCTCAGTATTTCTAACCTGATTGCTGTTTATATGTAGGTTAAAGTATGTTTGACACAAGATGCTTGGATGTAAATGAATCGGGAGAAAACTGAACCCACAAAAATGCTAGTAAAATGACACCTGCATTTTTGAAAATGCTCTTTTTAAGTAGTAACAAAAAAAATTCTTTGTACTTCTACAGCAGATGGGATGGAAGTGAAAGCCACTTTAGCAAAGTGTTAGGGCCCCAAAACTTGCAGATTGTAAGCTGTGCAATAAGCAGCTGACAGTCCTACTTATCATTGCAGAACAAAGAAATAAAAAATAATTAATTGTTCTTATGCTTGTTCTTGACCAAGAAACAGAACTGAAAAAAAGGATCAGGAGAGAATATTCCTTAGATGTGAACTGTCTATCATAAATTTGAAGCAGTATTTTTGACTTACCTAATTTCTTGACTTATGCTTCAGTAACTTTAGTAACTGTCACTTAACTCTTTTCAGTGTAAGTGTTGAGAGTTGCATTAAAATCTCACTCATTTCATAACCAAAATTCCTTACAGTCAATCTATATAGGATTACATTCTGTGAAAGAGCAGGCATCTATTCTTCATTTTTCAATTCCTTTAGGTACTTTGGATATCACGGACTTGGAGACCCTTGGCAGGCAAAGTCAGATTTGCTTTGGAGTACAGCTGTACTGAGAGAAGATTAAAAAGCTAAATAGATTTAGAGATAGATAGTTATTTTTATGCCCCGAGGGAACTGGAGTTCACTTCTACTGTATGTGCATGGGACCACAGAGGGAGATGACAGCCAATACTACAAACCTAGAAGTTCAGCCTTCACTTGGTACCTGCTGACTTTTGAATGTATGTTTAAGTACTTTTCAATGGGTTTGGAAAGTGGAGTTGTTTTAAGAACTTCATGACAGAAAGGTAGGAACGAAGAAAAATATATATGCACACATACACATACATGTTCATTCTGTAATCTGGAAACAATTTAACTGAGCAGCAATGAAACACCTTCATTTAAAATCTTATGGAGATCTGAGTGACACATAGCACTACTGAAATTTCATTAGAGAAGGGGGTTCCTCTCTTTCACTTTTTTCATACCTTAGCAAGTTCTCATCAAACAGACTCTTTGCCTTTCCTCAACAGTCTGTAGTAAGGGAATAAATGGACTGACCAATGCTTAGATCATTATATTTCCATTTTTCCAACAAAAATATAAACAGTTTGGTTTACAAAAATACAGTTGAGGTGATTTTGACATGTTAAAAAAAATCCATGTCCCAATTTGACATTTGACCCTTTGGAAACTCCGTAAATGTGCTAAATTTTTCAAAATGTAAGAAGAAAATATGTTCATCATTTTCCTTGAAAACTAGCAGAGTTATTAAAATTATATTTATGTAAGACATAATAGAATATAAAGGGGAATTGTCTGCCTCATAAGTAATGTAATTTGGCATAAACTTCTATTGCAAACTTCCAGCTTCCTGGGAATCAATATTCTGGAGTGGTGAATGCTGTGTGTGTGCTGTTTTTTTCCCTCCCTGTGTAACTTGAAACTTTTTTTTTTTAATCACCTGCATTGGAACAAATGAATGTTATTTTCAGATTTTCTACATGAAAACACAATGATTATGGAGTAACTTATCGCAAGTATATAATCACTGAGAGTTTTGGGATCCAATGGACAGATTGTACAGATATCTATCTGGAATGTGTTGATTTTCAAGAGAAAAACATACACTTAATAAAGAAAAATCTTGTTTCACTCTTACTAGGTTTAGGAATCAAAACATTTTGAACAATCAGTACTGCTGTTTAGAATATAAGAAGTAAAGCCTATCTGAGCATGTCAAATTTAAAATTATACACAAGATTTGATATGAAACTTCTAACCTAGGTTTTCTCAAGGCTTTACATATGAACTTTTGCCATGAGGTATGGGCTTTCTTTAGTATACACTTTCTTAGATCTAATAAACGCAGACATAACGAAAGGAAAACCTTTTATCTGTATGTTTTCCTTGTCTTGATAACTTTTGTCAAGGGCTCTCAATAGGAAGTGAAAGAACAGGGTTACTGTGGAGGTTTGAAGGCTACTAAAGAGTGAGCAAGGAGGTGTGAATGACAGTGAGGAAAAAGTGATTAAACTGAAGAGTGGGAGAAGAGGGATTTTCTGATAAGGCTGGAATGGGAGGTATATGACAGGAACACAAAAGGAGACATATTGCCAGTGACAGACATATTTGAGAATAAAATTGAACTGGAATTGTAAGATAATACTGACCTAGTTCCTTTCATGCATGTAAATGTTCTAATAGAAAATTAGTTGGAGGTTTCTCTGTGTAACAGTTTTAACAAAATTTTACTACTTTTGAAATCACTTGTCATCTCAGACCTATTGTTGCCAATATTAATGAAATGAAAGCTGCTTTTTTTTCCCCTCCCTCTCTCCTTCTGACAGGTCTCAACTTTGGGAGTAGCAAATAGCTTATTATGATTTTTAAAAAAGCAAACTACAGAACAAATATAAAATGCATTTCAAAAAAATGCATCAGAACATGGGTTATTTCAGTGGAATCTGCCAGTGGACTCCTTCCTAGTCAAACAAAAGCACTTCATAGGAAATGCCTGCTTCCTAATACAAAAAACTCAAGACAAGACTGCATATTTCACGTCAAGAAGTACATGACTTCATTTGGAGTCTATACATCCTTCAGAAGCGAAACTGTGGATATAAAATGTACCTAGTGTAGAACAGGGTTCTAATTCATCCTGCAGATCTGCTGCTACTTCCTAATGTAGACATAACCTCAGTGAGTTCTCTATTGTCACCAGGCAGGATGCCTTCAAGGCCTGCAAGGGAAAAGAAAAGTCTGGTAAGACAAATTAGGAAAAGAAGCTGACAGGAGGATCAAATGATGGCCAGAAGGAAGAATGTGATAAAACTGGTATTCTGGAAGTGCAACTGGATATGGAGTTGAGGTGGCATGGAGAAATCTTTGCTGCCCTGGTTAGAGGGGCTGGAGCAAGAGGACAGAGTAGCAAGGAGATCTTGAATATTGTCTGGGGCAAATGAGACAGGCCAAGATGCATATGAGGTGGAAGTATGAGCGGTGAGACTTGGCGACAGCTTCTGATTGCTATGGGAAACTCCACCCATAGTTTCATACAGCTCTGCCTAGCACGAAAACCAATACTTTCTGACTCTTTGCAGAATGTCTTTGAAATCTATGGATGAGTGTGTTTCATTCCACCTCCTATGCTGCTCCATGATAAAAACCTGCCATTGCTAGAGAATACCTCCTTGTACTCATGTAACAAATGGTTTTATAGTTTCAGTTCTTGTGCCAAACTGTGCAGACATCTCAAAGATGCTATGAACTGGAACATAATTTCATTTTCTTTTCTGCACGTGAGGCAAGCCTTGCACTGACAGCTTTGATCTGTGACATCTTCCACATTTTGAATGGCTGTTTTTGCAGCCTTACTCTTTTTAGCCAAGTTTTGTGTGAGCCTGTGTGTATACAATGAAAAGATGAAACAATTTTGCATGGCTGGGATGGCTGAACATGTTAAATTTTGGAAGTTTGGAAATAATGGAAGTTTGTTAGAACTTCATTTTTGGTTCTGATGCTGCTACAGATGTTTAGTGCCTCTAAAAATCAAGTCCAAAGCTCTTCAGATTCCATATTCACCCCATAACTTGCAGCAGCATTTGAATTCATTCATTGCTATAGGCTTTTGCCAACATGACAAGATATATAGCAAGATTTTAATCTAGTAGTTCAGCAGACAAAATTGCTCTGAAATACTGCCATGATGTTAGAAGTAGTCATTAAGGATACAAATATTCTCTTCTGTGGTCGAGTTGCCCCTTCTGCTGTTAAAAGGGGAACAGCTGCTGCCAAACTCTAAAGCAGCTGGTCAGTGATGTTAATGGCTGAATGCACTTGGTCGGTACTGTGGCTGGGGAAGTGGCACTGAAGTAGAAGGAAAACAACAAAAAAAGGCAATCACAAAGTGCATTTGGCTTGTGCTACAGTTTCTTCTGCTGCTGAAGTCAATAGAGATTTTACATGATCTTCCACATGAGGTCTCTGGCACAGTAGGAACCCTTCTGTGCCTGGATCTGGCCAGCATGTCTTCACATTAGACTTTAAACCCTGTAACTATATAGTGTAATAATTCTGTAACCATTGAGACTTTTTAGCTGTCAATAGGGGAAAACATGGAATTTTCTGTTCCCTAAAGGGACCTCTCTATGACAGCAATTAAAGAGTTCCTATTAACTACATGCTAAGTGTATCTGTTTTTCTCTCTAACTGATATCAGTGATAGATATTAGCCAATATATTACACTGACAGCTCTGGAAAATTTCCGTTTCAGGTCTCAAGTTCTCAGGTTAAACTTTCTTCAGTTCTACTTCTCAACTCCTTTTATTTCATTTTAAGTTTCTGTTTCAATGGAAATGGAAAACAAACACAAAATTCATTGCAAATTACCAACTTTATTTAGCTTTGGAGAGAAATCAAGCAAATCTACTGCGTTTCCTAGGCAACTCCCAGGTTGCAAATCTAACTTAAGAATAAGGTGTTTAAAGAAAATCCAAAATCATAGAAACTTATTTTGGTTTCCAGTTTTATTTCAAAAGGTTAGCATGGTTTTAGTTACAGATAAAATGCATCCGTATGTTTAATTTTTCATCTTAAATGCTAACTCCTTATTCTCTAACTCCTAACTCTAACTCCTATATTCCATTCTATTTTATATTCTCTCTGTATATACCTGTATGTACATAAGTTTTTAGGATTCCATTATTACAGCATCTTCTATGTATCTTAAATAAGTATCTTTAAATAAAAATAAAGTTTTTTTTTTTCTGTAGTTTTTAATACAGGAGAGAGTATGAGACTGTCGGTTCCTATTTTCAGGTCCAGGTTTCCAATCTCAGAGAGCAGGAAGTTCAGTTTACTCTGGTGGCTAGAAAGAAGCCCTTCTCTGTGTCCTGGAAGTAGAAGAGAAAGTGCAGTTCATCTTTCCCTTGGGCACCTTCATTACGAGAGAGAGGTGGTATCTTTTTAAAGAGCTTTAACAGTTATGAGGTTGCCTGTTTTGTGAAGGTCCTGCCCTCTTTTTCAGGCTGCAGCTGCTAGAAGGAAAAAGGGGGGGGGGGGGGGTTGGAAGTAAAGGAAATTTTACAAAGCCTTATAAGCTCTTCTCAACTTCAATAGCTTTTCATGTAGGTTTTTCACCCCCTTTTTAGTCTTCTCAGTGTATGTATTTGCATCCTTTTTTTCTGGAGAGAGAGATGTGTGAATCTATAAAGACAGCACAGAGACTGTATTTCCCAAAGTTACTGTTTAAGATGAACGGACTGCATCTTGCCACTTCAAGGTAAAATCAACCAGGTAAAGAGGAAGACTTCTTACAATCCTTTCTGAGAAGAGATGTTCATGTAGTCTGTTTGAATAAGTTTTTTCATGCTTTCTAAGCTTTGTTAGTGTATCCAGATAATGCTTAGATCACCAAAGACCTGAAAATATTTCTGCCAATGCCTGTCCATAATATCTTCACATTTTAACGTAATTGTGTGCAGGCTCTATGTACATGGTGAATAAGCATGACAGTTCCTGCTACTTAGTGTGTGGGGTTTTTTTGTTTGTTTTGTTTTTTAACAGCCACGTATAATTGTATTTTTCACAGCACTGTCAATTTGGAAGAGCTTTTGACAAACCAGTAGTGCTCAGATTAAACTCAAGATCTGGTATGCCACTGAAACTGGCAACTCTTATCCTGAACAAAGAAAAACGTATTTTGCAAGAAGGAACTATGGCACTTTAATGCAATAATAAATATTATAAGTATGCCAAGAAACACGTTCCCTATTGTTCTGCAGTGACCAGCCTGGCAGCACTGGAACAACCTTAGATTTTCAGCTTTTGCTTATTCTGTGGTTGTTATTGTTTGAAGACAGCTACGTAATTTTTGTTTGACTGGGGTAATATTCCTTTCTCTGCAAGCTTCAGAAAATGAAAATACAATTTCCATCTATAAATAGACTGTGAAAACTGGAAAAGTTCCCATCCAGTGCGTGTATGTGGGACAGTGAAAGAAAGATTATTTTGAGAAAAAGCCAGCATTATATATGCCAAAAAAGAAATGTCTAATTAGCATTTCTATATGGCTTCAGCAACACATTGTTTCTTCTTTCTGTAATTAAACTTGCAGAATAAACATTTCAAGGAGGTCAAAGTTGAAAATCTGTTTTTTATGGACCGAATACTCATGTGACCGGAGTCAGAGACACGTCCCCAGTACTGCTGTTGTCCATATCAGAGGTGGATAGAGCAAGGAGGAAAGGAGAAACAAAAGAGCATGCTAGCTGCCTCCTGGGTTAGCAACCAGTTTTGGCAGGAGCACGGGTTATGTGGTAGAGGGTTGTGCTTTCTCACAGCCGTTCTATCCGCATTGCAACTGCGTCTCAGTCGTGGCAAACTGAAAGTGGTGCTGAGCAGAAATATCAAAGGTCACTTTTCCATAGGTGAGAGCACTAAAGATCATCCATGTGTTACTTCCAGAATTAGCTGCTTAAAAATTGAGGACTCAGCTAGGCTCCACTTGGAGAGAATCACAAAGCTGTAAAAGTTTGTGTGAGGGGAACTTTTTCGCTATACTTGTTTTCAATTTCTGGAACCTCATTTAACTGAATGCAGTAGTGCGTGGCTTCCTTCTCAAGTAGTGCTGCAAGACAGCAAGAGGAAAAGAGATGTTTGGCTTTGTTTCTTAAGTAAAACATGTGTGTCTGCATGTACCTGTTCCCATTATCTAATACTCAGAAACATCTCATATTTCATACCTCAAATTATTTAATTGAATTTCTACTAAAACACACTGGATTATGGCTCTGAGGGATCCAGAAATAGTGGTGTACATCATTTTGTGGAAAAGATGGGGGAAGTATTTGGTTACACAAAATGTTGATCTCCTCTTAAAAAGGAACAGATCACACTGGATCTTGTGCTTTTTCTGTATGATGATGTCTTCCTCAGAGATGTTTTATCAAAGGTATGGGAAACGTAACACCAAAGGTATGTATTTGTTGTACACGATAAATACAGCAATTTGCAAGCCATTTCTAAATAACATTTTACATGTTAAGTTTCTATCTTGTCATTGCAGTTTCCTTTTACAGCAACTGCTATAATAATAAAGCTCCAAGCTGGTCTTTTTGAGTATTTTAGAGACTTTTTGTCCTTTTGTGCAAACCATTTAAATAAATATCATTATAAACAATCTTCTATTTAATTTCACATAGAGAATCTGCTGGAGTTAGTTTATTATTAGCCAAGAAACATCTACAGATAAGAATGACTGATTATTTTATTAACATCTCTAAACTTTAAATAGCTTCTTTTGTAGAAGAAAACAGCAATGATTCCTGCCTTATTTTCCTTGAAATGTATTCATTGTTCCTTAATTTCAGAGATAAACTGTAAAATTCTAAACGTAAAATAGTTATTCCACAGCTTTCACAAATACTTTATTGTAAATACTGAGATGCCAGCATTAAGAACACTTTCATATAGACATTTTTTTTGCCATATTGAAGTGCCTAAATATTTGTATCCTTTTGTAAATATGATTCTCTCCAATCTCTGGTGTATGACAAAATCATCCTGTATAAAATCATACATGACCTGTTTCTCCAAATAAATCATTATACAGAATATATTATCTTATCTGGAAATAGCTAGAAAAATTATTAATTGCTAATTGCTAAGTTAGGATATGCTAAAGAGCTTGTACTTTTCCTAGCTTCATTTCCTGTCTAGTGGCTTGTTTCATCCCATCTGCTCTATCTTGTGTTGTAAACTCTGAGAACAGAAACTGTTTTCAGTCTGTTAATTCAGAACGTATGCAAAAGGCATTCCAACACTTTCAAAACCCTGGATATTAAGAGTGGTATAAATATTAAAAATGAAAATCTTAGTAAGCCAAACTTTTGAGAAATTCGAAAATAGTTGGTACTAGATAATCCTATCAGACCTAGTCTTCCTTAGCCAGCTGAAAACCTTCTGTGCAGAATACAGTTTTGAGGTGGATGAAGGGGTTGTTCATATGTTTCATTTCTTCAGTATGATGTCGTGCAATTTGGAACAACATACTTAGGCACTTTTCATCTCCTGAACCTACTATTTGAGATAAAGTTGATTTATGGAAGCTTTTGCTAGAGGAAAATGTTTCAGTTTTGAACTGTGTACTACACAAGATCAGAGGCTATAATATATTAATGCTAACATCAGCCATCTCTTGAAGTCTTGCTCTTTTGTGGTGTTTCATGTTACGGCCCCATTGTTTTGTTGCTGTTTTAATCCAACACACAGCTGCAGTAGATGTCAGAGCTCACCAAGGAGAACTAACTAGCTTTTTGCATTCATGTTTATATTCTTCTGAATTTGCATGTGCAATAGGAAGCAATAAGAATATGCACCAAAAAAAGAGTCAGCCTAATCTTTAGCAGCCATAGATACACTATATATACTGGATATAAACATAGGTACACTATTAGCAGTTTTCTATAAGATACAATTTCAGCAGCACTTTCTCCAGGGTGGCAACCAGAGTCACAGGGAATAATTAAACAGTTCTGAATGATATTACTGCTTAAATAGCAGATAGATGCAACTTTTCAATATTAAACTAGTCAATTTCAGTAAATATCTTCCATACTAAGTGTCCTTTCACTTGGAAAAGCTATGGAATCACTTGGAAAAGCTGATGAAGGGGGGAAATGTTCCTTTCCTTTCGGCACGTCTGTGTGAGACAGTTTTGCTGTCTTGCTGAGTCCAAATGATGGTTAAGAAAGGCACAGGAATAGGGTAACTAAAAATAGTAGGGGAGGATAGGGGCAGAGAGCAGTAACAGAGAAGACTGAAGGAGAAAAGAGAACTGAAAAGAGAAACAGGACAAAAATTTCACAAGAAAGGATTAGACTGAAAACAAGGACGCTGGGAGGAAAGGAAAAAGCAAACAACTAATACAAAAAAAAAAGAGTAAAATCAAAGTTTCAGTGATATTTGGTCTTTTCCAGCTATGTTTCATTTTCTCCTTGAAATCTTTTCTTGTTACATGAATTCACTATAGCCCCTCATCTTGTGTAGTACACAGTCCAAAAAGGATGTAAAACAAGAATCAGCAAGCATCGTTACTAAATGTTCACAGCACATTAATGTAAAATATCGCACTTTTCAGGTAAACTCATTTATTTCAACTTGGCATCCTTATACCCCTGCTTGCTAACGATTTAGACTCATATATTGGTCATGTATCCATGGCAAGCAGAGGTTAACATAGCAATCTTGTTTTATCAGTTTAAATATATTTAAATGAAAAAAGACTTAAAGTGCCTAAGAAAGAGGATGGGTGTCTGAAATCTGGGTGCATGGTAGAGAAATATGCGTTTGCACTACACGTCAGGTGACTGGGAGCATCTTGTTTTTTGTACACTGATAAATTTAGGTCTGCAAAATTATAGTAAGAAGCTGTTCTAGCTCGCCCAGTACAGGATATTGCCCTTCTTGTTGGGCTGAAAGTCATTTTCTGTCTTCTGTTCTGCTCTATTCATCTTGTCTGTGTGCTGGGAAATACCAGCTTCCACATCTGCATTTCTCTTGGCAGCCTGGCTGTCCATCATTTTCTGCTTCTGTCTTCTTGACCTTTTCCTTTTCTTGGTTCCTACTTATGTTGTTATCTTCTCATTCACTCTGCAAATCTTTCATCACTATGAATTTTGTTATGATGCAGACTTTAAGATCTGGCTTGAAGAGCATTGGTACAATGGAGCTCCCTCACTGTAGTCCCTGCACCGGGCCAGCTATATAGTGGAGGACACAATGTGGAATGTCATTGGCTGATACAGAAAATAGGCTAATGTCTTTTCGCAATCTTAATTTATGGAGATGAAATCTTGCTATGCTACGAATCCTGAAATATCTGGTAATAGTGACAAGCTTATCAGTTAGCAAGGAAATCAGTCTGATCGTCAGGTGCCTCATCCCATTTTCTGTTGAGCTGAGAGGGTTAGGAGGTTTCCTCCAAGGACAGGAAAGGCAGGTTTACAAGAGGAAAATTATTGTGCTGTAGATAAACAGTGTACAGAGATACAGATATGTATTTAAAGGGCAAAAAGAAAGGCATCAGTTTCACATAGTCTTACAACTCAGTCTTAATTTCTTTTTTCCTCACAAAAGAAGGGGAAAAACTCCTGTATGCTTGGAGCAGTAATTTTTAAAAAGCTTATTCACACAGTTTTAAGACTGTGTAATGCAGGAAATGCATAAGAACTTTTTCACTTTGTTTTTTCTCAAAGTCTGAGCCTTGGGCTGGAATTGGTCAAGCTGCTGGGTGAGACCCACCTAACTGACCCCCTCCTTCGGAGAGGCCTCTGCCAGGATCGTGGCCTGAAATAAGAGGAGAAGTCTGTACCGAGTGTTTTGGGGGAGGGAGGAATCTTTTAAAGTCATTTTGTAGTAAATAAGTGATTGGGTTTCTATCTAAACAAGGAAGACGGCATCCCACAGTGGGTACAGGAAGTTGCTTATCTTAAAAGGTTTCAAACCCTACTCTGTAGTGAAGTACCAAAGTGCAGAGAGTTCCTTCTTTCCTTAACCCATGCAGATCTCTGTCAAGGCTGGTAGCTTGCACAAAGGCAAATTTGACCTCAGTTCAGAATTAATGTGAGAGCACTTAAGAGATAAGGGGGAGTGCTTAAAAGTTTTTTCCTGACTGTTCCTCTCAAGTTTTTAATAGAAAAATTATTTTTAAATGCCACTTATACATCAGAAGAGAGAATAGATTAAATAGTTAAAATCTTCCTTCTATTCTTCTGCTAAATAAATGCAGTGGGAGAGGAAGATGGTCTATGTATTGATCTGTTGTTGTTACCTTCACTTAAAACGTACTTTATCATCTGGAGTGCAATCTGTGTGCCTCTGCTTTTTTTGAGCACGTTGCACCTGATTATAATGATACAATTCAAATATTTTTACTAGCAGCACAGAGGAGATGCGAGACTCTGCATCTATACTCACTGTACAATGGGATAAAAGGCAAAATCTCAATCTGCATGTGGTGCTCTGAGGTGGTGCCTGGGGCAAAGCTGAAGCTGCTGTCTCTTTCCTTTTAAAAGCCACTTTTGAGCAGCTCCAGCATGGCCTCTGAAGGAGCCACCGTGGTCACAGGCCAACTTGACCCAGACCCAACTCGTCTCCCTCTTTGATTATATTGAAAATGAAATGCATCCCAAAAGTATTACCCAACTCATCCTGCAGGTATTACTGTATTGCAAAGTTGCCTTTGCAAGAACAGGAGAAACAGAGGCAACAGAAGGCAGGGGAATTCTCCAAAAGAATAAAATTGATTTTACATAGGAGATCTGGTGTTATTTTGGGCCTTGAGGCTTAGGGGAGTTGTGTGAAGCCTGCCTGGAGAAAGGGAAAGAGGGGAAGGCTGATGTAGCCTTCCAGACAGGCAGCTGCAAGAACAGCAGCAAGAGCACAGAGCAGGACTGCGGGTTTGCTGTGGACAGGTATAAACCTTATTTAAAAACTAAAGTATTTCTCCTTCCAGTTTTTCAGCAGTTGTTGTTCTTTTTTTCTCTCAGTTTTATGAGAGAAAATCTATCTATTTACTATTTAGAGGCTTCTCGCTGCTCTTCTACCAGTGCTAACAGGATGTATGCCAAGGAAGCAGCTGACAGAGACAACCTGGCGCGACAGTACACAGTGGCACAGAGCAGTGTGGCTTTTGCATGCCTTAAAACTGCTTGGCACTTTGTGTAATCTGAAAATGCTTATACAACCATTTCAGCAGAGATGCTTAAGAGAAAGGGCTGCTAGAACTGCACAATTTGCAGAAAATAACTTTATGCCCTTTTTATTGCCTGGAAACATGTTTTTTTCAAAGCAACAGCTACCAGGATGAAAGAGAATAGAAAATGAAAGGAGCATACATTCCTCTAGCAAAAGCCATCTCTTAAGTTTCTGTAGAGATTATTTACACACATCGGCATTTGAAAACTTTCTTATTATTTCCTTGGGTAGTCCACAAATGGATCTGTGCATTTAAAGTAGGATAGATAGGAATGATCCTGTTATAAGTAAAAACAATAAAACAAAGAAAACCTTAAAGTCAGCTATACTTGGCATAAAGCAATTGTCCCCAGTGGCAAGAGAAATAAAATGTACCACTAGTGGAAAAGAGATTGTGGAGTAGTATTGAAAAGACAGCAGGAATTACATATAAATGGAGCTGTACCTTCTAAAAAACTGTTACCACCATTTGGGGTTACAAATGCTTAAGCACTAAGTGCATTATTCAGTGGTACATTGTTTAGTGTCCAGTTCCATATAACATGTGCAATAAATATTATGCCTCCATGCTTGCATACTTTGTGAAAAAAATAAAGAATGATAAATATATATTTTTTTAGAAAGCAGAAGAGTCAATCTTATACGGAAGATAACTATCAAAATATTACTTCAGGTTATGTTTATTACTTTTCAGATATGCCTTATGATAGCCTTTCAAGCTTTTAAGATAAGAACGATAGCCTTGTTATAGCATACTATGAAATAATTTGTAGAAAAGAGTCATTGTTGCTGTATTTAAATATGAAATAAGAATTACTTCTGGTAAACTTTTACTTGATGTCAAATTACAGAACTGTAAGTAAGCTGTTAGCTGGAAAGAAAGCAAATTTTTGCAAGTAGGCATTGAACAAAAGAGATAGTAGAAGCACTTTTTTTCTTCATTCTCTTTTTACTTCAAGTCTTGAAATAAAAGCTTATAAAAGAATGAAAGAGCTAAACAATTAAGATCCAAACTAATTAAATTTGGATTTTAGTTGTAAAGTCTTGTTTATATTGTCAAAAGAGAGCACACTTTTTTTAAGAAGCTTTGTTTTAAGCAGGTTTCTTTTATTAAATGTCAGACTATACAGGATCCAATTATTTCTTAACTTCCAATTTTCCTTCTTTTTGTATCATTTTAGCTCCACTGGTTTAAATTAACCTGGATTATAGTGGTGTAAATTAGACCAAAATCTGAACCACAACAAAATTTTGAATTGCCTACCAACACTAGGGAAAAGTGGATCTTTGTAGAATTTGGGGGTCATTTTAATGCATTATTTTCTAATTAAGAATGTGAATGTGATAGCTCAGTGTATTTTTATCATATATTTAACTTTCATTTAATATGCATTATGTTGACTTGCTTTTAGAATATGACTTTGTTAACATCTTGAATAAACCTATGGTTATGACCCTCTTACGTTTCATTCAGTAGCATGAGAGGTGTTTATCACTTTATTACTTATTTGAAAATATTGCACAGAGTGAAGCTCATGCATAACTAATGTTGGCCTCAGGAATTAGAACTGATCCTTTTAAAATAAACAGTTTTCTGATCAGATCAGTCTTGGAGGTTCTGGAGCAAATGTCCTGGCCAGGACAAGAAGAGAATAGCAATGTTCCATATGTCTATATAGAATACAAAAACAATAGAGAAATTGCATATATTTTATGATATTATATTAGCATACACACTCTTATGGTTTGGGGCAATAATGTACAATTCTTACTAATTTTTGAGCATACTATTTTAATTCTATTCAATTAATTTCAAAGGCTGCCATCACAGACCAAAGGATTATGCAGAGTAAGAAAGAATAACAAAATACAGACTTTAGCAGTGGTCCAATCCCATAATAACTGTTTTTGCAACACTTTTAAGTGAAAACATTGGGCTAAATGTAATGTTAAATCTAGTTTGTCAGTTTCTGAAACTGGCCTTTGTGATAATTGTTTTTCACAGAATAGTCAAAAATAATTCAGATTGCATAGCCAAAGGTGTTAGGTCTACATTCACTTACATTGTTGGAAGGAACACAGTGTTTGTTTTTTGCTTGTTGCTTCAAATAAAATTACAGAGCAGATAGCTTTCCACAAATACAGATACTATGTTCAATGGAACTAACAAGCAGCACCACATGTGTTCAACACTGACACATTTTTTGGCAAAAAGTATAGTTATTCACTCAAAATATTTAGCAAATTAATGTCTTTTTCAATAAGTTGTTTGGTTTTAAATAGACCCTTCCAAAATGCCATAAACAAAATATTTTGACTTACAAATGTTTCTTGAATATTTTTATTATTTTGCAGTGCCCCTTACATTTTTAATGTAAACGGTTTTAAGGAGCAAAGTGAAACCAAATATTTTGAGTTTATTGGAATACTTTTTCCCCAACTTGTGACTTTTTTTTTTTTTTTTCAAATTTCTGGAATGAACTGAAAAATCTGTCCATCCAAGTCTCTGAACAAAACAAACTGAGAATGTTGAATGAGGAATGTTGAATGTTTTATCAAGATGGTAGGATTTCTCCACTTTCAGTGGGTTCTTTGATTATTCCCAGCATTTTGGAGAATTCTTGAGACATTGGAGAGCTTGTTAGACTCGGCCTCATTTACATCGCTCAGGTGCAGACCAGCATATGTCCACGCATGCTGGTATATTTGGGAAGAGGGCTTCTGTACCTGAGATGTCCTCTGGATTAAGTGTTTTAGATGGGCTGCTTATGTGAGTGGTTGAACAGAATCCTGCCTATTTCCACTGGCTGTAAGAGGTGCATAGACAAAAAGTTCGGATGGGCAGCTACATGGTAAACATCTAAATGCGGGCAGCCTTCATAGTTCCTTTTCTTAGGGAGACAATTCCTCTAAAAAGCCGTAGATGCTGATGACTATTTAGTCTCCTCCTTCAGTTCTGTAGATTGTGATATACTTTTTTTTAAAACGTAAAACCCTAAGTCAGAGCTAGCTAGAGGTCTAGAGAGATGTCTCAAGATAATTGTAAGTGGCCGAAGCTCTCATTTTAGAATTGCAAGAGCACAAGCCCACAGTCACAACCGCTCCATGTGGAGAGAGGAGTTTCGTGCCTGAGACTGTAACTGTTTGTGGGAGTGTGTCCTGGTGTTCTCATGTATAGACTGAAATGCACAGGCAGAAAAGAAATCTTGAAACACTAAAAGCTAACCAAAAATGTTGGTGGTGTGAGATGATTTTAGCTAGGCAATTCATTTCTCATGATTTATCTTGTTTTATAATATAACTATCATTTCTGAGTAACTTAGTTACCAAAAAAACAAGCTGCAACTTTTTATTTTTGGGGGGGAGTGGCAGTGTGGTACTTTTTTGTTTTGTTTTTTTTCTGTGACCCCTAATTTGCAGAGACGGACTTGCTTGTACTCAAAGCTGTACGCCAGCCTGCAGTCTCTCAGACAAGGTCCACTGAGGACAGTGACTCTTTAAGTAACTTCTATTACTTGTATATGAAAGGCTTATGGCCACAGTCTAGTGCTTAGTGTAGAGGATAGTATTACCTCAGTATTTTCTTTCCTAGCTATGATAAAGATAGCAAAGGTAACAATTAGTTATGTAGATGCTGGAAACTTGAAGAAAGCTGGAGGCAAATGCAGAGCATCCTAAAAATAAAAGATTTCCAATCAGATTTAAAAATAAGTTTCTGATATTCCAATATGGCTGTTTAATCTTTTTAATTTTTGCCCTTTATCAGCATAATCTGGCTGTAGACAAATATAACTCAAATGATTATTGCTCTCAACAAACATCGACAGTGAATGAACAAGTTTCAATAACCTCTAGGTTAATGTCTCCTAGCATAACTTAGTGATTAATTGCTAGAGATACAGAACACAGGACTAATGCACAAAGGACTACTGGGGGATTAAGAAAACCATTAATCTTGGACTGAGTGTTTTTCCTAATGAATACTCTCAACAGAGTAAAGCAAGTGCACACTGGCTTTGAATCACCTCGTTCCACATGGGTTGCAAAGAGTAATAAGATAGTTATGACTTTTGTATGCTAATAGACTGAGATTGAAAGAGGTCACCTATATGGGGAAAGATGTAAATAACTTTATTAATCCTGTTTGCCACCAACCTTCTCGCCAGAATTTTTCATTTATTGGTAGTTAACTTTATTATTTTAAAACTTACTTTTCAGTTAATTTTTGAGTTAATTCAGTTAGTTTCAGTTAACAGTTCAATGATAGAATATTTATTTTCTATAAGGTACTGGGGTTTCTATCCTGTACATTAAATAATGCAAATATCTTACAGAAAAAGAAACATCATTAAAACCTGCATCTTACAAATGCATACATGATGTGTTCTAAAATTGTATAGACAACTTAATCTGCTTTTAACACAGCCTTGTTTGTGTTGTTATATGTTAAGTAACAATATTATGGTCATCTCTGGGATACAATATTACTGTCCCTCTTGCAAGGAGCTTATTTTCTAATAGCCAGTTCATCTAATTTTATCAACTTCATGAAATATTCAGTAACCCCTGCAATGGCTGTTCAGTATTCTTCATTCATTGTACTTATGCTTTCCATTTCTCTTGTATGTGGGTTTGGTTGTTTGATATAAATACATTCTCTAAGGATCCTAACAAGAATTTTGTTAGAATAAATAAAAGGGCTTTTACACAAAATGCCTTCTTATTTCACTGAGAAGCACAAAAGGCATGTATAGTGCCTATGGCCCATACAGCTATCATTAATAGCAAGGGTAGTCCTCTACTATTATTACTTTCTGTGCATTTAGAGCTGATTCGAATTAAATCCAATGACTAATATAATCTAGGTCCCAGCTGCCTCGAAACATGTGTTTCAACTTCTTAAACTTTAATTAATACTAGGTAATTTTTTCCCCTCAAGTCACACTTTTAAATCAATGCATTCATATATTGGGCTTTTAAATAAATTTATTTATTTATTTATTTATTTTATTTTCAGGTATTCTCATTTAAAGCTACCAGAGAGAGTTAGTCTTAAAAGACTTGTTCCCATCAAAGTAAGCATAAATAACTCAGTCGCCTCCTAGATAGTGAAGAAACCTAGCTTATTCGCCCCCACTCACTTAACAGAACGATCTCTTTCCAGCCATCTAGCATGCAAGTCTCCAGTATCTTCGGATATAGAATCTCTCCCCCACTCCCCCACACAATTCGATAAACTTGACAGAATACAGTTACTAAAATGAGTCAAATCACTCCAAGATCCTCATAAACACTCCTTCACTCTTCCCCAAATAATAGTGAAAAAAAATTGCTTGGGTGCTTTTTACTGTAGGATAAAACCTGTCACATACTTCATCTGCAATCCATGTGTCTTCCACCTGGCACTGATTTTCATCAGCTTCAACAGATGTATCATGGTAGGTCAACACAGGGCAACCTAGCTCATCGGATCAGACTAATGGGTTGTTTCCTTTTATGGCAGTAGTAAATTAAAAATTCTTGCAGTATTCTCGGCCACTACAGCACAGCAGTAATTTGGTGCATGTTGTTGTGTCTAAACATATTTTAAACTGTTCAGTGGATAGGTTACTGGAGGTTAGTTTCCATGTTTGCTTAAACCTCAGTCATTACTCATTTACTACATGCAAGTCCCTTGGATGTTTTTCCTCCTCATTAGCCATAGATAACCCCATTAAGCTGTGACCAATGTGGGAATGGAAGAATCTAGGTGGTGAATATTCGGTATATGCCATCATAAAGTCATAAACAGATTAAAACTACTGAGGCATTCAATAATGGCAGTCTTGCGCCAGAAGGTTAATATTTGCTAGTTCATTACAGTTGTTAAAATTAGGCAAAATTAAATTAGAAATAGCTTAATATGTTCCCTACCTTTAAGAACTGTAACAAATATTTATCCATCTTTCTACCTCTGGATGCTATGTTTTTAAAACTCAAAACCCATATACTTGAATCTTTCAGTCAACAACTGCTTGGAATAATTTCTCAAGCCTCCCCAAAAGGTGATAAAGTGGCATAATGCACTCCTACGTTTCTCTGTGAAATTAATTACATTTCTAATACTTTATCAGATAGCAAGTGCAGGAGCATCTGACACTTTAACTTAACACATTCTTTTACATTTAATTATGTAGAGAAATTATTCAGAATGAAGCTAAATTTGATATAGTACAAGGCATTTAACAACAACAAAAAAAAATCTGGAAGCTTGAACAACATCTTTTGCCATTTAATTTTAGGAGAGTTGCCTTCCTCAACTTCCCAGTCTGTTGTGAGCATCTGCCAAAGATGAAACTGAGGTGGCTAAAAGGAGAAATGGGAGAAAGAATTAAAGGAAAAAATAAAATTAAAACTCTGAATGTCGTATCATGCCATAAACCCACAACATGATTAAAAAAAGGGGGGGGGTCTAAATATGATCCAAAGTCTTAAAATAAAAATCTTAACTTCTTTGTGTATGTTGAGGACGTCTGACACTGCCCTACTAACTTAGGACTAAGTTGGTATTATGGGTAACAACATAGTAATGTCTGAAATCAGGTACTCTGAATTTGACTGAAACTGAATTCTGTCCCAAACTGTGGGAATCCTACAGTCCTCAGAGGGTGCCACTGTATTTTCAATATCCTTCCTTGGGGAAGTGGCCAGTAGATCTGTCTGCTCATTCCTACATGCAGATTTTTCTCTTGCTCATGAGCAGAAAGGGGAGGGCGCGTGCTTGCCAACTTTCAGACAGCTTGTCTCCTTCCCTAGCTCCTTTGTAACTCTGGGAGCTGAATGACTAGGAAAGAAATTTAGGACATGCTATGGTCTTTCTCTAGAGATCCTGACCTTCCTTGAAGCCATTTAATGATGAAGAAACATGATGAATTAGATACCTAGCAGAAAAAGGGACTTTTATTTTCCGCATGCATGTGTCTATATGCGAAGTTTCAGTGCCATGCTACAAAGATTGACTTTTGAAAGGTTGTCTTTGCCTTAACCAGTATGTTGTGTTTACCCGCTGTGGTTAGTGAAGTCCAAGTGACATCCCCAACTTGTTTTATATGTAGAGCTGCAAAATAAATCACTAGGGATTAAAGATTTGAATTTTTTCAGACAGTGTATAGCAAGTACCAAGGCTGCTTCTGTTTGTTTTATCTAGTATATCTTCATCTCTCACATGTCCATCACCAGGTGGTCATTTAGTCTTTATGGTATACTAAATACAGCAGCCACTCAGAGCCAGAGGCTCTGACAGAGGTCTGCTTTGTTTTAATAAATCATTTCATTTAGAATTTAAGTTGCAGTTATATGTCATTAATTTCTTCAGCATTTAGCTGATCCCACTTTCTCTTAAATGTACTATTCCTCTACATTTGTCTTTCTGTCAAACAGCATTAATTGTAATGATTAACAGTATACAAAAACAAATATAGACTGTAAATACCCATAGCTCCTCTAGTTAGAAATGCTCAGTTCATCTCTCAGGTATTTTGAAATGCTAAAGGCACCCCTGTTCTCTGTTTAGAGGTCAGGAAATACCATTGTCAAGCAGCAAGAAATCTGCTATTTCTGGTTGTGCCCTGGAGGAGCATTTGTGGACAGTTCATATCAAAATACCTGATATGCTGCATGTGTATTTATTTATTTTTGCACTAATATGTCCTCATTTTGAATAGCTGGCCCAAAGTCTCCTGATGCAGTGATGTATATTCCATTTTAGTATGAAATCCAGTAGTAGAGCAAGAAGAAAAAAGTTTAGACCTCTGAAGCATAAGATCCATTATGTAAAAGCTTTTTCAAAGTTTTGTATCTAATTATTTAGTGCCAGATAGTCTAGTCTTAAAATTTTGCTTGGGTTCTCTAACTTCAGAACTGAGAAAATTTAAAAAAAAGGTAGCTGAAAAAAAATAGTGTTTCTTCACAGACAGTTTTTGCACTAAAGGACTAATTCTGTAAACATTTCTGTAAGAATCCTGGCCTATCAGTATCATCCGTCCGGTATAATCTTACAAACATGCCCATTATAAACTTTGCAGTAAACAGAAATAAACTATTTCTGCTAAATCAACTCTCTTTTATTCATGCCCAGGATATCCACCCAAAGAAAATCACAATTCATTAAGTAAGTTTCACATAACCTTAAGATATTTTAACAACTGGAATTGTAACATGCCTCCAACTATTTCATTCTAATTAATTTTTTATATGTAACAGGAAAATTTGGAAGTAACTGACCTTTAAGTGGAAAAACCTCTTCTGCTACTGATGATATAAATTGTAAATGAAATTCCATTATAATGAGGGTAATGTAGCAACTATAGTAATTGCATTACAATGAGGAAATTTTAGCCTTGAAAGATTTAAAAGCTAATTACTGAATGCCATAGTGAGACAAATGGAACTCTTTATTTCTATTGTGGTAATATCTGAATTGCCACTAAGCATTTCCTTAGTAAAGATACTCTGTAAGTCTAAACCTTTCAATTTAAGTTCTGAAGTAGTTTTTGCATGTCGGTCACATTCAGCATTCCTGGCACAGCTGCCTGCTGCACTGCAAGAGAGAGGGAGCCCCAAGGAAAAGGTGGAGTATTTCTCCATCAGGATGAGTGGTGAGGAAGTCTTCCTCTTTTGGGAGTAACGATGGGACCTCAGCTGGAGTTGTGCGCTGCCGGAAGAGTGCCTTGGATCACGCATGTCCCGCTCAGTTACAGCCCACTGGCTGTCCCTAGGGCAGACAGCGCAGATCTCGCGTGGTTTTACTATTTACTATCCATGTGTAATTTCAAAATATTTAGCCCACCATATTTAAAGTCTACATAAATGAAGAAAGCAAATAAGCAGCACAATCTGAATGTTGTTTATTCTTTAGTCATTTAAATTTTAAAATAGTCTTAAATTATCATCAGGGAAAGTTACTCCTTAAAATTATATGTTATTCCCTCTAATGAAGCAGGCAAACAGAAATGTTTTCAGTTAATGCCTTTTGAGCTTATACCCTATTAATTATACTCATTAAACAATGAGTATAAGTTTTTACTGAGGTACTTTTAGAAGCTAGTATGTGCAGCCTAAATAGAAATTGGCATTTCAACATAAACGATCACTACCCAAAAGCAGTGAAACACTTTAGTATGTGTCTGCTTCTGTTGTAAATGGCTTCTAGAGGTTTATGATGCTCTCAGAGTATCGAGCTCCCAGTGAGTCCGTAAAGCTGGTGGACTGGTGGCACTAGAAGGAAGTGTTTTGTTTTCCTGGGTAGAAAAAATGTCAGGAACAGTAGTGCAATACAGACTTGCTTTGTGACTTTCTAAAGGAACAACGTGTATTTTCTCATCGTCATCATCGGTAATTATAAAAACAGGATTGCAAGGTGTTAAGGCCCCATCCATTTTTTCAGTGCTCACAGCAAAGTCTCTGGAGGGAGGTTATGGGAGCAGCAGTGTGCCATGTCGCAGTGCTGGCATCATTGCGCAGCGTGAATTTAATAGAGGCCAGCTTCGGAATATCTCCTTCTTGTGTGAAAGTACTAATTATCTGGCTATGGCTAATTTCTGTCAGAAGGAAAAGAAGGAGGACAGCAGACACCCATTAAGATATTTGAATCTGCTTTTATGTGCTCGTGAGCGCCATTCTTGCAGGCAGGCTTTGAACAGGACGGGTTTCAGCAGGGAGCAGCGGTACACAGTGCAGGGTTTCGCACGGATACTAGCACCAGAGCTTCTCCCTATGTGTTCTTGATTCAGTCCCTTTGGTCTTTATCCACAATGACCCAGTTTCCTTTATTGTAATGTTTAACTCTAATCCTCGGAGACCCACCGTGACTGTCCCTCCCTTCATTAAAGACAACAGGAAATTTGCCAATAACTTCAATAGGGACAGGAATAGGCCATTTATTCTTCACCATCCAAACACATAAAAGCTTCTCAGTATATGAATAGGTAGTTTCATCCTTTTCTTGTTATTTTAGAGCCTATTTTCAAATGTTCAGAAACTGCATTTTGAATGAGAAGACTTAACTAGCTGGGCTACTTACTCAAAGACTTGGACACTGTAAATAATTCTTTCCCCAAATAAACTAACTGTTTTTTCAGAGGCTAATATTCTACAGCGATAGTGACAGAGGCTTTATTATTTACAGATTTCCTAAAAGAATTTCCTTTTAGAGTAAAAATAAACTAACTGGGAGGATAACCTCTGCAAGCTGCATACCAAATCTTTCTGGGGTTGGCTGCCACAGAAGGGTTGGACTAGGTGACCTCCAGAGATCCCGTCCAGCCTAAATTGTTCTGTGCTGCTAAGATCAATGATGTGGCTTCTCAAACCAAGGAAAGAGAAGCACTGGCCATGGTTCCCTGGTGGGAGATGGTATCAGGGATCCTAATACTTCACAGCAAGATAGTGTTGTGGTAGGAAAGTGAGTCTGATCTGATATAGTGCTGTAGTCATCATCAGCTGCCTTTACTGTCCTTCTTCTCCCAGGCGAAGATTACCCTGCCTTCCCCTGCCAGGGTGTAGCCTTACTGCCAATCACAAGATAGGTTCCCACTAAAAAAAAAAAAAATCTTCCTGAGGTAGACCCACTTCTTTTTAAATGGACACCATCAAGTGAAAAACAGAATAACTTAAATCATATCCCGTAATCTTACAACCCAGCTGTAATGTGGAATGTGTTCATTTTTTGAAGTTTTTCCTGCTTCTGTGGTTAAACATGCAACTCTCTGCAATTAATAGAATTAGGTTACCGTGTGGTAGAGATAATGGAACCCAGCCACAGAAATGTCTTAGGAGAACCTTTCAGAGGAATAGTGAGGAATATTTGAATTACAAGTTCAAATGCATTTTCTCATTGAATAATCCTAGAATTTAATGAAAGAGGGAACTTGGTTACAAGACTCAGGAGAGAAGATTATTAGCTGAACAGCTTTGTTTCATTATATGACTACTAATTTAATATTCTCTTACAAGCTCAAAAATAGACTTTTTCCTGTCATTTTCTGTAAAAGCATGCTTGTTTGACTTTTCTTTCTTAAAAGATACAAAAATACTTGAAAGATCAGTTCTCCATATGCAGAAACATTTTCCTGACAGCTATAGAGATACTGTTATATTTGGAATATTTCACATTCATTATATTTTTGCAGAAAGTTTTTCAAAAATATTGTGCAACTTTATACAGTTATCATAGAGTAGATGAGGTTTGCTGGGACCTCTGGAGACCGTGTAGTCCAACCCCCCTGCTCAAAGCAGGGTGAGCTAAAGAAAGTTGGTCAGGACTGTGTCCAGCTGGATTTTGAATATCTCCAAGGATAGAGACTCCACAACCTCTCTGGACAACCTGTTCTAGTGTTCAATCACTCTCACAGTAAAAAGTTTTTTCTTATGTTTAAATAGAATTTCCTTTATTTCAGTTTGTGCCTAGTGCCTCTTGTCCTGTCACTGGGCACTCCAAGAACAATCCATCTTCATCTTCTTTACTCCATCATCAGATATTTATGAACATTGCTAAGATCCCTCCCAAGCCTTGTCATCTCCAGGCTAAACAGTCCCAGCTCTTCTTGTACGAGAGATGCTCCGGTTCCCTAGTCGTTTCATGGCCCTTTACTGGCCTTGCTCCAGCTTATCCACATCTCTCACATACTGGCAAGCCCAGCACTGGACCCAGCACTCCAGATGTGTCTCCTCAGGGCTGAGTAGAGGGAAGGATCACCTCCCTCAACCTGCTGGCATTATTCTTCCTAATGAAGCCCAGGGGGCTGTTAGCCTTCTTTGCCCCAAGAGTGTATTGCCAGCCCAGGTTCAACCTAGTGTCTACCAGGACCTCCTAGCCCTTTTCTACCAACCTGTTTGCCATGATTCAGTTATATATGACTAGAAGAAATTATTAAAACAGAAGTTATTGAAGAGAAGATATTCTCATTCCAAGCAGCCCTCCACTCATATTTATATACCTGTGATGACAGGAAATGAGCCCAAAGTGGGAATTTAAGCAACTGATTCCAATTAATCCACTTTGTTTTATATTGGCACAGCTGCTTCAAAAGTGTAGCTTCTTTATATGAAGGGGAAGGATGAACTGGTGTTATTTAAAGGATGCACAGGGAACAGAGGGTGTTGGAGAGTGTTAGAGAGCAAAATAAGGAACTCTTCTAGTAAGTGTGGGAAAAAGGTATTGTGGCTGAAATGGCTAGGGCTCTTTGGGGGGTATGCAGTATGTTTGAGTAGCTTACATCTTAAGTCCACAACTAGTTCTCTAAGGGCCGGGATAAGAGGGAAGCATAACTTCCCTAGTTTTGCCTGTCAGCAGTTCCTTGAAGTATGAAATATGGGTCCATGGAAAGCAAGTTAAAGTAGTTTTGATCCATGTAGGAGGTCAAGTTATTTTAAGTGACTAGAAGGATGGCAGTGTTTAACCTGTCCTATTTTGTATCTGTAATCTAGATCTGCGCTCTAGAGAGGGATCTGAAACAAAAGAGGTTCATCTTGCTAACATAACCCTGGGCAACCTTGTATTTGAGCTTTTTTTCAGTAACTTGTGCCCCTCCTCTCCTGATCAACTCTGTGGTGCTTAGCCACTCCAAACTGAAGGCAGCACATCTGATGTCCGTACTGTGTGTGTGTAACTGAGCTGTGCATATATAGAAGCTAAGTGTTTCTCAGAATGACTGCCTGTGTGACTTATCTGGAATACTGAATTTACTGTGATTATGCAAATAAATTATTCTTGTTTACCCAGGACTCTCCAGCCCAGGTAAGGCTACAAGTATCCAAAAATCCCTATACATCATCATTGCCAGAAGTGTCACAGCATTAGATTACTGCCAAAGATAGCTGCAGGAGTGGGTACAGCCTTCCCTCTAGCTATCTTCAGAGTAGCTCAGATTGTACCAAATAGTTGCCTGCAGACTTTTGAGGATTAGACAGCTGGGTAAGATATAGGCATTAAACTTCTATAAATAGCTGTGAAAGACTAGATTACTGTTTGTGACTCCTAGCAGTATTATTTTAACAGTGTTCAAACCTGCCTAAAGATAAAGCTTTAGTGTGTGCAGTGGGGCATTAGGTTATTGTTCTCTGTCAATACTAAAATGCACAGGCTCTTGTAAGAGCATTTGGTATGCAGGGGCTGGTATGTATGGGCTTATACTTTCAGCTAGTGGTCTTCAGGCAAGTTTAAACTCTCTATTAAGCCTCAGTTGTTGCTTTTGACTATTTCAGAGTCTTGTCAACACTTCATGGTGAAGGAAATACCAAATTTTAATTCTTATGGAGGAGGCTTGGGATTTTTTCCAGTGGTTTTAATTGCTTCGGTTCTCTGAGACTGCCTTTTTTCAGTTTTAACTTTGAGTTATTTTGTTCTATTTTGTTAGCATCACCGCTTAGTTGCTTTTGTATCTATGTATTAATTCTTAGGAGAGAAATCAGAGTGCCTTGAATAACTGTGTGTTCACAGGAACTGCACAGTTGTTTCTGTTGGCTCTTATTGTTGGGGCCCTTGCAGTGCTTCACAGCAATGATCTGTGAGGATCCCTGCGGCTATGTGAATTGTCCTTGAGCATTCCTAGACCATTATGGAAGGGGAAGATAAGTAGTGGTAAATAAGTAAAGGAAGGGGCTGATAAGCCCCTCCACGTGAACAGCAACTTTGCACCGATCGTGTATTCGCTTTAGGCGTGTGAACAGAAATTGTAAACCAATCATATTAAGGCAAACGCCGCGTGCTTCATAGCAGCTAACCAGTCAAAGTGGCCAAGGCGCCGCGTGCCTGCATGCCACGACTGCACAAACATATATAAGATGGGCACATTGCTGAATAAAGTTGGAATTGAATCTGCATTCTGTGACTGCGTATGATTCTTTCCCGCTACTCCCGCGGACCGCGACATCTGGTGACCCCGACGTGATGCGACAAAGAAGAAGCCAGCTTTGCTAAGAGTCCGAGTGACGGGAGTGGGAACCGCCCGGCAGGCTTGTCCCCGGGAGAGAAAACGAGCCTGGCCGTCCGAAGAAAGACGGGAAGAAAAAAGGAAAAGTCGTATACGCATCCCATCTGACGGGTGAGTCAGGCGCCCTTGTGAGGCGGCGGGCGGTGTCGGTATGAGGAACGCTGTAACAGCAGTAGAAAAGGCCACGATAGAAAAACTATTACAAGTGGCTGCGAAAACAGAACGGAAGGTGGAGCGCCAGGCATTAGTGGATTTGCTGTGGTGGGGAAGGCGGCGTGGTTTGCTCCAGGAACCCAGCCAGGTCTTCAGTGTAGAAGCCTGGAAGGAGGTTGGGAAGAAACTGTGGGAATCTATCCAAAACAGAGGAAAGGAGGCCAGGCATCTGGCAAAAACATATCGAGAGGTGCGGCTCATGATAGAACAACTGCATGGGGAAGCCCGGACGGTCGCGGCAATTCAAAGGGCGTTGAATGAGGAAGCCGCGTCGGGAGCGCACGCACAGGAGGACGCGGAAAAGGAGAGGGAGGTCCCTCCCTGCTTAATAAATCCCCTCGCCGGACTTCCAAGGGAGTCCCGCTGGAGTGGTATTATCAAGGACGCTATAATAGAAGGACAATGGAAGCCTGTTGCGGGGTCCGAGGGCCCCACAGCACTGGCGTTCCCCGTGCTACAACAGAATGGTCAGGGGAAATGGGAACCACATGATTGGAAAATTTTACAACAAGCTCGTACCACCATCTCAACCTATGGGGGGGGGGGCACGAAGCGGCGGCCGCCCCTCAGCGCCAGCACCAGCACCGAGCCGCCGCCCGGCCTCCCCGCCTCCCCCTCCCGCTCCTCCTCCCGCGGTAGCGAGCGAGTGAGATGCCGGCCGCTGGGGCTCGGGCAAAGCACGAGCAGATCCTGGTGCTCGATCCGCCCACCGACCTCAAATCTAAAGTAATGCTACAACCTTTTGACTATGACCCTCAGAGATAATGGCTCTAATTCTCTTCCTTCACTTCTTGTTGTAATTGCAGCCAGTCCAACTGCAATTAAACCATATTGTCATGCTTAATGACCTACAAAAAATATTAGGAGCCATTAATTGGCTCTGACCAGTGCTAGGACTTTCCACGGAACTGCTACACTCCCTTTTTGAAAAGCTCAAAGGGGACACCTCCCTAACCTCCACTCGAACTTTGACACCTGAAGCGAGAAAGGCACTCCAGTTATGTGCCCGTGCTCTGGAGGAATGCCAGGGTTGGCGACATGATTTCTCATTGCCTTTTTATTTAGCCCTGATTGCCAACAGCTTCCAGCCTTTTGCAGTATTATTTTGATGGGATACAAAAAGCACAGATCCTTTGCACATTTTTGAATGGATCTTTCTGTCACATACCCCTCCAAAAACCTTATGGACTCTTACAGAAATGTATTCTAAGCTTATCATTAAGGGCAGGGAGAGACTGCAAACCATGAACGGCTGTGACCCTGAAGTTATTTATATCCCAGCCACTATAGACAACTTGAACTGGTTAATTTCAGAAGATTGGGGTTTTCAAATCGCCTTTGCTGATTTCACTGGGCAGCTTTCCATTCATTATCCTCGGCACAGGTTATGGGCAGAGGCTGGCAGCCTACCCCTAGTCGCTGTCGCCCTGTCCCGGTTCCTGGTTTAACTGTCTTCACCGATGCTTCGGGCAGATCTAAAAGGGCTGCTATCATGTGGCAGGACCCTGTCACGTAACAATGGAAAACAACAGTACGTACACAGGAACGAGGGTCGGTACAGGTACTGGAGATGGTGGCTGTCCGTATGGCTTTTGAACTTTGTGCCAAGGAACCTGTAAATGTTGTTACTGGTTCCTGTTATGCCGCAGGCCTTGTGCAAAGGTTAGAGGCCTCCCTTCTCCGTGAGGTCTCCAATCCATTGCTCTGTGCAGAACTTTATGCTCTTTGGACTCTTATTAATCACAGAAAGCATGACTTTTATGTTTTACATGTACGCTCACACACGGACCTGGCCGGACCCATCGCTGAGGAAAATCGACGCGCTGATGCTGCAGCCATGCCAGCGGTGGTACCCAACCTTCTGGAACAAGCCAGGCTGTCTCACTCCTTCTTTCATCAAAACGCCTGCTCGCTGAAGAGGCAGTTTCAACTACCCATCCAGCAGGCCAGGGACATTATTCTGTCTTGTCCAGACTGTCAGCAGTTCACCCCAATGCCTTCAAAGGAAGGGGCGAACCCTAGAGGTTTAAAGGCTAATGAACTATGGCAAACAGACGTTACTCATATTTTAGAATTTGGTCGTCTTAAATATGTACATGTCACAGTCGACACCTTCAGTAAAATGACCTGGGCCGCTGCCACAACTTCTACACGCTTTACCGCCTGCCGTCTGCATTGGATGCAGGCCTTTGCCGCATTGGGAAGGCCTAATCGAATTAAGACGGACAACGGACCCGCCTATACCAGCGCGGCATGTGCCGCCTTCATGAAGGACTGGGACATCACACACCTCACGGGGGCCCCCTACAATTCCACTGGTCAGGCCATCGTGGAGCGCCGTCATCAAGATCTAAAACGTCTTTTCGCTGTATTGAAAAAAGAGGGGGAGCTAACCCTCCCCGTCCACGACATTGTAGCAAAGGCCTGCTATGTGTTAAATTGGCGCAACCTTATCGAAATAGACCAAGGGGAGTTGATCAGCCCGGGGGCACGACATGCGCAGACCACGAGGCCCATTAAAACGCTCGTGTCCCGATGGGTACCACAAACAAACTCATGGCAGGGACCTGTGAAGTTACTAACTTGGGGCCGAGGGTATGCTTGTGTCATTGCAGGTACTGGTACGGAGTGGATACCCGCAAAGTGGGTCCGACCGTGGTTGAAGAAGAGTAACGCTGGGCCTGCGGACGACTGCTCACCGGAGACAGCTCGCGAGTCAGCTGCTACCTGCGCTTGAAGACCCACGGCAGGAGCTGAGGGCTCTTGACAGAGGACAAAACGAATAAGCACCATCCTTACCCGGAACGAACAG
The DNA here is from genome assembly GCF_036417845.1 of Apteryx mantelli. Lineage (NCBI taxonomy): Eukaryota > Metazoa > Chordata > Aves > Apterygiformes > Apterygidae > Apteryx > Apteryx mantelli. The sequence continues at coordinate 54,954,292 of NC_089982.1, forward strand.
GACTGTGATTGTAATCGTGCTGCCATGACTGGGCACGAACAAAAGAGTATTGGGGGTGTTGGTGGAAGGGCGGCCCTAGCCATGCTTATAGGCAGCATAATCAGTTTGAGCAGCCTGAGCGCGGCAATACACACACTTAACAATCCAAGGAAAAATGTGTGGCTTACGATCGCAAACAGGACCGGCCAGACATCGTTCTGCCTGTCTATGGGCAAGGTGGGCGACCCTTTCAGGACATGTTTAATCGGTGTCCCCACCTGGAGAGCAGAGGAATTCAAGGCATATGTTAATAACGAGACAACCCTGAACCTCACAGCCGTTAATAAGACGATAACGGCCCCAGGGTTAAACAAGTGGCAACGTGATGGGGGGTGGCAGTGTCACATTATCCTGGCCCTGAATGAGACCCTAGCGTCAGACCCTGAGGAGTTGGATCTCTTTGGCTGTACGACGGCCAACACCTCAGAAAGCGGTACTGGCGGGTATGTCAGCTTCCCCCCCCCAACAGAAAAGCTCAATCTGCCCTCGTCAGAATGGGCGACTTTGAACTCTGCCATAGACGCAAGCAGCGTCTATGGACAGATATACTCAAACTGCAATGCGACAAACCACACCACACCAAAGGCGCTGCCGCCTGGGGTGTTCTTGATTTGCGGATCTATTATTTGAAAAAAGAGGGGGAGGTGTTAGGGCCCTTGCAGTGCTTCACAACAATAATCTGTGAGGATCCCTGCGGCTATGTGAACTGTCCTTGAGCATTCCTAGACCATTACGGAAGGGGAAGATAAGTAGTGGTAAATAAGTAAAGGAAGGGGCTGATAAGCCCCTCCACGTGAACAGCAACTTTGCACCGATCGTGTATTCGCTTTAGGCGCGTGAACAGAAATTGTAAACCAATCATATTAAGGCAAACGCCGCGTGCTTCATAGCAGCTAACCAGTCAAAGTGGCCAAGGCGCCGCGTGCCTGCATGCCACGACTGCACAAACATATATAAGATGGGCACATTGCTGAATAAAGTTGGAATTGAATCTGCATTCTGTGACTGCGTATGATTCTTTCCCGCTACTCCCGCGGACCGCGACATCTTATATATAAATGTCCATATTGAAAGAGATGCCCGACCTGGCTTATCAGCAAGATTTAGCTAAAAAACTAGCAAGAGGTGACTGACATTCCTAACTTGCAGTTCTTGCTTTCCCTGAAATCCCAGGTGGTCTAGTGTGGTTGCTTGCTGCTATCGATAGAGGCATTTCTGCTCAGTTGTAAGGTTACTCAGAGAGCTGTTATAAAAGCAGCACAATCATTTTGCCTGCCTCCTGAGACATCAAGGTGTATCAAGATGTTGAAAGAGAAAATTGATAAATGTGATAAACTGTCTTTTTATTTAAGCTAAAATATTGACAAAACACTGTCACTCTGATACTTGTCCGCTTAGTTACTTCTGTTTTTATTCAATGTCTTCAGAAATAAAAGCACTAAGTGAAATTATATCAGAGTTACAGCAGTCAGTAGCATCTAAACTATGCCTGTTTGGGTGTTTTTTGTTGTTTTTTTGTTTTTGAAGATTTCGCTTGGTAACCTTAAACACAAGTGGTCACTCTGTTAGAGATCTTTTTACCTTCAGCATGTTGTAGCCTGTCTCTGAAAAGCTGACATAACCGTCTAGTCAGATTTTATTTTTATCATGCTACTCAAGAAAAAGTGCCTTCAATCATGAACATCCTCTGTCACTGAACAGTCCCTGTGAGTATAAATCACTGTAACATTGGCTTGCTGTACAGCAGTCCGGTCACTGTCATGTGCTCCTTCACACGGTCCAGCCTTATTACCCCGGCTGTGCAACAGCTGCTGGCTTTTTAAGCCTGGATCTGGAAGAAAAGTAGCAGCAGCAGCAAACAGACAACCCAGCATATTTAAGGCAGGGAGCAGCTTTGTTCTCACTCTGTTCATGGGACTTTCGCTTATTTTTCTTAACCTCAGGACTGCCAGCAAAGACTCATGGCTTTTTCGGAAAGGGCTCTCCTGGAAAAAATATCAACAAAAGGGGGAGAAGGAGAGGAGTGGAAGAAAGAGGAGGAGAAGCAGCAGAAATGGCACCTTAGTAATCAAAATATAAAATAGCTCTAAACCTAAAGCGTTGAAGGCACTTGCAATTCAGCAATGTGTCACAGAGATGGGGGAAATTTTATTTAGTACTCATGTAAGCCTCTACCCTTTGCAGGGAATTTTGTGAAGTCCAGTGGAACATGTGGTCTTCAAGGAAAAATGTTGGATTTTTGTAAAGTTCTAGACTATCAAAAACATGGAAGTAAATATTTAGCTATCCTTCCTCCCTAGAACAGTCGTATCTGACATAAAAGGCTATTGACATGACTCGAAATGAAACAAAAGTGCTGCATTTATACATGATGCTATATTGATGAGAGTCCTGTATTTAGAGTCTGTCTTGTGAATCTGGCTCGCAGCAGTACCTAAATCTAGGGCTTCTGACTTGGTGCTTTTTAGACACCCTTGTTCAAAATATTAGCAGTGAAACTTATCACATCAGCAGGTGTTTGAAATACTAATCCAAATATTATCTTTCTAAGGAAGGCTTTTTCTCATTCTTAGACTAAGAACTCCACCTTTCTGAAGTGTGTAGCAGTTGTTCTGGAAGTAACAAGATATTTAATTGTTTATAGCCAGTGGCAGCAAGGAGAGAGGCATGAAGAGATGTGGTAGAAGAAAATTAGTTGGTCTGATCTATCACCTCAAATTTGCAATAGTGATTCACTATTTCTCTTGCCATAACCTTTGTGAGCTTTATGATGTTACTAATTTCCCTTTTCTAGTAGTAAGAAAAAATCTTAGCCTGGCCAGTCGCTTTGCACAGAACTATAAGTCTGGACTGTAATTTTAAATCATGACCTGTTACCTGCTGGGTACTGCATAGGTACATTCTTGTTCTCTGCACTTCTACCCCCCTCCCCCCAATTTATAGCTGTTATTTCAAAAAATCACTTTTTTTTTTTAATTAGAATGAAAGCTTTTTAGAATAATGTGATCTGGAAAAGCTTCTCATAATGTGCCGGCAAATCTAATTGTAACATGAAGCATTAGAGCCATTTAATGGCTCTTTCCACATGCCAGACAAAGACAACTTGATGCCAAACTGGTAAATCTGGTGGAATTCATCAATAATCCAGAAAAAATGTCTAGACATGGCTAAATCTAGAGCACCAGAGCAGACTTACTCGTAATGGCAAGGTTACAAGGGAGTCTTACAGAATAGCTCTTTGGGGGAATGTATGAGGAAGTATCCAAGCTAGGTATAGGAAGAAAACTTCAATCACCTAACTGGATGATAAAAATGGACAGATGAATACTTGGTTACTTTGTCACGGTGTTAATAATGGGAAGGGATGAGCAAGAAGGATCTTGACAGTAAGGGCAAACAGCTTAGCAGCTCTTTACTGAAATTGTAAAGAACCAAAGGGTTGCAAGAGGGATTAATTTATGTAAGCTACAGCCCAGCAATCCTCTGTTGTGGCATGCTGGAATGGCAGCAGATACTGACCAGTCCTTGTGGCAGGGCATGTTCTAGTTTTGGTGCCCAGCATCATCACGTGTCTGAAAGAAAATAGTAGTGACACCTGATGCCACATTTTAATAATAACAAATTATAATGACAATGCTGTATGCCAAATACAATGAAAAGTTAGAACACTACCAAGTTTTGCATGATAAATGTGCTGTGACATGACAGTTAAAGACTTTGGATCAGGTGCTAACAGTTGTATCCAGCAAGCAGGGAGGGTTTGACTACCGGTTTGGCACATGAGCATGTGGCTGGAGTTCATAAGTGATGATACAGTGGTAGACCTTTCTGAATTTGCAGCTGTTCCTCATCTGACAACCAAGCATTTTGAACACCATGAGACTAAGATGTCCAGATATCTGAGATTGTCACAAAACAAACTCTGTGAGCATGTGAAAGTAATAGTTGTAAATGTCTTAAATGTTTAAAACTTTTTAATGGATCAATTATATACTGAACTGAATGTGTATATTAATACATATACAGCTCCTATCTACATCTAACAGACACAAATTATGTGTCTTATTTCTTTCAACTGCATAAAAGCTGTCAATCCATTCAGCAAGAATAGATGGACTATGGTTTCCATTTCACTAAGACTTGCACTTCTCTAAAATAAATCTTAGCCCATTTGAAAGTTGCTCTCTATCTACAAGAGAGTACTTCTTGTGTACATACATTGTGTTTACTGGCAATGGTGCCAAGCTACCTATCTAGGCACCAGTTCAGTAAGTGGTTTAATCACCTCTGGAGTTTCATTTATTATTATTATTTTTAAACAGAACTACAGATAAGCTTGCTTTATTGCAGTGATAGGGTCTTGAACAGAGTGGATTAATACGTTGAAAGGCTTTCTGCAAAAAAAATTCTTAATTCTTCCATCTTAAAATGAAAACTATACACCAGAACATACTTCCTCTGGTGGAAGGTCCGGAAAAGAACTTGTGTCCTCAAATGTATGGGTTTGGGGGGGATAAAGAAGGTGTGATGTCTAAGGAACAAGGCAATACTGATCCAGAATTTAGAGACTTATTAACTTAGAGTCTACTAATCTAACTCAGACTGTTTCCAAAGGCAGAGGGAAAGGACAGATGAATGTTTTAATCCAGCTACAAAATGTCTGAGTAAAGCCTGTATAAAATTGCAAAAGCGAGGTGATTTTAATGGTCTAAATACCTATTTAGGCCACAGAATGTACCCTTGTACTACATTAAGATGGTAGGTATGAAAAACTTGGTTGTCCAGTTCTAAACCAGTCTTAATGAGTAGGTCTGATATCAGAATGTGTAAATGTATAAGGACAAATGCAAGGAAATACGCACATACTTTCACTGCAGTCATTTCTCCCCTGCTCAGTTAAATCAGTAATTAACATCAACACTAAACACAGCTGAGCAAGGATAGTTTGTGCAGTTCATCCTGGTGAGACTCTTACCTTAACACCTAGTATCTGAGATACTTAGTTAAGCAACTTAGATTCTGAGACAGATGACTGTAAATGTTCCTAAACTTTCATCTTCTATCAAAGGCCTGATAAGAAGGAACTTTAGTTCATGATGCTTTGTTAGAACCGTCTAAGGGGTGTTATATTATGTGATTTAAAAAAAAAAAAAAAGAAAAAAAAAGGTCCACTACTGACTCTGCAAAGATGCCACTTCCCTGAGTTGCCAGCGTTAGTTGTGAGATCATCCTGTGTCTTTCAGAGGTTAAGCTATCAAAGGACTGCCTGACTTTAGCTGGTATTTGGGATTTTGTGTTGCTATGAACTTTCTTCCATTCAGCTTTGTCACTCCTCTTAGGAGATTTCCTTTAGGTATCTCCACTTCAGCCTTGACAGATCAGTCTGCAGCCCATTCATAATGCCAAAGACTTGTTTAACAGGACATACAGGAGCACTGGGTAACCGGTACTATAATTAGCCAAACGATTACTCTATTTGTTGTCGGCATCTGAGATCAGATGGCCGGTCTGTGCTTGGGCAGTCAAGGCTCCTTTCTCACAGGCTCCTCTTTGCTGTGGTTAATTTTGCCTTCCTTGGAGGGAGGCAGTGGGGTGTTGGGGCTATGGTTGATTTGTAGCTATTCATTTGCTGTGCTATAAGTTTTTCTTAAACTTACAGTCTTGTTTGAAAACTGGCTATCTAATTGTGAGCCTCAAACATAATTACTCTGCAGTATTAGTTTACATTTTAGGTCTGTTTTTTTCCTCTGTTAAAATGTAAACAGACCTATCCCACTTGCCCATTTTATGCATACAGGCAATTTTTAGCACTGTCTGTTTTTTAGCCATTAAAATTGGATGTTTTTGCTGATAGGACGAAACCTTGTCCTATAGCTACTAGTTTCATTGTTCACTTGTGCAAATAAACCATTCACTTCAGTGAAGAAACTTCTCAGCAGCATTTTAAGAAGGTACTTGGTACTTGCCAAACTGTTACATGATTTTAGACTGTATATAGACTGCGTAATTTGTTTCACTACTAAATAGGCCAATTAAATTGTGAACAAAGGATCCAGATGACCTCATCATGAAACAACTTCATGATAGATTCAAGGAAAGATTGAGCTCCAAATGCTCTCCTAAATATTTTATATCAAAGTATGAACTTCAATGTGTGTGTGTGTATATACATATACATAATCTCCAAATATAAACTCTAAGTGTTTTAAAATTCAATTGCTGTTTTAGAGGCAAGTGATCAACAGTGAGGGAAAAGGCTGTCAGTATAGCCTTAACTCTGTTTGCAGCTATGCATAGTTAAGACATAGCATACAGAAGGGAATGCTGGTGCAGCATTGCTAGCTATTCTATGACCTGCTTAGTGCAGTGGAATAAATATATTGAGATATCGAATCCAGGTCCATTTTGTTTCAGTGATTTTGTTGACCTAGCTAAATTACTGACTTTAGCCCCGTATAATTAAATCTAGGCAGTGATTTCACTTGACTTTCTTTTCAGAGATAGCATCTCATGCCACATGTGAAATGTGACCTATTATATGGAAAGCAGTTGCTGAAGATCCCACTTGCTGTGGGACTCCAGTAAATTCATACTGACCCAATAGAGTTCAAGAGTTCATGCCCGTGCAGTGAACAAAAAAGCAGCGCTCATTTGAAGCATAAGATGTGTGTTGCAGAGTAGTTCTTCTCCTAACAAAATGGAAGGCTTCCACGTATGGCAGTGCTGCCTGCGGGGTGCTTGTCAGAACATCCGCCTTGCTAGAGCGCTTGCTAGAGCGCTAACACAAACCATTTTCAGAACCAGAAAGGAAGAATTTCATCCCAGCAGTCACCTGGGAATCCCATGTACTTTTTATCACTGTGTTGCACGCTGTAATTCTATAATAAGATTATGAAATCTGGAAAGTTATTTAATGATTGCTTTGATGTCCTAGGGTCTCTTCATAAAGAGCATCTTAATTGCATGTACTAGAACATAATGTGTCTGTCATTGAAATGGGTAGTTCTTATCCCAGGTGCCTGGAACAAACTGAGATGAAGCTAATGACATTTAGCATATCTAGCTCATAAACAACACTTCACATTAGAAAATATCCTTATTTGGTAATGTATCTAGGTACCAGTGTTGTGGATTGTCAGTTGATACAAGCAATTGACAGTAAAGATGATAAAATTTGACCATCTGAACTGATACCAAGAAGAAATCTGAATCGGCAACCTCTGAAAAGTATAATGGCTTTCAAAACTGTAGTTGTGTTAAAAATAATGTGATATTCTATCTATTTAATAAGATCTTTGAAGCATCACTGAATTTTCTTGTGGGGGGGAGAAGAGTAAAGAAATACTCTTAGGTGCTCTGGCATAGAATATGGTTCTTTACTGAGACTCCAAGTTCTCACTTGATTGTAAACATCTTACTGACTGCAGTAAAAATCATCATTTTAGAGAGGTTCTATCGATGTTGCCCAAAGCATGTAGCACAGTGTTGCATTACGAAAAAGGACATACCTGATATGTCTGCTGTGGAAATAAGGAGCCAGGTTCTCTGCTGGCAATGCTAGTGAGCTTGCGCTGTCTCTGGGTGGGTGTACAAAGCATTGCTGCCAAGGATTGGTCCACAGGATGGCTAGCTCTTGAATATAGTCATGCAAGTATCTTCAGATAGCAAATATTGTAGCATAGTTGAAAATAATAAATTAGAGCATTCAAAAACTTAAAATCCTCTGTGAATGAAAGGCTGTTTTCTCCTTGGTCAGTATGCATACACAGTGGGCAGATATTGTGATGACAAAATACACCAGTAGTGATTAAAAAAGGGCTATTTATGATGAAGTTACTAACCTGGTGTTTTTTTGAAAGATGCAATTTACAGCATGTTATTGGAACAGATGTTAGTTTCTATCAGAGACTGGAGGCTACAAAAACTTCACGGTCAAATATATCCTCATGTTAATTGCCATAATTAACTTATGGCATAACTAACGTAATTACCTCCAAGACTTCCACTAGTGTGGGGGGAGAGGGAGAGCTAAAGGAGAATCCCATGAAGCTGACAGTGTTAGCACTGGCAGCTGATGCTGATAGCATCCTGCTGTTTTCAGATGACTCATGATTTTTTCTCAATGCTTGGCACTAAAAAATTTAGGTTCAAAAAATACAAAATACTATCTCTTTACAAAGAAGTGCTGAAAATCTATGTAATGTCATTGTATCTAGCAAAAATGATCATTAAATGCTCATTGTTGATCCTATATTAGACCTGCATATTGGAGCCTATATTGTATCTTATTGGTCCAATAACCTGCATGTGTTTAAGCAAGTACTAGTAACTGCAGGTTCTTACAGAGCTATGTCTCTGCTGAAACTCTTCATGATCCTTCATCTCTCTCCCAGTCGAAAAGGGAACATAACTTGTTTTGCACTGAGTTTTGAAGCATACTTTTTACAATTCCGTACAAAGCCATTAGTTTCATACATTCAAGATTCTGATTTATATTTTAACTTGTAAATTTACTTTTCTTTAATTTCTATTTCTCTATTTTAATTCTTTAACCTTATTTTGGATGCTTTTTTCCTGTAATGCCTGTTGTCATTATATATTAGCCTTATAAGGAAGTTGTGAGGAAATATTTTTCTAGATAGAGTACAGAATAATAATGTCTTCCTTACAAATAGTTACTGCAAAATTTATGTTGTGCAATATTAAACAATAATTAGCTTCATATCTACCTCCAGCTCTGGATCATCTCCAAAGAAATTCCCAGTTGCCCCAGGCCTCCTTTTTGCCCCTTAGAAAGGAAGGAAATATTTGAAGCGGAGTAGATGTTTGCCACACATTCATGCCCACTGAATGGCATGTCATTTGAGGGGATGGGAGAGTGGTTGATTCCTTACCGACAACTATCGTTGTTCAAAATTATTTTAAGAAAATTGTTTCATCTGTGTTTTTTCCACTAAGGGAGTCTTTTGCTTTGTGTAACTTAGGTAGTCAAAAAATAGGGGAGGGTATCCTTTCAGGTGAGGCATTCTTTACAACAGATGGTGACTGAAGGTGAATGTAAACCAAACTTTGTATTAGCAGTAGTATTGTAATAAGTAAGCTGGCTTCTTCATGTTGTCCAAACCTTAATTAATAGAGTACTTCTTATGCCACAACAGCAATTTATAGGACCACATGCAATAGAGATCATTAAATATTCCTATGCTACTGGCTTTGCTCTGATTGATACACTCTGTGGCATCACCAAGTAATTAGCAAGGGAAACAAGGGATACCAAAATAAATGTGTTTTCACTTCTAAATTGTAAAACAGGAATGAAAGCTTGTAAGTCTTGCAAAGCAAGTAGTAAGGAGTTGTGTAAAGAAGGCTGCTCTGAAAACTGTTATTTAAGACTTTGTAGTGAAGGTGGTATTATCTGAACATTTGGTTTATGAATCCTATTTTCACAGAGGTAACTGATTAGCCACCCCTGTCATGCATTGTAGATATTGTTCCACCTCAAATCAGTAAATGACCATTAAGTTTTCTTGAACCCATTAGTTCATCTGTAGGTGGTTCATATATAGGGAGTTAAGTGACATAATCAAAAGAACTGCCCTCTTTTCTAAGTAGCACCAATTTTTAGGAAAAGACCAAGTAATTTTTCTTTAAAAATCATTTTCCTGGGGGATAGCTTTCACACATACATTCAGGTGATGGTTGCGAAGGTGAAAGAAAGAATGGAGGTCAGCTTGTCTTGATATCTATGCCTTTAATTCCATACTGTCACTTTGGTGAATCTTTCAGGCTGAAAAATCTTTCTGCAGCAGTGATAGCAGGCCTTCGCATTCAAACATATACATTTATTTCAACAGATCTCTTTCAATGATACCAGTAGTTTTGGATCAAACCTGAGGGCACCAAATAACAGCATATAAACCTATACTGTTTGTTGTCCCCTGCTGAGCTTTCAGAGGGCCTTACTATTACAACTGCACTATTTCAGCACTCCGGCCCTACTGTCATCCATGCTGGAAACCTACTGCTGACCTTTTACTTGTTGTCCGTAGTGTCCAGAAAAGGGTTGTTGTGACTGTAAATCTGCGTGAATGCAGAAGCAGCTTTAAAGCCAGCTAATGGAACATAAACAATTTGAGTGTCTTGGTGTGTGTAAGATGGTGGGAGCTTCCACAGTCACCTCTCTCAAATTGCATTTAGTTAATAGCTGTGCTTTTAAATCACAGGGAAGTGTGCAGCAGCTGTTCACCTGGTAGAAGAGGGGTGTTTTCTGTTGTGTGTGGCACTGAGAAGCCTGGGTTTTTAGTTTCCTTGCAGATATGTTTCATGCCTTGCCATTATCATGTTTCAGCTTATTTCTCAGTGCGTATCTCAGGGATATGGATCAAACTGTTCGTACTGATAGCATTTGATATGGCAGCCTAGCTGAAGGAGCTATTTTGCTGTCCAAATAGCTAGGTGATGCTCTGAGCTTTGGGGGATCCCAGATCACTGGCCGTCTCAATGCACTTTCTTGGATTCCTTTCACTTATGGAGACTGTTACTGTCGCCCAAACTCAGTATTCAAGCACCCTGGCCCCTTTGCCTATGGTCCCTTTATATTTCTCTATTGTAACTTCTGCTGCTGAGTAATCTGCAAATGAAAAAAGGCTGTTCTGTATTGGCCTGTTCTGTTCCTCCTGCCGGGGTTGCAGACCTGTAACCACCCGAGTATGAGCGCTCAGCCTATGGAGAAATGGCTGTGGTCTGGCCCAGGATCTTCAGGTAGTGCTGGGCTTGAGATAGAGATGACTTATTTTTTTCTAAATGTGGGATTTGACTTGGATCATAAAACATATCTAAACGATGTCTGGGGTTTTAATGCAGCTTCTAATCAAAGAGGAAGTGAATTACAATGAACTCACAATTCTAATTAAAATTCATTATGCTTCATCAGTCATAAAGTACTAACAATAATAACAAAAGCTGAAACTGAAAACTAAAGGAAATTAGCCTCAGTCATTGAGAATTCCTTATGCTTTTCTTTTGTTCTACTTTGCAAAACTTTAGTTCTCCCTTTTCTGTTCCCCAAGCAGGAATGGATATTCAAGGACAATTTTCTTAAAATTAGTAGTGGAAAGTGAATGTTATCTCAGTTGCTAGGAGATACCTATTTGTTTCTCTAATGAGAGTTTGCTTTGGCTGCTTCTTGTAAAAGACCCGAGTTATAGATCTCTGCTGTCACATTTTTACCTAGAGATAATAGGCCAGCAAAGGCTTTTATATGGCATTACATATCTGTAGACTTAAGCTAAAAGCAATTATTTCTAACAAAACAAGAACTCCAAGAAGTGTTAACTGTCCTTCAGAGTTGTGTATTGTGTATTAGGAAAACAGTGGCATAGTTAGAAAACTTGAAAGAAACAAAGGATAAGAAAGACTTCTCATTGTTGCAAAGCTTAAATTTATGCAGAAACAGCTGCTGCACAGATTTGAAGCTTGTATATACCATAGCCTGTGGTTCTATTTCTGTATCAGAAAGCAGTAAAGGGTGTGTACAAGGGCAGGAAAGGGAAAAACATAGTTTTGGGGTGTATTCATAAATGTTGTGGAGGATGGTAAGCTATTGAACAGGTCAGGTATGCTGTTCAGGATCTCCCCTCTACTAAACAAGACAGTTCTCTCCTGTGAGGTTTCTCATCATTCTAAGAAACTCTGCAGGAGTAAGAACCTAAATTGGTTCTTCCAGTGCTCTGTCTGGGTACCAAGCTCTGTATATTCAAGGTCAACACTGAATCAGCATCGATATGCTATATTAGATTCACTGAAAACCTACAAAATGAGTCAAAAGGAAAAAGTAAAAAGTACATTATGGCCTGTTGGCAACCAAAGCTCTTACTTTTGGTATTGTTGGTCCCCCGCTGCAAGGCTAGCACTGATTTTTGTAAACTCTGCTTCGTTTTGAAAGCATAGCAAATCCAAAAGGAGATCACTTTAGAATGAGTATTAATTGATAATACTGGCTCTGGATATTATGGATTTTGAAGTATAAAGTCTCAGAGCTGATAAAGGAGCAGTTAGCTCAGTTTCCTTTAAGCTCATAGCTGTGCTGTTATAGATGACTTACAGCTTGAAATTCTTCCCATTCATTCTGTGTAACTTTAAGAACTATTTTGCTTGTGAGAACAGACTCTGACTGTTCAACTGGGTATGTTTCTAAATGAATATCTATAGAGACAGAGAAGACAGCAATAGCTATTAATGAAACTGCAAAGACACTGCTGTCATCTGGTACCTAAGCATCCATCTCGCCATGTGTTATTTTGATGTCTCAGAAATAACCTTTGATATGGTGCATAAACAAGCTCATCAGACTAGCTTGCCAGTCTTGTCCTTGGTCAGAATAATGCTGCCACCAGTGGGATAATAGACTTGGTTCATTGTGGAAAGAAATCAAGTGATTTAAAAATTTCTATTTCTCCTCAGTAGAAGGCCAGAAAAGATATCAAGAGGTGACTTAGTCAACTTAGACAGGGTTGATCTTTTTGTAACACTGGTCATATTTCTGACAGATCTCCAGGAAATGTTCTCATCACACACCTTTGCAGCATTGGCTTCTCCGCTCCCCTGTCCCTCTCTATGGCTGTCTCAGACTTGGGCCAGATGTGCCAGGTCGGGGAGCCGGCCTGTGCTGTTAGCCTGCCTGGCATGATGCTGTCTTCAGTCTTGAACTCTGTGTAGGGAAACCTCTCCTGAATTTTGCTGTGCTGCCACACAGTAGCCAGACAACTAGTGAAAACTAAGTTACTTAAAGCAGTAACCTAATGTGTCACCCGAGAGATTTTAGATTTGGAATGATCAAGTCCCCGCAGTGGATTGGCTTTTTGTTCACTGCCTTTGCTCTCTCTTTAGTATTTTGTCTTGTAAACAAACTGTAACATTATTTGTTGTCTGGGGACTGTTTTTTTGACTGGTACTGACTGCAATAGCATTTCAATCCTAAGTGAGATCTTTGGTTGCCAAACTAATATGTAATACATTTATTTTTTAACAAATGTAAACCCTGAATGCAACTGAAATGTGATTGTGTGTATGCGTATACTTAGTGCATCACATTTCTATATTGCTTTACTGTCATGCTTTAAAAACTTTGAAAGTTCAGGAAAAAAACAGTTGAGAGAACACCTCACTTCATTTGTACAAATGGCATCTTTTACTACTTACATGAGGCCTGATGTGAAAGTTAATGGTATAAAATGTCTCAGCACTGTTTTGTATCAGACTTGTTTTTACTGAAGGGATGAGGGTAATGAAAAAGTTTCTTCTCTGGAAGACATGATGCTGAATTCATAATTCCTCCATCATCATTTTGTGAAAGAGCTAGCATATTGTTTTCAAGCAGCTATACTCAGTTTGCTGCCACACAAACGTGTATGGTTCAGGCATTCCTGATGTACATCCTGTGTATATTGTACAATTGCTGCAGGTCATCTGTTTGCTAGAGGTGAAGGACAGTATCCTAAAACTGAAACTTTAAGTGGATCTTAACAAAAACTAGAGGACAAAAGTAAGTTTAGAAGCTTCTTTTGAAAGACACCAGTGATATCTCAATAGCTGAGAAAATAATGTAATGCTGATGCTGCTGACTAAATGTCTTCTATTAGTGACACTTAATTAATTTTAATTGGAAACCTTTCACTTGACTTCTGTGATCTCTGTATAAATGTAGAATAGGCCTGCATTTTAATGTGCTCTTTACTTTCTGTGAGCAGTACCACATTGGCTGAGATGCAGTGCTTATTTTCTATAATATACTGTTAACATGAGATGCAAACAATGTTAATACAAGCTTTTTACAGTAAAATAATTGGAGGTTAGTGCTGGAATATTTTGAGGCTATCTGGTGGTGTGGTTCTCAGCAATATTCAAAATATCTGAAATAGAAGAGTTTTGTTCTTCCTTTAATCTTGCATTGAATCTCAATGTTCAGAAGACATGATGGAATGAAAATCTGAAATTATCTGAAAATACTTGATTCTATGGCACCCTCATCTAAGTTGCCTATCACGTTCCGTCTCTTATTTAGTTGTCTCTTGTTATAAAACTAATTTTAGCAGCAGATTTCAGGTGTTCTAGGACTTAAGCTGCAGATTTACGGAACAATAATGATGGCAAATGATCTCATTTGCCCACTGCTTGGCTTAAGGGTGGTACGTGACAGCTATAAAAGAATTTGTATTTAATATTTTTGTCCAGTGTGGTTTGAGGATTTTTCTGATTGGTACTGTATCATATGAAGTAACTGAGACACTATATGGGCAAATATGTGCTCTGTGGCAGTTTCTATTGCAATGACAATTCAAAAATCCTCAGACAGAACTGTTGGCACAGTGTGTAGCTAGTCAATCTGTCAAATTCTACCCTAAAGCTGCCTGGTATTTTGAAAGTGGTTACTTTGGAATTGGCCCTCATTTGTCTTGATGCAGGTAATCCCATTTTCTTCTATAATTTCACTTGAACAAGTCAGGGCTTGGCATAACCTTCTTGTGGGGGAAAAACTGAAAAACCTTATGCTGGCAAGAGTAAGGCTGTGCTGTTAGTGGAATATTTTAGAACTTTTTTCTTCCTCTAAGATTGTAATACCGGTCGGTCAAATTAATCATTGCAGCACAGTGCTGTTTTGCCGCAGTAACATGTTATTATACTCCTTGTAGGCAGCATTTTAAAGAAAGTGTAAGAAGATGAAAAGAAACGCAGATTAGAAGACAAAAGTGAGAAAAGAATAAGGGTTAGATAGAAAAGAGGATGATAAAAGAGGATGTCACCCTAAAAACTGTGAGAAAATTTTTGATAGTAAAAAATTATACAAACAGCCTATCTTTAATAATAAAGCTATATTAAAATAATAATAAACAATATTTTTATAATAAAGCTATAAACTGCAATCCTGCATTATCTGGTATTTGTCCCAAACTTTTTTCTGCTCCAGTATTTTCTCTTCTGGTCCAAGTTATATTTTTAGAAAGTACTGGCAAAAGATTAATATCGGAAGAGTAAACTACAGGTCTCACAAAATAACTGTCTTCCTGAACAGTCAACTTTTTGCACAGGATATGGATGCATTTTTTTATTAGAAACAATATATCAGTATGTGAGCAGTCTTTTTGAATATAAAATGCCTATACAATAAATGTTTGATTATACAAAGCAAAGTAACTCATGTGAATTATGAGTTCACATATATTTATAGCTGAAGTTAAATATTTTATATCCTTGGAATAAGCAGATATTTGACTTGGCAATTTATAATAGTCAGATGTCATTAAAAATATGAAACTATGCTGTTATACCAACCACCAGCCCCTTGCAATTGAGTACATGCTCTGAAAATCATGAGAAGGAATAGATGTCTAAAAAAGTAGTCTTTCATGCCTACAGACTGGGTTGTAAACATACCTTAAATTCACATGCAAGATATTTTTATTAAGTCAAAGCTATAATTACTCTAATGTTGTTACAAATATGTTAGTTTTTTGTACTTCTGGCTATCCTAGGAAACCTGCCATTGTTCTTGCCTTGAGCATTGTATCTTTGGCTCCAAATTCTTCTCCAAACTAAAATAAATGCCACGATTTCCTTTTTATCTATGCAGTAGATGAAAACGAAGGGAATGAGAGTACTTGGGCTGTCTGCCACAACACGTTGTTTAACATTCAGTGTCTACTCCGCCAGCCGTAGCTGCTCTTAAACAGAATAAATATTGAATCCCGCTTCTTATTCCCCCCCCCTGCCCCCTGCAGGTTTGCCTGAGGGTTAGGAGGGTACTGACATTACCATTTTCTTAATAAACAAAATAATTAGTTTTGCTGTCTTCACAGCTGTACCAAGTGACTACTACCCCTGAGGAAAAACTAAATTTGTTGTCTTAACTAGTAGCTAGATAACTCACAAACATCTTGCTTTGTGTTAGTAACCGAGCTGGTAATCAGTCTGCCAGAAGACAAACACAGCTTTAGCCAGGCTCAGCTGTGAGTATTGTCTTCAGCTTTGGAAACTTAAGAAGCCAATGTGCTATAAACATGTAGCTGCTTATTTGTACACCTAGTGCAGGGAAGGTTACCCTTGGTTCATTTGTAAATTAGAATGAAGCCTGCTGGTATTTCTAACACATTTTGACATTAATAAAATGGCAGGACATTTTCATACAGCTCTGTAGTTATCAGTGTCATGGATTTGAGAGTATTCCTAGAAGATACTGGAGTTCCCACTGGTCATGCGCTTCCTCAGTATTGACTTTTGAGGGCATCTTCACATACTGTTTTCATGTCAAGGGCTGATTTATGGTTTCCGTACATCTTCATTTTGCCCCATAATGGTTTTTCAATACTAAGTTCCCTGTTGATTCCTTTTGTCTGTGCTACTTCTGTGTTTCTCCAGCCCCGTCGTCATTTGGACCTCAGGCTCTAGAAGTAAGCTAGCTTCTCTGTGGGGGGGGGAAAGATAGGAAAGAAACTGCAGATTAAAACATCTGTTTTCACAATACTGTCTTACAAGATCAGCGTTATGCTTTCATCCTATAACGGACTGCAGCCATTGCTGCAATGTCATAGCTTTGTCATGATGCCGTCCTGTGTCTCTTTCTTGATCCATAAAACTAGTGACAAAATACTGTTTCATCAAATTCATTATTTAAATCTCAAATCAAAAAAATTTGTTCTTACAGCCTAAGGTGTGATAACTATGTAGTGATAACAGATATAATCGTAGTAACAGATACAGTTTTTCAGTTGCACTAGTTTTATCAAATGTAAATTCTTCTTAAAATGTAGCTGACTCTTAACAAATCTGGTTCTAAAGTCAAACATGATAAAGTATTATAGTATTATCTACATTTTATAAAAGTACTAATCCATACTCTATACCTAATTTATTTTACTTGATAACTCAATGTTTTAATAGTCCATTTAATTTAACTATGAAACAGTGGAAATGCAGTAATTCTAATTCTCAATGTAAAAATGTAATTAGGAATGAGAATGAATATTTACTTTCATAATTACCTATGATCATACAGTATTTGACAAAATAATCCGTGGATATTCCTGGTTCATTGATCTCTTAATTCACTGCAGCATCTTCCCTTCATTATGTTTAATGTGGCATAAAAATGGACAAGCACGAGAAGCTGAAACACCAGAAGATATGTTTAGGTGCACCTGAAAAGAGCACATTGGTAACATTCATCCTTGAGCAACCACTAAAACTATTGACACCATATGAACAGTTACATACACATACAGTATGTGCAACTTGGTAGCCACTAATGGGTAGCACCAGGAATTTTGTGTGTAATTAAGGACAGAGAAAAGCTCTCAAGATCAGGGTAAGTGTGGATTCTATAAAATGATGTTGTTCTGTTTTTATACATATGCACACTCAGTTTCACTATTTCTGTGCTGAATTTCACATCTGTACGCACAAATAAGTATTCAACAGAAATTAATTTGATATCAAATATATTACTAAATATTCCTCTGAATCTTTTCTCAAGTCTAAAAAATCCAACGTGATTTAAAATATGTGGTATTATCAAGACTTTTTAGGATCAGGTCTCTGATTTATCATTATTCTTGAGTGATCATTGCTGCAAATATTTATAGACTTTTTGGCCAGACTTGTTAACAGCCTTAAGGTCAAATGATCAGATGAGGTTAATGAAACTGCTAATTTTGTGTCAGTAAAGTGGCTTCTCAACTAGCCACTCATATATTTTTACGAAGACATGATTTTGTTTGATTTACTAACAAAATAAAAGGATTCATTTTGCTCTTTTCCCTATAAAATGAATTTCTGTAAAATAAAGTAGTTACACTGTTTGACTGATACTCTTCCTGGAAAATGACTTGTTTACTGTGGCTTTGCACAAAAATTGTGAGAAAGGGGAACTCTTGTCTTGCTACTGCTTTGAAATGTAAGTGATATCTTCTTTTTGCTAAATTGAAAAAAGAAAAAATCATGAATAATTAGTCATTAGAAGCATTTATAAAACCAGGTATGTTAGGGCTGGCACTTTAGGTTTATGCATAGCCTAACGCAGTAGCTATAGCTTTTATAACAACTTATTAATATAAGGTTTCTTGCTATTTCTTTATTTAGTTTTATTCACTTAATTTGTTTCTTAAAATTGTGTTACAGTAATCTGAAAACCAGAATGTTTAAAAGATTGAAAAATACCAAACTATTTGAAATAGTTACACTGACAAGATGTAATGGAAGCACTAATCAGTAGCTGCCACAACACTTCATTTGTAATTCTCTTAGACTACAAGTTGTACACATCAAATAGAGTACTCTAATGTATTTCTCCAATCAACAGGCATGCTGGAATCTGTCTTGATGTGCATAGCAAATTATTATTCATAACTCTTGTGCAAATTGTAGACTGAAAATGTTTTGGGTGCTTATAATTGAAGGAGAGCTAATGAGCAGAGAGAAGAGATAGCAGGTGCCACTTTTTAAAATGAAAGTGCTACAGTTTACTACAGAGAATTGTCTATATATGCTGAAATTGTTGCTTTTGTTTCACAAATACTACTACTTTTCCCACTTGTACGGTGAGAAATTTTTGTAGTTCTAGCACAGATGAGAACAACTTGGTCACTGCTGACCTCTCTTCTACCAAAAAATTTCAAGTTTGCGCTATTATATAGAGGCTGATGGAAGGGTCGCAGAAGAGGAGAGTCCTCAGTTTTGCAGGCAGGCCTATGGAGGGATTCAGTCACCAAACCCTGGTATGCTTCTGCTTTATCTGAATAAAGTTATAAAAAAGGATTGGGATGAAGAGCAGCAGACTGGAGTTATATCCTGGGGCATAGATTGAATGTGACCCTCCCTCCCTGTTGTTCATCAGAACAGAACTCAAATTCTCTGAAACATCAAAAAAGCCCCACCCAAACCCTTAAAACAAGCAGACAAAAACCTCTTAATCTATCCATTACATTAAGAGTAAATTACGGCCTCACAGTATTATAAGCCTGAAATATTCTAGTGTTTATAAGCTCTGTTGGTGTAAGATTTTTCTCTTGAGATAGTATGTGTATGTGTTTGTTTTAAAAAAATCGCGTAATTTTTCCAATTAATTTTCAAGGCTTGTTTGTAAATATCAAGATGACAGATTCGTGTGAATGAACACATGAATATTCCAAATATGAAGTATTCTATTCTCTACAGTATTTGAACTTGTTTGACTTGTAGATATCAATGTAGTCTGTTGGGAAGCCGCTCTTCTGTGACATGTTTTCATAACTGGCTTTTATTGGAACCTCTTTGCACACTTTTCCTCATGTGACTATTTAAATATAGTTCACAGAGGCAGCTAATAAAGTATTCAAACAATAGTGCAGAAATCTTTTTTTGTCAGCATTCATTAGCGTTTTAGAAAATGCAAAGTATTTAAACTGGAATGAAATCAGATCTGTATCTGGAGACTTGTTGCAATCTAGTCATAAAGGCCTGCTGTACTTTGAGTAGGCACATAAATGACATGGGTGATGGACTTCTCTTTCAGCAGTTGGGTCCTGCTAAGTACTTTGTGTATGTAGTGCTTTAACACAGGCTGGATTTTTCTATAGGTTTTCACTTTTAAACAGGCCTCTATGCATATACTTCTGTGATGTTTTGAAAATATCTTCTCAACAGATCTTTTTGATGGATGCCCCCTAAAACATACATACATATATATATGCTATGAATGGTATTTCCTAGTGTAATTAAAAAGGGACATTTCAATTTGGCATAATCTCTGCAACAAAGAAATTTCTGAGTGTGACTGCTATAATTGAGCCAGACCTGGTGTCAGTACAGTGAGGACAGTTTGGAAACAGCTACTGCTGAGTGAGGAGATGAGGGGGAAAGAGGTCAATGCTGGTTGGAAAGCCTGTGTCTAAGTACAAGAGAAACAGTTAATTTCTTCAATATTGTCTGAACAAGAAGCACACATAGACCTTAGGAACCCAAAAATGAAGAAGACTAGAGAACATGTAAACTAGGCTTAGAAAAAACTTAAAAATATACAGCCTGTATTGACTGAAGATATAATGTTTAGGAGTTAGGGGTCTGAGTGAACAACCATTACTTGAAGGCTAGAGTTTGATTTACAGAATAGGTTTTTCTTCGATATTGTCATCTAGGGGTTATTGGAATGCAAAAAAGAAAAATGCTGTAATTTGGCAGATTCAAAAATAAATGAAAAATTCTTACTTTTTACTTTGCTTTGACTGGTAGCATTAACAGGCTTGGGAGGGCTGTTTGATTTGGTTGTGATAGTAGGCTGCATAGTCGCTGTTGCATTAAAGTGAACAGTAATGCTGGGGGAATGAGGTTGGGAAGGAAAACTGAAGTAATAGAGGACTTGTGCCTTATGTAAGCTTATTATTAGCGTTTTACTCATATCATAGTTATTTAAAAAGCAAAACAGCAGAGTCAGAGGAAGAGTGAACGGTAGGAGGAATGGAAATGAAAAAACAAAATAGGAACAGCAGATATCTATACAATTATATTGCAGGTGTCACTGAGAACACTGGTTAGATAAAAGATCTTTCTCGGTTATGTTGTGCCAAACATGAAATAGAATTTTTCACTGCTGATACTGTGTATCATCAATTCTACGTTCCATCTGCGATGTACTTGCACTAAAAAGCTCGTTTATTGCTTGTGTATTTACTTTTATCTCTGTTTGGTGTAAGTGGAAATCAAAGCTTTGGCATGTTCCATATATAACACTGAATAGAAAGCTTCAAAATGCAAATCCAATCATAGCACATTTAGAAAAAAAAAAAAGAAAGATGTTTGAGAGGATGAGGTGAATGGGGCTGGTGAAAGCTTGTCAAAAGATGAAAGAAAGTGCATTCTGGGCACTTGAACTATAAAAATAGAAAACTGTTAGGAGCTAGATGCAAATGTTCTTTATCACACAAATAGCCTTTTAAAGATGAGCACTGGTCTTTGTTGGTATGAATATTAACTAACTTCTGCTCAGATCAGAAAAGATGCAGAGGGAGCTTCAGCTCCCTCTAGATCTGTACAGGAAGTGGCTTCCTCATCCCATAATTGTTTGGAATTTTGTAAAACTTCAGTTTCATCCCAAAGCACAATGTGAAGCCTCTCAAATTTATTGCATACAAGACACCTTAAATCCCCTTTCGGTCCATATCTCAGTGACTGTTCACACTTGTCCAATCCTGAGGAGAAATAGGAGGATAAGTGTCTGAGTCACTACTGTGTTTAAGTTCAAGGACTTTGACTCCCATATGCTGTGGGAAGTTTTATAAAAAGAGGCAATATTCTCTGAAAGTATTCTCATGACTTTATGTGGAATTTTGCCACTATAAAAGAGCAACAGAACAATGTGCTCCATATTACTTGAACAAAGCAGATGAATGCAATTCTTTCATAATTCCCACAGTCTAGACCAAATGGCTGCAAAGGGGATTGGTTCTAAATGGAAATCCCCTATGAAAAGAAATAACTTTCCAGTAGAACCTTCATTTCAAACCATGCTTTTTCCTGGAAATGTTTTAGAATGATGATATTTTTCTACAAACCTGCTGATAAAGCTGTGAAAGAGAAAGTGATGCTGATGTCCATGACTGTCTCTATGTCCGCTGGAGGGCTAGCATAATAAACCAGGCTATGGTATTATCTATCCTTGTCTCTGATTATATTTTTTTCTTTATTAAACCTTTGTTACTAGAGAGTTCACCTAGACAGTAAGAATGAGCCTAAAAACAGTCAATGAAGAATATATAGTCAAAGGAATACTCAGTAAGAGGGATAAAATATGCCAAATAATCAAATTACTAAAAGGTAAATACATCAATGAGGATGAAAAAAATTGTACACCTAAAATTTTCTGCATGTTCTAAATTATACTGATACTAGTATTCTTTTCCAGTGTGAGATTCAGAAAGTTCAAGATATTTTTAATATTATAGAAAGTTACTTTCAGTGAAAGAAGATCCCTCAGTGGGCATGTTCAACAATATTTTTTGCATTTATTAAATTCATTTGAGCCTCATGATCATGTGATGTTTCTAATTGTACAGGTTTGCCTCTTAACTACAAAAGGCAGTAGGAAAATTTGTTTAAAATGGAATGCATTTGTATTCTGTCATGTTTTGCCCACCACATGTCACTGAGTAAAAAAAAAAAAAATTCTGTAGGAATTTTTAGATTAGTTCAAGTATAGTTTTGCAGATTGCACATTATCTGGAAATATTATTTCTGTGTGTTCTGAACTTACTGGAATCTTTGTCCAAAATGTCTGGAAAGTGACATATCAGTTGGAGCTTACTATCCTCATTTCATTTTGTTGCCTGCGTGACCTTAGCAGGTTCGTGAGAACACTGTTCACATACAGTGAACAATTACGTACTGAAGCATGCATAGGTGCGTGCCGAGGGTGTGGAGAGTGATCTTGTAACTGAAAACTTAATTCAATTATCAATTCACAAGCTTTTTGGCAAAGTGCAGATTTTAGTTTAATTAAACAATGGATTTTCTTTTGGAGATGAGTGTTCTCCTGACTGTAATACACTTCAGTTTAGTACTCTTACTGCCACATTGATTAAGTACTTAGAAGCAAAATCAGTGATCAGATTTCAGCAAATTGAGGCCTCTTGTTATACCACCCAGCAGGGAGATGCTGAAATCCTCAAACTGATGGTAAATGAATATGAAAACCTGTTGACTTCTAAGTAAAACTTAGAAGGAAAACTGGCCAGGGAAACTTGGCCGGTAAAAAAAGAAAAACCCAATCTACCTTTGTCACATGATATGACAAAAAGCATGCCAAAATCTCTCACTGGGAAGATTCGACTTCTCACTGTCACTTTAGCCACCAAATAGTATTTTTGTCCAGCTACATGTAGTGTCTGTGATTGCCTTGTCAATCATGGTTAAGTTGACTGTTAGCCCTAAAAGTAATTTGTGCTTTCCGTAGTGGCAAAGAGAAGTCTTTTAGGGTTCATTTGTATGCCTGGCCACCAAATGGTAAACATGGCCTAAAAAAGGAGAGGTGAAAATATCACTGATGTTGGCATGCACTCTACTTTGCAATAGATCTGAACTTCAGCATATTGACTTCGTTATCTGCAACTGTGATATCCCATTAGGGAGCTGGGCCTTGGCAGAAGACTTCCACGTAGGCTGTGCTGATCATCTGGCATGTGCATGAAGCGGTGCCCTGTCCAGGGCCCGCGGTCCTTCTGCCGAGGCAGCGATGCTAGACTCGGGCTGGTGCTGCTCCTAGTGCTGAGAGGGTGCGGGTGACTTAGCTCACTGCAGTATGAGAAAATTTTTACTTGCTGAAAGTAAGGTACCAAATTCTGCTTCTGCTGAAGTCAGACAGATTTTGAACCTGTCTTCTTGTTTTGTCAGTGGTCTCAGAGCAGTCACAACAGTGTTCCTCTGTTGCTCTGTCAGACATTTTATTTTATTTTTTAACTATCCAAAGAGATTGGAACAACTTATATTTGAGGAACTCAATAGCTAGCTAAGAACATTGCTGATTTTAATCTAAGCACGCAACAACAGGGTGGTTTGATACATATCAGTGATTGTGATGGGACAACATGCAGTTGTTTAATGCTACCAGTTCAAATGTATGGTTCATGGAAGAAATATGGTCAATATTAGATTTCATAGAGATGAACAGCTGGTGTGACTCTTGAAGATTTTTGAAGTAGGATACTTTCACCTGAAAGACTTCAGATTAATCATAGGTCAGAAGGTAAGACAAATAATTGTGTTTTACTCCTGCTTCCACACAGAATCACTGAATGACCTCCAGCAAGTCAGTTAACCACTCAGAGCTACAGTTCTCCCAGCCCTAACACAGCCTGTAAAACAAAATAGCATTCTTGGAAAGTCCTCCAGAAAAATGTTTTGGCAATGCTTTTTTAGCTGGTTTCCATACACATGAGACTGCTGGGTTGGCTGTTCGGAATGGAATTTTTTAATGTTTCTGCACATTAATTCAAACTTCCATGAAATGGTAATGTTATGAGAAACTTAAATGAACCAATAGCTTTTGCTCCCACCATATCTAGAATGGCATAAAATTTCTTTCTCCCTAGCATATTAATAATGGGAAAGGAAAATTCTGTAAAAACTGGGCTGGTTAGACAGTCGATTAAAATTTTAAAATGAGTCATAATTGAGATTGCTTAATGAAATTGGGAAGTTCTTTCTGTCCCAGTTCCCAGTGGAGGTAAACAACCAATTTGTGACTAGAACTGCAAGTGTGTTGTAGTATTGATTTCACAAAGATATTTAGGCTGAGCAGCGTACTCTGTATTTGAGTATTTCCATATCACTTGAAGGTTTTTTCTTGTGCTGCTGTGGAACATGTTATGCAATGCAAGGCAGCATAGACTGGGAGAAGCTGCCATATAAACACCCAATGCAACCTATGATTGAAATCATAGCTGTGTGTAGCTTATCTGGAACGGGGTTCCACAATGTTATTCAGAGGCAAATGTAGCTGGGCAGATACAAATAGAAATGAGTACTGCAGGTGGCTATGAATCAGCATGTGACTCTTAATGGCTGCTCAAATGTACTATTCAAATACTTTAATACATGTATAGTATCATCTAGCAGTTTTGCAAGTAGAGATCCTTGGACGAGCATGCCTGAGCAAAACAGTCTTAACCTGGACTATTGCTTGGCTGACCTTGCTTCCTTGTGGGGGGGGGGGGGGGGAGAGGAGGTGCTTTAAAAAAAAAAAAACCAAAAAACTTTCCAATAGAAAATGCAGAGTGTATTACTCACAGAATGCCCTGATGTCTCATAAAATCATCAGATGGTGAGCATAATTACATTATCATATCTATAGAACCAAAAGAAAAGCCGTTATGATAGCACGAATGCCAGCAACAAACTACTAGAGGAATTATTGATGGAACTTGCTATAAAGGAAGCAACATAGGAGTGTAATTGAATCCTTTAACGTCAGCACAGACATTATCTTTATAGTAAAAAATTATACAGGCCATCATATTTCTGTGTCAGCTTCCTGAAAATAAATGATAAATCATCCTCTGAGGTTCACAGCTTCTTAGATGGCATAGTACTCTTTCATACACTAGATGCACTTAAAATTGGCCAGCACTGGGGAAGATGGAGAGCTTTCCTATCCACCGATATTTATCACTGCTCTTTGTCTGATCTAGTTATGGATCTGTGCATCAGCCACATTAGCCAAATATTTGCAGTTCTTTCTCACAGGAGGAAAAAAAACTGCACTCTGTTACCAATATCAGTGTTCTGGTGTGGGTAATAAAGTAAATATCAGAAACATCAAAATGACTTCTCTTTGCTCTCCCCCACTCCCAACTAGTGGAAGCCAACAGCAGTGTGCACCTACATTATAGGAGTGGCCTTGGAGAAATCTTAAAATCATGTTTGGGTATGAATTACTTCTTTTCCTGACACTAAGTGAAACTCAGTCTAGCAGGTGAATTATAGGTTAGGTCGCAGCCAGGGTAAGCTGATGTAGCTGTGTTGACACAGCTGCAAAGGAAAGAAAGGTGCAACAAAGTGTCTGGTGTTGTGAAAGCCTTTCAGATTCTCTTTGGAGCATTTAACTGGAACATATGATGTGTCGGCCCTGGACTGAAAAATGAAAAAGATTCCTGGCGGCATTCATTGTCATCCTGTCTGTGTGGAGTTCTCCTTATTTAGTTGTGGTTGGAGGCAAACTCCTGGCTGAGTTTTGTAATGCAGTACAAGAGACTTAGTATGGCTGAAATCAGGGACTGTGTTACAAGAGAACTGTGATAAAAGTGAGGGGCTAAATATGAAGGTAGTGATCTTATTTTCTAAAAGATAAGTCACAGTAGTGATTTTAAGATTAATGGCTTATTAGTGTTTGTACCTGAAGTGCTATATATATATACAGGCAGTAGAGGTATGGGAAAAAGGAAAAGAGGGAAATCACTGAAACACTAAGGGAGAATCATTATTTTTCAAAGCAGAATGTGCACAAGACCACAGGTAAGAAGATGAGTTCTGTAATAAAAAGAACTTGTTATATGCATGTAAAATTGATTATACGGCAAGCTGTTTTTAAAAAAAAAAAAAAAAAAAGCCCAAATGCTGAAATAAGCATGTGCTAATCAGAACAGATATTAATATAATGCATCTATCTATATATATATATAATGCATATAAATATAATGCATAAATCCCTCTCTAGGAGGGAATACTGGAAGATCCACACACAAAGAAAGTCAATGTTTTAAGAAGCCTCAGACAAGATGACAGACAATTTATGGTCTGATAATAAACTCAATAGTTTGCCATATAACTTGCTGAGTTTATAGGATGCATATTTGGACTGGGTCTCAACCATTAATATAATAAGACCCCTTTTTGCACTCAAGCTGTCATGTATCCATGATCCAGAACCATTTTTAGTAACCAACAGGGAAATAATTATTCTTGGACTTTTAGTTGTTTTTGCTTTAGTTTGAACTTCTGCTAACAGCCCCCTTTTCTTTTATCTTCAAGAGTTTTAAATGCTATATAAACTTTATTAACAATCACTTGAGCCAAAAGCTGTAGCAGATTTCCTCCCTTCCACATCCAGACTGGGGGGGATCAGCATTGGGTACTCAAAGCTCTCATAACGCGGGTTTTTTAGAAAGGTTGTCTTTGAAAATCTCTGTCCCTGGGCAGTTTTCTGATGCAGCTTTCTTGACTGGGGTTTGGGCTCTACCGGTGCCATGCAGTTCTGCCCGCAGGGATCAGCACTGGCCAAAAGATTGCCTCTTGGATCAGTTGGATATTCTTAACACTTTTTTGCCTGGAGGGGGGAGAGCTGGTGAACTGTGTCTCGGAGTAACTTGCTAAAGTTAGCTTGGAGCATGCTGCATGTGCAGAGATTCGTGTTAATCAGTGAGTCTGGCCACTGACAGCAGCTGACCTTGGCTGGACTTCTTCACTGTCAGCAGTGGTAACCACATTGCCACAGTAGGCAATGAACAAATTGCTACCAACTACTGGCTAATCTTGGGAGATTAGGAGGACAGGAGAAAAGAGGCAGAGAGAGAGGAAAGGAGGAGAGAGAAAATGTGCTATGAAGGACTTTCCTTCACCACAGCCAAGGTCAGAATGACAAGGAGCCCTACAAATAGCCTTAAATTAATTTCCACTTGGTCTACTCTATGCTTATGTCCACTGCCTTTAGCAAATACTTAACAGCTATTTGTCAGAGATTTTGAACAGTAGTGGCCTTCAATTACCTTGTTTTTCTGTACTGCTATCTTGTAATCTCCTAACAAGCTTGTTTCACAAATTGGGATATGTATTAATTTGCTAAATAGACAAGGAGTAGTCAAACACATTTATACTTAGAAAATAGTCACGCTGTGCAATGAAAGAAGCTGTAGTACAGAAAAAGGATGCTGAAAGTTTGCTTGATATTCTGAAACAGTGAGTTTCTTAGAACTTTTAAAGCTGTAATTTTTGATCTTTATAGCAAATAAGAAAAATCTTTGCACATGGCAATAAATAAAATGAAATTTAATCATGAGTATGTGAGCTTTGCAACTGACAGGCTGGGTCACCTCACAGTTACAACTTTGTTAATGAACCAGGTGGTTATAAGTAAGGCTTCCTTGGAGGAATACAGGGCAATTATTTTCTCCCTTACTATGAGCCCCTTTTCTTCCTGTCTAAAACCATTATATAATGCAATGTTTTGACAGAAGAATATTTCAAAGTCTTATTGTTAATGGAGGTGGGGGGCAAGGAAGAGTTGGGTTTTAAAGTGTTTTATGGCTCTGAAATGGCAACCTGTGCCTGGGGTGAGAGTGAAAGGAGCAAAGGGTGTGCACAGCGTCCTTCTGGTACCAGGCAGAATGCCCTCACAGGCTGTTCAAATGCATGAGTTGTGAACTCTGCCATATTGCAGAAATTTCTGTGTCTTTACTTTGAAAAGTGATACATTATACTAGCTACAGAGCTTCTTTAAGAAAGTAAGTTGTTGAACATGTCCAATTTTTATGCTACTGGAATTGAAGACCCAGTTTATCACTGTTTAGAATCTGTGCATAAGTATTTAAAGTAATCAAATCTCGGTGTTGAACACAACCATTCTCATTTGGTTGTACTTCATTTTTTATGTTTCCTTTAAGTGTATATAAAAAACATCAAGAAAACTGGGGAAATGAGAAACTGGGCTTTCAATTTCTGTGTTTGCTGAAAGGAAGCCCTTGAATTGTGGTTGTCTTCTGTTCTTTGACTGAAAAAATTATACAGCCTTTTTCTTCTCTCCCATGGGAGAATAAGTGATTGTAATCAACCATATTTGTTTGTAAGTGTGTTTGACAAAATGTTAATAGTGATTCCTATACTTATAATCAAAAAAAAAAATCTGCCTCCACCTCACTCTTAAAAGAAGACACATCACCTTTAAAACAAGGAAATAGTAGAAGGGCACTGTCCACGGATGGAGAAATATATTTTTACCTTTTCTTTTTTTAAAAGCTAGCTCCTAATTTCATGGAGGAGGCAGTGAAGAAGAAATAAAGACTGTCATGTCTTGTCAGCTTCCAGACTAGAAAAGAGCATAGTATGAATGAATGACAGACATCTTTTTCTGTTGATCCAGAAGGAGGGGGAAAAAAAAAAAAAACAAAAACACCACATTCTCACAATAAAATACAAGTCTACAGTTTAAATGTAGGTAAAGCCTGTAATGTCTATCCTAATCATTCAGAGGTTTTTCCTTTTTATAGTGAGTGTATTATTTCTTCTAGGGAAAAATGCCTAGGTCACGATATATGAGTTTCTACAATCTTTATCTTTAGTCCAGACAAGATGAAGCTATTTATCACATGGGAAATATTTTACATTGACAATTTTCTCTTCTTATCAAATCCTTCTCACACAACATATACACATTCATTAATTTTTTATGCTACTTGTTTTTATAAACATTCTGGCACTATGCCATATTCATTTTTGCAATGTGACTCTTTTCTGGAGAAAGTCACCAACAGTTGGACCAAATCAGTCCTCCAGCAAATCTAGGCAGGAGTTCTGAGTTGTTTGCAATTCAAGGCCAGTACTTCAGGTCATGCAGATCTTTAAAAGGGTTAACCCAGGAGCAGCGAGCTCCTGTAGATAGGCCTTGCAGGTGCTGTGTTCTCCATTCATCCTTTGCACTTGTAGCAACTGGGAGAGGAAATCCATTTAGCTTGATCTTCCCCTTTTTCTGTTTATGGTCTTTCTGCCTCACTTTCTATCAGCAGCAAAAGGAGGTGAAGAAGAAAATGATGTAAAGTAGATTTTGTCATGTTACTCAAATTCTTCTCTGTACTCTGTGAAGTGTAGTCTTCTCACTCTAGACCTCACTGAGTTGCAATTCCTGGAAGTAAGTACTGTATATTTTGTGTAAAAGGGTTTGTTTCTCAAAGCTTTCATCTTAACACTTTGGGAGAAGTTGACACCTAAACATAGGTGTCTAGTGCTCAAGATACCAGAAATATCCTCATGGAATTGCAGATATGACACATAGGAGACGTGTATCCTTCTGATGTGGGAGGTAGACACCCAGTGGAATGCATTTTGGTATTTAAAATGTCACTAGATCATGTTTAGGACCTGCTTCCCGCCATCAGGGATCTCAAAGCAGTATACTAGGATCCTCCCAAGGAACATGAGACCCAGCATAAGCTACTGCCTTCCCTGTCTCAAAGAGTGTGGGCTGTGCCTTTCTATTTGGGAAGTCCCGCTCATGAATGAAAAGCTTACTGTCCATCCAACCTGCGTTTTCTTGCCCCTTATGTGAAGGTGGAGGTATATCTTGTGATTCATAGAAGACAGCATATACAGTCTTTAAATCAAATACCTCTCTAAGTTCATCCCATATAGGAAAATGAATAAACCACCACTGATATATTTTAGCTTTTCCTAGACTTTTGAAAATCACCTTCTGAGTTACTTGACACAGGTAAAACCAGCCACTTTTAGTATCTCATCATATTCTGTGGAATACCTGCTGTATTAATTACTGAAAAAAATGAGAGTAAAATTGCCTATCAAACTATGCAGAGTATAAAAATGATCCCTGCATATACTGAGGAAAAAAAGGAAAAGATGCTTCTAAGGAAGCTGCTGTTCTAAGCAGAAAAAAAAGGACACACACAAAAATTATTAATCCATCTTGCAGCTTGGCAGATTTACAAGACATTTTCCTTTTCAACTGAAAATATGGCAAGAAAGCACTAAGGCTTAAATTATTCAATATCAAGTGCTAAACTTGTCATCAATCTCTTAAGCATAGAAATTTCAAATACATTTTCCATTCTAAAGAGCTATGAAACATTTTTACATCTAGTAAAATGTATTTCTGTCCAAATATGCAATGATTTTGATGGAAGCTGAAGAAACAGTATATAACTTTTTTGATATAAAGTTTCTGCTTTACCTTAACCAACTAAGTAGAGCCTCATTAGAAGACAGATGCTTAAACTCTAACATGATTGCAATCTCCATTTCTTAACAGGAATTATATAAAGTGTCATTCATTTATCCTACCTGAAATTACTTGAAGGTTAAAGTAGTATGTAAAAGACTTTCCCATTTAGGATGTGGAACTCTTTAAAGAGCTATAGGCAGATCTTTAATGGAAGATAATATCATCTAGTGAGAAGGCTAATAAATGCTCCTCAAGGCCATTAAGCAGAGTAGTCTTTTTCTTGACAGTAATCAGCAGGTTTCTAGATCAGAAGTCTTGTAGAAACAGAAGAAGAGTGTTGACTTTGATCTGATTTTTTTTTCTGAAGTTTTGAGACTATTCACATGGGGATCCTATAGTAACTATATCTGGGAAGGTTAGTGCAGAATAAAATCATTCCAAAATATACCTTGTTCTGCATGTTACCATTGCTGTCAACTGGTTGCTCAAGCAACGTTTACTTACCAAAGTTTAGAAACCCTCTCCCTATTATTTTATATGAAAGACAATTTTTTATAATTTTCTTCTAGAATATTTGGTAGGAGCACTATCACTCTAAACGGTATGTGTAGGCTGATGCACCCTCAGAAAACTCTACTGCCCTAAAAGGCTGCCTTTGCTTGAGTGTCCCTGACATATTCTAAGCCAGAAGTCCAGAAATGTTTTGTAGGTCCTATTGTGTGCTGGGGATAGTCCCAAACAGAAGCATGCAAACTCTTTTCATTTGCGTGTGCCCTTTGAGTCCTTAGGCTATACCTTACTCTCCAAATGCCTTCCTTCTGTCTGTCCACCACCAATGAACAATCCTGATCTCTTTGTGTTGCCTCCTAATCTCCACCACAAAGCACTCCGGATCTCTTCTGGGGCTGAGAGGGGCCCTGATAGGTACACAACTAATCTGAGAATGTCAGCACCAGTTAGTGTCAAAGGTAAAGGTCTCTAGTTTCAACACCAAGTCAATCTAGAACTTAGATCTTCAGTAATGAGTGATATTTGACAGAAATTAATCTAGTTATCCTGACTAGATGCTTTGAAAATTCCTAGTCTTGCACATAAACTTCAATATTTGAACTCAGTTTAAGAGTATAAAATGTCTGCTTTCCTGTAAGATATATATCATCTTTCATACTAATGCGTTTCTGTTGATCAGTGCTGCTTTTTTTTCTTAATTATCATTACACAACCATATTTTCTCTTTTCTACTGTTCAGTATCTCTCTCTCTTATACTGTTGAATTATCTTCTTTCCTTTGTCCTGGTTTAGAGTTCTAAGACTTTATTATGCTCTCTTTCTCAAGAGAAGTGTGTATTTTAGTAGCAAAGAAAGCAACTCTGATAGCACATCCCAGAGAAATCATAAATTCAGATTCTCAGCAAATTTCTTAGCTTGGATCTCTGTCAAATCAACATTCTTTATGTTCCCACCCTGAGTGTTTCCTTAATGAAAAATAGTGTGTTGATTTTTCTCGCTGGAAACATAATCAAGACCAGGCTGTCATCACTGTACACGTTATACTTAAGTCTACTTCATATTCAGTAAAAACACTGAGTTTCTTCTTCCAGCCAGGCTTTCTATCTTCCCTTTATAAACATCCTTTTAGTTCACAACTATTTAAGCAGAATTCATCTGCTGTGTTTTCTGCTAAAGAACACATGAAACATATTTTCGGAAGCTGATAAGTGCTTTTAGCCTTTGCATACTCTTGAGGCTTTGCCTGTTCAGTTTCTTGTCTTTGTTACCTACAAGGGCCTTTTCTTGTTCCTAGTGATAAAGTGATTGGTTGTATTTCTCCTATACACTTAAACATTTCTTCTCTTCATCTGTTCCTTCCATGTAAAATGATGCAATCATTCAATATCTTTTTCAAATTGCTATACATCTTGTACCTCAGCTGTCAGACAGTTACAGTTGTGATAGACTCTTTAGAGGTGTTTGCTTCTTTATTAATGCATGCTATTTTATACCTTGTCTCTTTGCTGTAACAGCCTGAAATTGTTTCATCTTTAGAAATATCAGTAAAACTGCCTTTCTTTGGAAAGATGACCTTCTATTATTGATTATTGGTCACTTCTGTTAACTTAAGGTAAAATGTCAACTATTGATTTGATTTGTTTTGGAGTGAACTTTCTTCCTTCAAAGAGTTCTGAAGAAAGTGTAGCAGTTTTTATTATCTGTCATCTTTTTATTTTCCAGTTCAGTCTCTTCCTCATGACACTTTCAAATATAATCTTAGCTGTCATTTCCATGATGAAGAGATCAAGCTTTCTAATCACTGATTCTTTTGAATAATTGTTTTTTTCTTCTTGTTCACGTGTTCAATATTGTCCTTTTTACATTTGCAAACAAACAGTTCTTTTACTAATTAACAAGTACCATTTCTGAGCAGAGATTTGTTTTGTCAGACTTCTCACATTTTAGACAATATAGAAATCTAGGTGTTTAATGCCTTTCATTTGTTATCAAATGATTGTTCGTCTTGTAATCAACTGAATAACTGATCTTCACTCCACTTCAAGAGAAATCCAAACAATCCACCTAATTGCTCCAATTCTCACTTTGATTTTTAAGTAAGGTATTATGGATTTTGGTCTAGGTTTTGTAGACAAGCACTTACTGAGTAAAGTAATTCAGATCATAATACCTAAATAACTCTTAAAATATGCTAAAATATCAGTTATTAACATCTTGTATTTCCTTTTTTCTTGCTAACTTGGGCATATTTTTTCTTATCTTCCGTCTGTTGTTAGAGACAAGAATAAAAAAACTTCATGGATCTTTTTAACTCTTCATTGGTTTTAGCTTGGCAGAAATAATAAGCTTAGTTAATCATGAAGTTGCTACTTCCCATCACTACCTACTTTAGACAACATGACTATTTCCCAAGTTATTCTTCATAATGGTGTGATTTAATTCATAGTGAGAAGATTCTACTGTAGATGAACCAGTATCCTCGTCATCATCTTGCATTAGTTGCAAATGCATTGCTCCCCAGCTTTTTTATTCTGCAAAGCTGAGATTTCTGGGCAACATATCCATAGGTTCATGTATTACTGGTAACTGTAAATGTACTGATTTCGGTGCAGCAGGAATTTGTAAACAACTTAAGTGTTGGATCAACTTGATAATTATCTTGTGTCTATTCTGAGATGTGTTGAACCTGCTTGAAAATGATATCAAAGACTGAGTGGGCACTGATATCTTTACTAACAGGGATAAATTGAATTCCTAAGGAAATTGTCATTCCATCATCACTTCTCCCTTACTTTATGAGATATTGTTATATAAAATTAGCAACTGTACAGATATGAAGTCAGTAAGACTACTGGTTATAACAGCAATTTTATCTAAATATGAGGTGTGTGGTTATGTGATTTAGTAAAATCCTAACTTCTCTGGAAGAGTGATGCTTGCAAGGAATAAGAAGACTATTCTGAGAGTTTGTAAAATAATCACTTTCCATACCTACTCATTCATACTAGATGCTTTCAAGTACTTCAAGAATACTTTCTGGGGTGACATTTGAAATACTTTCTTCTGCTATTGCAGAAGAACCAGACAAAATACGAACTTTCTGATTTTGCCAGGCACTCTGTTATTTAAAAGATGTCATCTTGAGTTAAAGCTGGCAGGAGATTAGTTGATAATGTAGATTATTTTCTTTCCTTCTTTGCTAACTGATGAGATTTTTTTTTTTTAAGCAAGCAGTCTTTTTCAATAATTATTTTCATCAAATGTTTCAAAAGGATTTTAAAGTTTAGAAATAGTGCATAGTGGCAAGTCCTTCTTATTACAAATGGTGTATGTTGACAAGTACTATATATTATTGTCATAGGTAGGGCTGTGTAAATAATGCAGTTTTTGATACTAATGGAAGGTGGGAGGAAGGAAACTTATCTTATTTTTCTTGTTGGACATGAAATGTTGTTTGTCAGGAAAACAAACAAAAAGTCCATTCAGCCTCTCTACTGAAAACAAAATAGGGCAGCCTCCACTAGATGGAAAGTATGTCCTTAAATATAAAACTTTATTTAGTTAGTGATTTCACTCTTTAAAAATAGTCTGCCCAACAAAAACCCATCATTTAAAAATTAATGTTTTTTTATTATTATTCATAAATGCCTAAATCAAAAGTCTTGATTTTAGTATTATCTTCCCTTTTTTGGGGTTGAAAAGTTTTTCCAAATTCAGCCATTCTGAAATTGCTAACCAGTTCTGTAATACTTTTCTACTAATTTGTCTGTCTAAAAGAAATAATGATTACTACTAGGAAGCCCAAGGTAGGGGTTCCATGCATCCATCATTTTTTTTCCTGAGTCAGTCATTGATTTTTCTCTTACTGTCTTTGGAGAGCTAATGGAGGGAATTTATCATAAGCAGAGGCCAGGAACCAGTTTCTGAAAATCTCATCAGAGCTGGAGTTGGGTGGGACTTGGGAGAAGCAAGTGATGAGTTGAGTGTGGCCATTGCATCAACTTGTGGGGAGAGCAGTCTCCTCCCAGTAGCAGCATATGTGTATTTGTGGGACAGTTGAGCAGAGCCGGAAAAGCTGGTGGGCAAGTACCAGGAAGGGAGAACAGCTGGAAGAAAAGGGGTGCTGGGATGGGAAGCTGGTGAGAAAGAGCTAGTCCTGGTTGAGGGCAGTAGGTGCCAGGGCAGCATGGCTGCTGGGCGGTGTTGGGAGCTCTCAGTTGAGAAGCAAAGACATTTGAAATGGGATACGTGTAGGGTGGGTGACATGTCTTTGACAGAATGAGTTTTGGTTAGGAAAAATATGAGTGAACCTGGCCACCTCCTTCTTCAGAGCCAGTCCAACTGCGATTGCTGCCTAGTTTCCATGATCTGTCCTGAACCACTGTCTCTGCTCCCCTCACCCACACGCAGTACCATTCTCCCTCCTCTTCTGTGTTTTGCTATCAGAAAAACAATAGCCCTAGCTCTGAGGGAAGCTGGGCTTTATCCTTACTCTCTCATGGTAAAGAAATTATGTACAGTAATAAGCCTTATCATATCTTGATTTTCCTGGAGAGCATGCCTTTATAAATGGATGGTACCTTTGTTAATGAATGCTTTCCATGCTGGTGAACTAGTCATTATGCAGGACAACACTCAAATTTGAAGATGTCTCTTGATTTAATGTGGTGTGCCCACATTCCCTGCTCTGGCTTCCCAAGGGTGTGATAGTCAGCTCTGGGTAGCGACTCCCCAGCTTGGGAGAAGCTATTCTGCTGTGGGAAGGGTGGGGTACTGGGCGCTCCTGGGAACTGGAGATGGACAGAAAAGGGGGCCTGCAGAGACACGTGTTCCCCAAAGCCCATCCTGAGGGCTGTGATATTGTGTGTGTGGGGGGGGATTTTATTTTCTAGATGGCTTTAAAGAAAAAAAGCAAAAACTCTTGTGCCTTAACTTGTCTCTCTGCACTGAGATTTCCTAATTACTTTTTAGAAGTTCAACCACCTTCTCCAAGTTGAAGGGTTAGGTGAAGCAGCTGAAGGATTTTTAAAAAGCACTTCAGTCATAATGTATATGTATGCATTTCTGAATTAATATGATTTCAGTTGATAGTTTAGATTAATTTTTATTGATCTTAGACATTTAACAGTTAAAACTGAAATTTCTTGGCACTATACCCAGATCAGTCATTAGCAGTCATTTGAACAATTTTTTCCAGGGAAAAAAAAAGTAAACCAAATAAAAACAAAAAAAAAATCACTTATTTTTATGAACAATCATTTTAACTTAATCAGACAGAGGATGGAGGAATGCATATGCTTGTTTAAAAACTCATAGGAATGTTCTGATTTTCACTGCCATTAAAAAGTTTCTTTTTATGAATATAAGTAAGAATCTATGATGCATCTTCATACTAAACACTGTTATATCTAAAATATTCTAACTTATTTTCCGATCCTGCCCTTACATTCTCTTCTACTTGATTTTCTTATTCAGAGTGGTCAACATGATCTGATTTTTATCCTGTCTTAGCTTTTAGTGATTTGCGTGGTTTTTTTTTTTCATTATCCGTATTTCTTGCTGATCAGATAAGAACTGACCTATGAAGCAAGTCCAGTGATCTGTGGAGTCCAATATGCAATTCCTGACAGCAGAAGATGCATCGAAAGAAGGTGCAAGGATTATATATAGATTATATGTACCAAGAACAGCTTGATGATAGGGAAAATTTCTTAATATCTAATATTTTAAGGTTGACTTACCCTTTAGGTATCTAGAGCCTCCCTAACTAATATCCTCAGTTATTTAGTTTTTGTGTGCTTTGCTTTCCCAAAGTACTGCTGTCTGATGGATTTCTTCCTTGCACGATATTGAATTTGGCAGCTTAAATATTACCATTAAGTCAGCTACTGTATACTACATATTCTGGACTCCATCCTAAACTTTCCTATTAAGACTTGTAGATATAACTCTTTGCTCACTTAATATGTGAAGAAATCATATTTTTAAGACCTGGCATATGACATTTCAGTATTTAGTTTGTGGTAGATGATATTTTTGGTTATTATGATGTTATCAGGTAGTGTTGCCTTTTTATTAATTTTTTTTTTTTAACCTTCAATTATAATTGGGAAGCTAGTAATATGGCGCTCATGCAGTTTGGTATTTGTGTCACAGAGCCACTAGTAATATTAGGTTTACATTAGCATGCAGGCTTGGCATTTTCCTGCTTCCCTTCCTCCCTCCCTCTTTCCCATTCCCAGGCTCCCATCCCCAGTTTTTTCTGTGCCTAGAGGAAGATTTCAATATGCTTACTTGACAATTTGTAGAGCAATACCAACATAACTGAGTGCTATAAGAATACAGCTTCATGATATCTTTAATTTGACCTGTGAGAGCTGCCAAAATGGGTAGTCCCACTCTCCCTGTTTCAGCCCCAGGTTCCTACCTCCATCCTTGCAATTATCCAACTGTGTTGGATCCAGTCACTGTTTTCTGGAGGGCTCTGTTTACATATAATCATGCAACTGTTGGCTGGAAGGGACCTCTGGGGATCCCTTGTCTCAAAGCAGATCTGCTGCCAGAGAACTGGAAGAGTTTTCTGTTTGCAGTTTTTAAAATACCAAATAGAAAGTTATTGTGATAAGTCCCAGACCTCATTCTTATTCACATTGGGATTTAGAAATGTCATTTATCTGCCTGCATTAAAAAGTGGAATTGGCAAAATAATCCAAAATCCAGAATAGCAATAATGCCAGAGGTAGGCTGAAGAGTAGGAGGCAAAACTTCCCTTTTGGGGAGAATATGACTGAGGATTAGATGACTCAGTTTTCATTTGGAGCTCTTACTGCATACAACTTAGCTGCATACAGAGGTACAAAAATTACATTAGTCTAACTGGACACTGATATCTTCCTAGAGACATGCTTAAGACGTATCCCAAGTTGCATCTGTTAATTCTGGCACTATTATACAAGATCTACAGATCCATGATAGATATTGCTCTTGATTTATTCTGGTCTTCTCTGATCAGGAGAGCATGGCTTAGGATGATCGAAATTATATAGGTAATTTCTTCTTATTTTCTGGAAGGCTTAGTTCTCCATTATCAGTATTTCAGGCTTAATAACTCTACTCTCAGGATGAGAGGAAAACAGGAGGAAGTTGAGCAGAGAGAACAACAATACTAAATCAAGTATACTAATGACGCATACCTTACTTTCTTTTTTATCTAATCTTTCTATGCCAAGTTACGGCCTTATTCAACACTTGTGTAAGTTAGTGACTGGCAGTTTGATGTCAGTTCACAGTATCCAGCTCAAAATTATCTTGTACAATCAAACTGAATAATTACATAGCTTTTGTTAAACATTTAGAAAAAGAAATATAAATTAAGTAATTCACAACCTCTTGCTTTGCTCCAGTCTCACGTTTGTAGTTGATTATTTTGACTGACTTAATCAAACAACCTCCCCTCAAGCAACTAGTCCTTACTGGAGTCAGTTGGAGTGTATGCATGAGTATGGTAGGCAATCCTAAGAAAATCACATCCTATCCCTTTTTAAGTAGCATTATATGCTAGCAATAAATTCTGGTAAAATATTATTGCATTGTTAAGATGTAAAAATGCATAGAAGAGTTTACTCATAGCTGTACAACATAAAAGTTAAAAATATCATTAGGGAAGTGATTAAATTCATGTCAAAACTTATAAATGTTAAATTTTGTCTAAGAGCTTGATAATTTCATCTTGCAGAGAATTCTTAAGAAGAGGAAGTTTAGAGAGAGGAGAAAATTTCCCCCCTCTCACACTTGTATTTGTGGGAAGTGAATCCCTACAGGAACAGTCAAACTATCCAGCAGTACTTCATGCAGTGTGGACTGACAGTGGGAAAAACAACTTGTAGGGGCAAAGACTAGCCAGTTTGCTCTTGCTAGTGAGAGACTTAAGACAGAAAGAGACTTAAGCTGCAAAAGCTGGGCTCGGCTAGTGCTTTTGTGCAGTTTTGATGGATTTCTAAGAGCTCTGTTGCACCACCCCTCCCCACAAGCCATCTGCCCCCCATCTTGTTGCTTTCACTGCTCTTGGGTTGCCTTGGGTTAGTATCTACCTTTCCTAACAAAGTCGCTGCAAATGTCTGTAGCCTTTGGAAGTTATTCATCTATTTTTGCATTCTGTGTCTGTTTCCTGTATCCATAATCAGAATTATCTGCTTAGACTGTAAACTTGTGGATAAGCGCTGTTTCTCCTTTGGGTGCTATCGCTGCATCCTGTGCAATCTTGGTGGGTTCTGTAGCGCGACTGCAGGGCTGCGCGAGAATGATGATTAATGGCGCCGCAAAAATCCCATTACTACAGCTGGCTTGAAATTTTCCGATGGAAGTTTCCTCTGCACATGGTGATTCACTGAGCTCAAAGTGCATCACCTGAAACACCTCTGAACTGAACTGTCAGCAAATCAAAGGCAGAAATCCCAAAGGCCACATCTGCATCCTACCAGTCTGCTCAGTTTCTGTCTCTGACAGCTTCCCAAAAACTCTTCCTCTCCTCTCCTCGCCCTCATTTGGGCAAGAAGTAGTGGAGCAGGTGGAGATGGGGAATTTGAGTGTGATGCAGTGTAGTCCACCAAAAAACAGTGTGTACTTAACTGTACAATGCACAGTGTGAACACTTCGATCCTAAGCAAAAACTAGTGATATGGACGTAAAAAATGCAAATCATACGTCATATGTAAGTTTGCTTTTGAACCTTCTCTTTACCATAAAACATAGTGTACATAGTCTGAGGAGTGCAGGCAGACCATAACTAATGTACCTGGGGAATCCTTCCAGGAGTTCCAAACTGATACTTAATAAATAAAAAATCATGGGAAGAATTTCTGTGACTTCCAAGCTTTATTCTAGAATGAAGGGTTTGAACACTTCCAGAATGACCAGCCTTCTGTTTTCTTAGAATGGCAATGTTCCACAAAAATTATTTTATGGTGCACCTGACATCGAAATGCTGAAAAATATTTCACAAACAGTCATTTGCTGGCAAAATATTAAATCTGCATATGAAATTTTAACCTGTAGTGTGTTGAGCAACAGGCGTTCGACTGGCACAAGTGTTTTGAGAGATGAAATATACTCTGATGTATTCAATATATTTGGTCTTAGTACTTGAAATTCCCTCTAAGTTAGGATTAGGAATCAAATTTCAAAGTTAATGTCTTCTGTGAACTTGTGCAGGTAAATTTAAAATGTATTTTTTCTCATATAGATTTGTTCACTCATTCAATTACAAGGGAGAAATATTATCAAAGCTTGCAGGTGAATACAATATGACCCTAAAATCTCCAGTAGGGAATAAGTAAAAGAAGCAAAAAACTGACCGCACCATCCTAAAACAATCCTGAAATATAAAAGTGAATAGTAAAATACTGAGTCATTTCAGATTTATATATTAAATGAAATATCTTTGATACTTAATGAGTAGGAGAAACACTGAATAAGCTAAGCATTTCTTACTATTTTTCCTGTGTAATTATGCTTAAACAACACTCATAAATTCACTCAGAAATCAGTGCCTTTGTTCCAAACAAAAAAATCTATATAGATGGAATTGTGCCAGAATTCCAAAAGAATATGAGGAAGATATGCAGAAGGATGATAGAGGAACACTAAGAATTGTGTTAATTGCACTCACAAGTTTAGGTGTTTGAGCTACAGTCAGAAGGCACTGATATATTAAGATATTTATTTTAAACATTATCTGTTACATGAGCTTAACTAATTAGTTAAATGTAACTACTCATTAGATGCTGAAGGAAACCTGTGCAAGAGTGAGGAGAACTATTGAGAGAGTGATCAACCTCATGACTTGTTGGGTTTTACTTGTAAAGATAGTGTACACTGTGCAGTAAACCTTTAGAGTAAGGGGATAAAAGATTTTCCAGAAAAGCTTAGATCCACAGGAAACATTTATCAATACTAAGATCAATGAGGCTCTGCAGCACTTCTTGCGAAAAAGTTGTTCAAGCTGTTCCATAAGGAATAGTAAACCAGATTAAAAAATGTGAAAATGTACAGGAGCAGAGAGAAGATATTGTTTCAGGTGAGGCATCCAAGAAAGTTGTTATTTCTCAGCACTTTTGCATTTATTATTTGAAGAATGAAAATCAAAGTAATATTTTGAGTTCAGTAACAATTCAGACTTTTTATCTAATCTGCAGTTAGTGCTACAATTAACATACCATCTCTTACTAATACTGTTCATCTCAAATTTGTATGATACATTCAGAAGTAGTACAAAACATACGCAGACTTCCTGGATAAAAGACAAGAGGCTTTTTGTTGTTCTGGCTTAGGCATTTTATTTTTAAAGTAATGCACAGTTTTAGTCTTATTTATTATTCCTCTCATGTTTTCTACAACAACCTTTTCTTTGATTTTATTCTTCATAGTTGTGCTGATCTTGTACCAGTTTTGTTTTCTTTGAAGTAAATGCATTCTGTTGGAAAGGCTCCTGTTGTTGAAGTGCAAGAATTACAACATGGAATTTTTTTGATTTAAAAAAAAACCAAAAACCAAAAAACAAAAACCCTTCTTAAATGATTAAAGAAATTTGATCATGCTAGGAAAAGAAAAATCACACTGAAGACTCTTAGAATGGCATCTTAAGCTAAAAACTTGAGGACTTAGTGACAACCTTACCATTTTGTTAGACAATACACCATTGGTAAATGTGTAGTCAGTCCTGCTCCAGCCTATTGAAAATTGTCACACTTCTTTCAAAAATGCTACACAAAAACCATGCACATACACACTTATGGATTAGAAAATGTGAGTCATTTATGCAGTAGACATTTTTTATCATATTTTATTTTAATTTTCCGTACTAGGTTGTTTGTTTCCCATTTATGAATCAACATGATATCCTTGGGCTTACGTATTTTTAATGTACTTGCAAAAATTACATTAGATATACACACACATCTTGTATACAAGTGTGACATTTTCACTTTTGTATGAATCTGTAAGACTCAGTTCCCACTTTTGGTTTGAATGTAACTGTCTTTGAGAAGGTACCTCTTATTATTCAGGAAGCATACTTAACTGTATTAAAAGGGGAAACACATGACTACAGTATACTGCAACAAGGTGGCCTTTATTTGCAGCAATTTTCTGGAAGCCTTTTATGATGTGAGAACTGTGTAGCAGTACTGAATAGGGAATTCAGCATTAAGAATGGTTGAAGGCCTATGGACTTTGTCCTCAGCAATTGCTTAATGTAGCTTAAATTGCATAATGGAAAAAATGTATTTTGTGTTATAAAAGTGAAACAAATGTTTATTTTTCTTGTTAATGTTTATTGCAATGCTAGTATGGTTTTGGTGTAACACATTCATTTAAAAATTAATGTAAGCATCTGTTCAGCTGCATTTAAGAAATCTTATATCAGGCAATAAGAGGCTGAACAGTTTTTTTGTTACATCCAATCCCCTTTCTCTGTGATGTACACAGGCATACACAGACATGTCCAGCCCAAAAAGTTGATCAGGGAGACAGAGGAAAAAGGGCTTCTGGGTTGGAAGTGAGTCCTACAGAATATGACCAGAATTAAATTACTGTAATTCTGGGACATTTGGGAAAGCAAAGATAATGAATTGGGAATAATGAAGATGAAAAATTCATTAAGGAGAAAACAAAATTTTCTGTTACTCCAAGTTTTTCTATGGCATAGAGTTAAGAAACTTGCCCTTGTCCAGAATTTTATCAAGTTGAATTTAGTACTGTTTGACACTCTCTACTTCTGTCTTCAAGAGAATGAATGTATTGTAAGTAGACTTTAGGAAAACAGAAGATCAGGTTTAAAGCAGGGGCTATATGCACCTGCTAATTAATGGACTTGATAGCTGAAAGTTGCAGAGTTTATGAAAATATCTGCATATGCAGCACTAGTGAAAATGATGAAGTAGGGGAAGAGAGGAAGACATTTTCACCATGCACACTAGTAACATGAAAATAGTTGCTCCTGTGTTTCTCAATAATTATGAGTTCTGATGGGCATAAAATGTAGCTGCGAACATTTTAGTATAAGCTGTTACCAGCAAAAAGAATGCTTCTGGGAGAAAGTTTGGGTTAATTTACCAATTATAATTCTTAAATGCCTCAAATTATGGAGAAGTATGTTAGCTTTCAGGTGTATAAATTATCACTGTAATTTCCTCTGTCTTAACAAAAGGAATACTGTAGTCCCTCCTGATTGTAGCAGCTAACCTGCTGATATTTGGTCCTCTATATATGGCACTACTCCTGACGTTTTTACACTGTTTCTTTGGTGGCTCTGTAATTTTGCTCTTTATGAGAGTTGGCCTAAGATAGGG
Source organism: Apteryx mantelli (assembly GCF_036417845.1). NCBI lineage: Eukaryota > Metazoa > Chordata > Aves > Apterygiformes > Apterygidae > Apteryx > Apteryx mantelli. The sequence goes on from NC_089982.1 coordinate 54,997,651, forward strand.
CGTTTCTTCTCTATGACTAACCTGTATGATACCAACTTTACCATTTGCTACATACTGAACTTTTGTTCAAGACCTACAGAAAAAAAGGCTGTAGTTGATGGCTCATTGAATCATAGGACCAAAACAAAACAAAACAAAACAAAACCCTTTACACTCTTCTTTTTTCTATTCTCAGAATTTTGTAGCACTTAGAAAAATTTTTAAATAGCTCAGATTACTTTCCACCGTGATCCTAGCCACATGTTCTTTCCACTTACTAAATTTATGTACATGGTCACAGAAGTATAGTCTGGTGGAAAAAAAGCAGTTGAACCACAGCATCAAATTCAGACTTTTGGGGAGATGAATATATGGCTAAACTAAATTATGGAGTGTATAAAGACCTAGCTAGCTATAGAGATGTTCCTAAGAAAGATGAAAAAGATGTTAGAAAAATAGCAGGCAAGTTAAAATATGTGCTGTGAATACAACTGAGAGTTAAAGAAAACAAGGATAAAAAGCCCTGAGCAAGTTGCCTACTCTGTCCAACTAGACTAGTTGGATAGTCTAGTGCAACTATCCATGCACTAGAAAGATGCATGGATCGTTCCATCTTTCTGTCTATGTCTAAGCCACATTGAAGGCAATACAAATAGAGCCTCAAAGGTAATTAGCCACTAATTATGATAAGCATGTGAATACCTTTTGAGGAATGAGCCATATACCTTATGTCATCATTTTAGTTATGGATATGAATCCTTGGAAGAAAAAGCACAAACTTTACCTTTCTGGGTTTAAATGATTATGAAACTGTGTTGTATATGTGAATGAAAGCATTCAAAACAAGGGGAGGAAAGGCTCCTAGAGAGACACCAGAAATGGCAGATAATGTGGAAGAAAATGGTAGATTTCTAGTTCTTCAAATTGGATAGAAAAGTGAATTCCCTAAATTTCATAATCTGCACATCTTCCACAAAAGCAATCATTCAATTTTCTCAGCACTCGCCCACATGTATATGCATGTAGATAATTTCATTGTCACTTCAAGCCTCTAGGCTGGGACAGGGAAGTTATTAAACAATGCCAAACACACTACGTAATCATTTGGTAATGGACAAATAATACTTTTTTAGTAAGTGAAACTGTAACCAATCATTATCAGTCTTAGATTATTGTTCTAGATGGCAAAAAAGGTCTTTTGAGAACTCCATAATAACTAACCGTATGAATAAGGTACTCTTCTGAGACATGGCATTGTTATGGGTAAACGCGACAAATTGACAACCACTCGGGCCGGGTTGCATAAATTCCAATTTAATAGAATAATTGAGCAAGTCACAAGTAAGCAAAACAGCGCTGGGCGGCCGGGGAGTCTCCTGCTCCACCAACGGCGCGCGCGATCCCCCGCTCACAGTCCCCTTATATGCCTGTAACTTCTGTGGTTGCGCCGGCTGTTGCTGGGGGGGGGTCGGGATGAAGGCTGGGGTCTTCCTCTGCGTTGTACGTGGTGCCTTTCAGGTCACGCGCATACATTTCACAATACAATATCGCTCTGCTGGCTCAGTACAATCATTGTGGTGATAGCCGGTACTTAGCGCCTAGTTTCATGATAAAATCACTTCACGAGTTGATGTAACAAATTATTACCTATCACAGCATAGTAGTCTGTATTTCTTTATAATGTGTAGGCAAGGTATTCATTCCAACAGCTTCACCTAGGCTAAGACTTGTGTTAAAGATATACAATTAAGATTTACAAGTGCTCCACAGATATTGTCCCTGTTTGCATTTTCCATGGTAAGTTTCAAGTGCAACATATTTTCTGACATATGACATTTGCACTGGAATAAAATAGTTTAGCAAATGTATTATATACTCTTGAGATATGATTAAATTATTGCTATGTAGTTTACAATAGTAGAACACTCACATGCATAATATTATGATAGTAAAAATAGAATGAGAATTACCACTTAGTGTTACCTGCTGGAGTATTTGCATTTGCAAAAGGAGTGGATTGCTCTGGCTGTCTTGTCTGCTAATGTACATGGTAGGTCAATTTACTCACCCAAACTTCGTACAGGGATCACTAGTGAAATACCCTGTGTATTAAATCTTCAGATTTGTTAGTTCTCAGCAAGTCATCAGTTTTGGCTGACTTTTTTTCAGTTGGGAAGGTCAATTGGGTTCTAAAGCACAATATTGCTTTTCAAGTTTAGAAAACAAAAACATCTGTTCTAGTGGTAGCAGTAGGTAGGATTAGTGGATGTACTCTGAACCATACAGACAAACGGAAAAGTCTTAATTTATTCTGCTAAAGGGGAGCAAGTCTAAGGAGCAGCAGCTTTTTAATTCCGGTGGTGTTCCCTGGTGGGATCTGCTTATCTATAGCTCAGCTGGTCCCCAAAAAGCTGAAGCCGAGCAAAGTTCTATTTGGATTAAGGCTGTAAAAACAGAGATTAAGAGGACTGAAGGTTTTTTTAGCCTGATTTCATGTTCCATTGACAAGCTGGCTGGTAAAGAAAGTCAGAAAATACAAGTCTATTGATGGGCGAGTGAAGAGTTAACAGGACTGAAATTTGTCAATTGATATGCAGAAGAACTGATAGCACAAGAGCTGACCTGCGCAAAGCTGCTGAACAGAGGACTTAACAGGACTAAAGTCGTCTACCAACCGATATGCGCAAGGATTGATATGTATAAGGCTGCGGAATGGCAGCATTAACAAGGCTGAAGAGGTCTGCCACCTGGAATCTGCACGGACCCCCGGGGAGGGAAGAAGCAATACGGAGGTGTTGTGGTCTTGCCTCGCTAGCAGGGTCCCCCCAAGCAGACAAACAGACAGTCCTGTGATTGTGAAACTCGCAAAAGTCAGCAAAAGCAGTGTTTGCCCAGAGCCCCAGCCGTATAAAAAGAGACTTGGGAGCTAGGAGAGTTTGAGCAGGGACGGGAACGTGACCTGATCATCCTCTCCGGCTGGACCGTGAGTATCCCCCCCTCCCCTTTTCCTGGGACGCTGGGTGAAGGTAACTCCTCGAGGTTGAGAGCCCTCTCACTAGGAGAGTGAACAAGAAAGCTTTCAAGTAGGGATAAGCAGTCCTTCCAATTAATAACGCAGTAATCGATGGTTTCAGGTTATCCTTTCTAAATTAGTAACTGATGGTTTTGTGTTATCCTTCCTAAATTAGTAATCGCATTATTTTAATGGATGTTACTAATCCAAGAACTTGTGTGAGGAAATAAACATCTTTTTTATTATTATTATATTACTGTCTCAGTCGTTGCTATCGAACCTTCATAGCATGACAGCGTGACATCTATCAATGAGTACAAACAACAGTTTAGTAAATCCTAGTGTAAACAGCCAGAAAGTTGGTGTGACTTGCAGCATTAAGCAAAATGTGTGGTTGTGGTGTTATGGTGCAGCTCTATACATTGCAGGATGCAAACTCTGTAGGGCCAATTACACATCCCTCAAGAGCTCTGGGATCTTCCTGGTTCAGGAGGGAATTGTCTAATTAGACCTTGGAGGGCAAAGAGAAAGCACATGGGCAAAAGTAATTTTTGAAAGAGCAGACAGATTCAGGGATGGGAGAGTCTCCTTTAGGTAGGAGTTGGGATTCTTCTGCTTTTTATCTGCAGATCAAGTTTTTGTATGTAGAGAGAGCATAGAAAACACTACTTGGCAAGAAAATGAATAATCTGGAGAGGAGTTAACTTCCTGAGATACCAGCCTGTAACCCTATAATGTTTTCCTCTCTAGAGGAAAACAAGATTAAAGCAGAGTGTACTCCGTCTTACCCACTATTTCCTGGTTATTTAATCCTGACTGTGAATCCAGAAGAGCCAGAACTGTGGCATATTGCTCATCAGATTTTGGAAAGGTGGCAGCCCTGTCCTATATGTTTGAATAGAGATCTTTCCCATTTTGGTACTAGCACTTCCTTGAAATCCCAGGAGTTTGGATCACAGGTGTTAGCTACAAAGTTGGGGATGTGATGGGTGGTAATGTAACATGATTATTTTTAAGTGAAAATGCTTTTGATCTGAATTTTTATTTTAACTAGGGTTATTTTTAAGCTTAAATTCAGACACCTTATGTTTTACTAGAGCTACCAGATCTGTGTTTTAATCTACTTTCATCTTTCTGTGCTTTCTTAAGATGTTTGTCTGTAAATTTAAGCTTGCTGCTTTACTTCCAAGATCTCCTGTCTCTTCTTTTCACCTCCTGATCATCAAGGAAACTGATAATCTGACAGCAACCACCTGTAAAGGGACTGACAGAGAAAAAGAAGTTAACAACTGTGACAAAAAGGTGTCTGCTGTTTCCTAGTTATCTCACTGATGTGATACCTATCAGCAAGTATTCCTCCAGATAATATAAACTAACATAATTCCCTGGCCACAGCTCTGCAACGATGTTTTTCAGCCCTTGCCTTTGTTGTGATTTTAAGCTGATGGCTGCAAAATGAAGTAAATTCTCTTACTTTCTCCCTAATCTGAGAGAAGACTGGTCTCCATGATGATGCTGTGGAAAGCAAAAGAATATTATATACGCCTGTGAAACAATTACTGTATTGTTAGTCTACATTTTATTTCTTTGTTTAGTCTCTCCGCTGTCCATAGTGTGCCCTGTTTGCTTTCTTATCAGAGGGTCAGCACATGCTGTTCTGAGGAAGCCTGAATGCCCGTCTTCTACCATCCCTTTTCCTTTTGGCTTGGATTTCAAGAAATCCACGGGAACTAAATAGCTGTCAAGATACCCTTTGATTTTGTTGTGTCCCAGGCTGACTTGCTGTTTCCCAGGCTGTATTTCAAGAGAGATGAGTTTGGAAAAAACACTAGTGTGGAAAAGCAGGCCAACATAGGTTGCTGTACTTATTTTGTAATGATTTGTATCAGGATATGAAACTTAAATGACTTTTTCCATCACTTAATCAGACTACAAAAACTGAAGATTCTGGTTGTTTTCATGGTCATTACTGAAGCTTCACAAAACCGTATAAAAGGAATTATGTGTAGTGATGGAATTCCCTAAAAGCCAACAACTTACCCAGGGTCTGTCTTTTGTGTGCATGCTGACAGCATGTAGTACCTGACTAACTAACTCTACAAGAACATGTAGACAGAGCACTAGTTTACTGTTCATATTGCTTAACCCTGGGAACCCATATTCTTATGAGATTTGAGTATTTCTGTCTTGCAAATCAGGTAGATACTTCCAGTTTTAAAAACAGTCAAGCTATTAGGAGGCAAAACTTTTTTAAAATTTAACTCAATAAAAATAGATATGTTAAAGCAAATAATATGCTACATTTCATAACAGTTTGGAGAAGCCTGACAGTCAAACAAGTGCTTTCAAAAAACAGTTTAAGCTAAAAAATGCCACCTACTTTAAGGGCAAACTTCAAATTTTAATTATTTTTAGTAATAAGCCACTCGTGCACTGAGAAATTATAGATAAAAAAAGTACTGGTGCTATTAACAATATATTAGTGTAAGCTGTTCAGAATTAGAAAATGTTAAAACGGTTTTCCTAGAGATATAGTAGAGATAGTTAGCCTCATTTTAAGTGTCTGATATCACTACTGAACAAATCTAGCCAGTGTCAGTCACCCACTTTCAAACTGGATGAAGACTGGAAATGGAAAAGGGGAAAAGACAATAGTTTTACTGCGGCAAGGGTGTTGGTGGAGAAGAACTAGCTTTTGAGAGTTTTTTAGGGCGTTTCAAAGAGATTCTCTTTGTATTGTTATTTTTATATACTTCTGTCATTTTTCATCTCTTGCCCTGAGATACCGTATCAAGTTACAGGTAATCACATTGGCACAGTTACAGTCAATTTTATTAGATCAGTTATGTCAGTGACACTAACTGTCACTATTTACGGTCAATCTGTCAGCTATTAAAGGTAAAAGAATGGTTTCAGTTTTCTCAGTGATAAAGGGAAGTAATTTTAAAGGAAAAAATTATATTAAAAAAATATATATTCACGTGTAAACGTTAACACTCACAATTTCTTCTTGGGATACTTTAATTAACCTTTACCAGGTGCACATCATGCCAGTGAATACATTTTGTCATGTGGCGATGACTGAATTTAATCCTGATAAAATGTCATTCTAAGTAGTGCCAGTCAAGTATCATAAATCCAAATAGAAAATATGTTTGGGGCTGAAATGTCAACAGCCAAATGTCAGTAATGGATTATACCTATATTGCTCTTGCATCATAATTGTGGCCATGTTGGTCCGCAACGTATGGCCAGGTGTTGGTGACAAGGTATGCAACAAAGAATCACAAGTTTATATTACTGTCATAACAAAAAGTTATAGTAGTGTCAAAGATGTATAGATTTAGTGCAGGAAATCTTGAACAGTGTCTGCTTGATAGTGATATAAAGGCAGTCCATTTAAATAGAAAAAAAAGTAAAAAAAAAGGGGGGGGGAGGGGAAAGGTCAGCGAGAGCAATTAAGACACTTAAGACTCCAGTGGCAAAAAACAAGCCACAGCATAAAAGATCAAATTAGAGAAATTGATGGCTCACATAAATTAATGATAACCACTGCCTCTAAGCAGTAACACTACAGACCATTTCTAACTATTTTTTCTGGTTTGTTTATACATCTTTCCACTCTGCTAATGAAGCTGATGAATGATGATTTGAAAGAGATGAGATTTGCCTGTTACTTGAGATGAGGTTTTTCTTGATTGGCCAAATTTTTCTGCCATGTGTCTGGAATACACCAACACACATTTTAACTAATGGATCTGATGGTAATTCTGACAGTCCAATGAAAAAAGATTGACTGCTGAGAAGAATCCACAATTTAACTAAATAAATACTGGTTAAAATATTAAACTTGATATAGAATGCTTTTTATTTGAACTAAAGTAAAACTAGCTAATCATGGTGAACTTATTTGAGAAATTATAATACAGAAACTGAAGTAATTCACACAGTTCATTCTTTTATATTATTCTGGCAGCTTTTCAACCACCAGCTTGTACTTTTGCATCTATGGGTGCTCCTGCATGGATGCAATCTTGGTCATGCCATGAGAGTTCATTTTTAATATAAACTATAAAAATAGTATCTTTTCAGAATATAGGTCTAGGGGCTGTTACGGCTTTGTAGCACTCATTTCAGATAACAGCCATTTTTAAATGGAGTCTTGTAGCAGTAAGGCTTCCTACCTAGGCTGTTTTAGTTATCTTCAGCATTTCTTCTAAATTTTATCACTCACACCTTGGTGTCTTTCTCATTCTTCTTTCAACAGCTGTAAATATCTTTCTCATTTTTTCACTTTCCTTTTCAACCTGTCCCCTTCCGCAGTCTAACTTGTTTTAATCTTCAGTCTCATCTCATCTGTTCCTTCTTTCCAGCCCAGCTAGTTGCATTAGCATTAACTACTACTATTCTCATTAGAGTTTTAACACCTACAAGTCTGATCTTTCAAAACATCTGAATCATATCCAGTTTCTTGCTTATCCACACTTGTGAGGCAAAACTCAAGAATTGCATCCTTTCTGCATTCTCCCCGCGGGAAACACAACATGGTGCAAAAACAGAATGATAGTCCTATATAGTGTTATAGGTGGCTCTTCTGTATTCGGGCATACAAACCAAAACTGTGACATATGTATTCTTTGAACAATATAATATGAATATACATTTAAACCTATTGGGTCAATTTTTGTTCCTGTTTAGGCTAATACAAGTGTCACAGGTTCATTACATAAATACATGTTTCTATGGGATTTGCACTGGTAGCGTAAAAGAGTGACTGCAGACTGCTTGCTCAGAAATGGAGGGAATGCTTAGCTGGGGAGGTGCGTGCGCACACATACACACAGAGTACAGGTTTTGCTTTTGTTGAAAGCTTTTGTTTTGTTTTGTTTTCACTTAGAATGTACTTTTGGCACTTTATTCAAGCATTTTCTAACAGAATAAAATACCTCATTGAAGACTTATTAATATACACGCATAGAAATACCTCCTGTTGCAAGTGTTTCGTAAATCTCTCTCTTGTGTCTTTGACTTTCACTTTAAATGGCTATCTCTAGATTGGTTTAAAGAAGGAACTTGTTGACTTGGATTTTATCATTCTACTGATAGATGCTAGTAAGTTTTAAGAAAACACAATTTGTTTCTTCAGACCATAATAATATTTCTTGGGTATGGAACAGTCCATCTTTAAAGATATTTATATTTATTATTTTTTTATTTGTCTTCATAGATAGCTAGGGAAATGTGCAGTGGAAAAAATGGAGAAATGGTAAAAATTCCCACTTTACTGAAGATAAATATCTCCTTAGTGAGGAAAAAGGTATTAGCTGTCAAGATGTGTGTGGCTGATGTAATATATATAATTTTTTTTCATATCTTCAGATTTCTCTTTAGGGTTTATTCATTTTGGTTTGGCATTTATAATGCTATCTTTTTGTGTTATGATCAGTGAAATAGGCATTTCATCTCCAGGCCACTTGGACCTCCTGCTGGGTGGATTTAGTTACCACTGTGCAATAAGCTAGTTGGGATGATGTTGGGTCTTGAACTCTGAATGACATCATCACAGAGGAGTGCCGTTCCTTTGGTGATGTTTCTCCCTGCATCTGTTCAAAATTTTGATTATAGTTTAGCAGAAATTAAGCCTAGCAGTGTCATTTAAAACATGAGGGTGTTTTTTTTTTCCTTCTATAACATATTCTAGTTAAGAAAAATCATGATCCTTTGTATATAGAGTTCATTTAGAACCTTCAGTCCATCTTTTCTCACAATTTACGGCATTTTTCTAGATATTTTTAGGCTGTGTTCATAACTTAGACTTTCTTTCCTTGCTGGAAAGTTGCTCTTGCTTACGAACCAAATCAGTTTATAATGAATCAAAACACTGTGATAAAACTTGTGAGTTCTAAGAGTCCATAGAGCAGGTATCACTGTATTTTACTTTAACTGTCAATGCCTGAGTATCCGTGATATCCTATTATGACTTGCGTATGTTCTGGCAACCTCATGGCATGTGCTGCTTTTTAGATTTATAGGTAGTGAAGCTGGATTTATCCACTTTGTAGCCTGAGGCCAAAATAAAAAAACTGTATCAAACCACTTCTGTACATTGGGTAAGAATTTCGTGCACAGCACAGCTTTTCACCTAGTTCCTGTCTCAATAATGATTAATGATTGTAACAAATGGCTTTCACATTGTATTTTCTTTAGGATATGTATTAAACCAAGATATTTATAAATGGAAAAGGAACTCAGGTAAAACACATTAAAAAAAAAAAAAGTCTGTCATGCAGTCCAAACAAGACAAAAGGCAAGAATAAAAACATTTTAAAACATTTTAGCAATATCAAAATAAATTGGTGGAAAGGGACACTTGGAAATACTTGCCAGTTATTGATTTTATTTGCAGTCACATGATTTAAAATTAATTTACTCTATTAATCTATCTTGAAAAACCTTATAACAGGTAAAAGTTGATTGAGGAATCAAAATACAGATACACAGCACATGAACAAGTTCACTTCTTTATGTGTACATAGCCTAAGTGAAAAACAGTGAGGGTTTGCAGGATTTTTTTTGTTTGTTTGTTTGTTTTTGTTTTGGGTTTTTTTTTTGAGACAGTACTCAATGCATTTGTTTTTATTGTCATGTGGCTTTTCTTCTCTTCACATGCAGAAATCAAAATAAATATGAAGTGCATGTGTGGAATTTTTGCACTTTTGTGCCAGAAGTTATAAATGTTCATTTATTTTTTTTCAATGTATTCACTTGGTTGTCTTCTGTATCAAGGTTTCCTCTTTATTGTTATATTGATGCTTGGTTGGGTCTAACAGACTTTTCAATAAAGTATTGAATTTGAAAAAAGCCTTGGGACATCTCAATAGGGCAAATTTGTTGAAAGTGTTTCAACAAAGTATAAGTTCACTCCACAGCTGGACAGTAATGATAAGAATCTCAATAAGAATAAATAGCACTTAAAATATTGAGGTATTAAATTAATTTCACTTACTGCAGGTGCTATCCAGCATAGTTACAGGGTTTTCTTTTTCATATTAATTGGATTACAAAAAAAAGCACACTGACTCTAGCTTTTTTATCTTCTGGCACTCTATGTGGTCTTGGTTTCTGTTTGGAAGGCTGCAGTCTGAAATTCTTTACAAAACAGAGCTGTCTATCCTAGACATCTTACATCCATTAAAAATATTTAAGCAGTGAACCCTTTTTTCTCAGCAGGATTTGAAGGGCACTGCTAAGTAAATAGAAATTTCTAGATGTATCTGATTTTATGTTGAACTGAAGCCATAGGTCACAAAGATGAAAACACACCATATTTACTGAGAGCAGAGCCTTTTCTTTTGCACCATTTAGTTAGTTTAAATACAGAGAAATGTATTTAATGATTTAATAGAGACAGTTATTCACTTGGGTTGTCTTTTCTTGGATTCAGAGCAGCATGGTTTCTAGAGGAGCTAAATATCCACTAATCCTAATAAGTCAATAGAAGCTGCAGGTGTTTTATACTCCTGGAAATCAGGCCATAATTGTTTAGTCAAAATATGTAAGAAGCCTGTTTAAAGCAAATACAGCATGCAGCAATATTGTTTCTTGGATGCTACCCCAAAGGATAGTGTATTAGGAAGCTACCCCAGATGAAGGCCATGTTTTAATGAGTTATATTCATCTATCATAATTCTGTTAGCTTCAGGGAAACTACTACAGGAGTTACTTTGGTCTGCACATTTTGCAGAAGATGTAAGAAAAAATCCAGGAGAAAAATACATTCTACAGCCAAGAAGTTAGAAACAAATAGCTTAGGAATACACACAGCTGGCTTCTTGCCAAGCAAATCTTTGTGATGAGCCTTCCTATTCCATGTCAGTGTTTAGCAGATTGAGTGCAATTCTTCACCATTTGTGTCTGAATTGCCCTTTCTGCTCTGAAAAGTCACTTCAAAAAATGGTACATCCTAGACAATCAGTGTTTCTGTCCATGGCACGTGTTCTGAGTTGCATCCTTGGACATTCAAGGCAAAAATAAGCTTTTGCTCCTTTTCAGTCTACTTTGCTGCATTTATTTTTTAAACCTAAGAAAGGGAAGCAGATTCCTTCTGTACATTAAAAGTACAGTTCTCTAAATTTATTTGAAACAGATTGAAGGGAGTTAAGCCGCAAAATTGTCACTGTGGACAAAGCAAAGACCCTCAGATCTCAGCTGCAAATCCTCTCTGGCCTACAGTTATGATGCCTTTTCTTCTTGGATATCAGAATGAACGTGAAAAGCTGATGATCCCTTTTAAAATACTGAAAATTATGTTTACAGTACTGCTTACTCTTAGAATTTTTAATTTAAAAAGTTTACTAGAACACTGCTGTTAAGCTTTCACTATAAGCTTGTTATCTTGGTGCTATTATATATTTCAGATATGAGGTTTCAACATAGTAATTGCATATGTGTATTTATACATGTATGCTCAACACTTGAAAATAAGCCTGGAAGGAACTTCAAAATATTCTCAACTTGAATATCTGAGTATCTGATCAAGTCAGGATCAGTTTTGTCTTTTCAAAGAGATATCTATCCTTTCTTTAAAAAGCCTGCTATGGTAAAGACTCCACAGCCAATGAATTTATTTCCTTTCTTCACTGTTCTTTCCTTTAGAAAGATTTTTCTAATGCCTATCCTGAACATAAGCTCTAGTACGGTCCATTTCTTTCACCATCTAACACAAATGTGGACAAGAGTTTGATTTTCTTTCTTCTTGCACCATTCTCTGTATTTGAAGACTCTTGTGAGGTCCCTTGTCAGACTTCCAGACTCGTCCAATTAGGGGATGTTGCTTTAGTGCCTGTCTGCACAGAACAGTCCATTCTTGACTGTGATTCTAATAATCCCTAATAATACACATAATCCCTAATAAAATACATATCAATCCACTATTTGTTTCAGTATCCTATTATAGTGTTCCTAATGCCCTACTTGGTAGCATCTAAGTTAAATGTATTAGTTCTGCTGTCAGTTTAAAGAGCTGTAGAGTGAAAAATAAAGATAAGACTCCTGCTTTCTGTCCTAAATGTCAACTTCTTATTTTATTCTGTGTATTTATTGAACCAAAAAGTTTGCACAGAAGTTCTGAGTTAGTTGCAACCTGGCAGCAAGATATTGCAGTGCCTTTCTTACACAGCTCGAGTCTCAGATTGTTACCTAGAGACACATTTCAAAAATCCTCTGCGGCCCTGCCGTAAGACTGTGCAAATAAATCTCCAAGTTCCTAGCATAAATCCATCTGATGGGAATGTTATCGCAAAGAACCATATCACAGGAGAACATGTGTTGATGTTTCTGCAGTACTTGTAGCTTTCCATCAGCACAAGGCCCTTATTCTTTTGAAAGATAAAAATGATATTAACACCCATATTTATGCTGGTCTGAATCTGGTAATACTAATATTTGTGAATTTGCCCCAGGAGGGAATTTACCGGTTTCACAGAAATATGTTGTTCTTTTCATGGTGGAAATACTTGCCTTTGGCAGAAGAGAGGTTGGAGGGAAAGATGAAAAATATTATATATTTTTTCTCTGCTGTTGTATTAATAGGCTTTTCTCTCTCTCTCTCTCTCTCTCTCTATATATATATTTAGTTAGTATTTTGCAAAGCTTGAATACAAATGCAAGGCTCCTTTTTCTTCTTAAATGGGTAGTAACATTGTATTCTTGGTGCTTCTCTGGAAATCCACTTTTGCATGGATTTCCAATTTGATATAATAGAATTCACTTGAAGAGGCCACAGCTCCAGAACATCAGCTGCATTTCCTGGGTGGTTAACACAAAAATACTTGTGGCAAGAAGAGCTTGTATTTGGTCAGGTTACTCTGTTTCTTGATAACTATTTATAATTGTATTGGCAATTGCTTTGCAGCTGTTTAGCAAATGTAACCACCATTTGGTTAATCAGCTGAGAGTAAATAGAGAATATTCACCTTTATTCAGAACAGCCAGTGTGTTCTCTTCCTAAATATGTCTGGTTTCTTAACAACTGTTCTCCAGAGCAGTGGGCCACATGTGTGTTTGCAGGGAAATGAGGTGGCAACTTCATGAGGCTGTGGCTGCCCTACTTGCTTCAGCCTCCTCCTGAAGGTTTTTGCTGTGCTCTTTTGTATGCCATGACTGTTTTAGCGCTGGGATTGCTTCCCTCTTCTGACTGGGGACAGGAGGAGGGCGAGCTGCTGCTCTGGGGCTGCTCCGCTCACGCGGGAATAAAAGCGAATGCCCTTCTGCTCTGCGTCTCACTGGCTGGTTTCCAGAGGGGCATTGCTACAGGCAGTATGCGCCTCAGGCTCCTGTAAATGAAACTTGGGTAGAGGTTTCTTGGAGAAAAAGGTAATTTCCCTGTTTAGGAGCTATGATATTTCTTTCATTCCCATGCAACAAATTTCCCTTTTGACTGGAACAAATTATGCAGTTCTCATTGCAAAGGAAAATGAAAGAAATGCCAGGGCTATCATCCAAGGAAGAATTCAATTCCTACTTTCTCTGTTATGTAAATGTGAGGCAGAACTATTATCTCATTGATGGAGGCTGTACTTACTCAACAAAAAGCAATACAGTTCAAGTGAAATTGCTAATAGTTTTATATAGGATTTCTAGTAGGGAAAATATCCTTTTTGGAACATATGACTTACTAAAAGATGATTCTCATCTTTACAGAGAAGTACAGTTACTGTTATTGCATACTGAAACAAATTCCTTTACATCCTCTTTCCTGTATTTCATTTCTAAGCCCAATTGTTCAAATTGTTGTCTAGTAGATACACCTCTTTCTTGCAGATTATTTCCTGAAAGTCTAATGCTAATATAACTGTTACTCTAACACTAAGACTTTCTAGAGGGAAGTTTTAGGTAGTTAAATAAACATATTTCTTCTTCTCATTTCATCATCTTTACCTTTCCACTTCATATCATTTTTTGGGCGTGCCTCACTCCTAACAGTTACATACCTTAAAACATCCACTATATCTATCTAAATACTATCTAGCAGTAAAAACAAAACAAAACAAAAAACAAAACAAAACAAAAATTTATTGAGGAGTAATTATCCGTTCCATACTTATCCATATTTGTCAGGCATTATAGGCAAGTTTCCAAAAATTTTAATAAAATTAGCTATAAATAAATTGGTTGGATAATTTTTTGAATGTTATCACTTTTTTTTTTCCTTCTCTGGGGAAAGGATATATTCTGTATTAATAAATCAGCTATTTTCCCATATTTTTTCTCTGTTCTGGTGTAATCAGTGCACTGAGCCAGCAGGATGATTTTGTTCTGAACTTGAATGGTAGTTTGTTCTGTTTAATCCACTGTTGTGGATTAATTCCACTTTGGATATGACTCAATCTGAGTACAACTTTGTGTCCTTAATATTTTTCCCATGAGTTAGGATTATATATATGTTTTTCAGGTAAGTATATAGTTTTTGTGTTAATTTAGAATTAATCTGCTGCTTATATCTAGTTGTCAGTATGTTTATTCCCAACTAATTGTAAGCACAGTGCAAGGAAAAAAAAAAAACCTTTGAAAAGTACTGCATGAGTGATATTGCAATATTAATATCCCCAATAAAAATCACATTTTACTCTGAATTAAATTCTGCTTTCCATTTGTGTGGAACTTGCACTTTTCCATTCTGAAGTGACATAATCTTTATCCCTCCTGTAAGAAAAAACTGAAAATAACTAGATAAATTTGCAGAAATTATTAACATGAAAATAAAAAGAATGGCTTAGTTCAAAAATGAAATATTTTATTTGCAACTGGAGAGGTATGTTTGGTTGCAGTTTCAGTGGGCAGTGCAAAAAATGACCATCCTTGCAAAATAAACTCCCAACCCATTCCTTCTTTTCTGGCACTGCTTAAAAGCAAGTCTGGGAATCTGAGGCACAAGTGTTGCTGTGAGATCAGTGGCTACTTTCTAAGGAATATAAAACCAAGTGCCTTGTCGGTAGTGAAAGGCCCTGATGGTTTCTGACTGGCTGCAGATGTGTTCCCTGTGACTGGAAGCAGAGGCTCCCAGGGAGTGCACCTGGGAGAATTCTTGCCCATTTCTTTCTGCAACTGTAACTAAAGGGACATGGATTTGCTCTTTTTCAGTGTAATAAAAAATGAAAATCTGGTTCTTCCTTTGAGATTATATCATTGACAGTCAATTATCTTTTCAAGAATAGGAATTAATTTTCAAAAAATGAATGCATATACTTAAAAAGTGTATGCTTCAAAAGCTGTCTAAGGGAAGTGATAAGAGAGAAATTGATTTCATTGTAGGTGGCCAATGGTTTAATAAATAAACTCCTGCAGTTATTTTCCCTTTGAAAGTGAAGTACACCTGGGCTTTCTGAGGAGCAGAGGAAGAGGGTTCAAACAAAATCATGTGTGTATGATGAACAGTGTGAATTTCTCACATCTCCTTTTTGTAAGCATGAACGTCTCCTTTCTTCTAGCAACTTTGATTCTATTCATTTAGGATATGTATGGTACCTCAAAGCAAACTCCTCTCCTTTTCAAAGTATTTTTCTGATTTTTAAAGTTGGTATCTCCTTCACTTCCCTAGTTTTCTCCCTCAACCCTGGTTGTAAACATTGATTTTTCTAAAAGATTATGCCCATAAGAGAAAAAAAACAGAAAACTCTTCATTTCCGATAATGCACAGAGATCAGCACTTGTCCCGAGCCTGTTGTTGCTCACTGTTTATATGATGAGCCATGCATGATGTTATAGTTATCATGGGTAGAGCATCTTGGAAATAAACCATTCTTATCATACACTGAAGGGGGAAAAAAAAATCAGAGATCAATGTCTGCCCTCCAGCATACCAACACAGCCTGCCTTGATGGACAGGTATCAGTAGATATCAGTACTGTAAATCTGGGTGATTTATCATAATTTTTATTTTGTGAACTGCTTTTGCTGAACATGCTAGGAATGAAAACAGACCTCTAGTTGTATCTAATGTGAAAAAATACGTTACTTTAACCAAGATAAGTACCTTTTTTTCTTTAGGAAAAATTATTGTCCAACCTCATAGCTTGTTATGCCAGCAATTCTTTTTTTTTTTTTTTTTTCCCTCCAAATCACTGGTAAAGACAGTATCTACTTTCAAAGACTGCATGCTCAAATTGCAGTTTTTGTTCAAGCTTATTATATTTGCTAGATCTTGTTGAATTTGCTTTAGGTTGATGAATATCAAAGTCTTTGAATTCATCTTTAACTTACAGAATATTAAGAATACTTCATGAATTTTCCAGTACAGGACATTTTCTGTTTTATTGTAATAGATACGTGTTTTTACTTAGTTATGTTTGTTTTTGGAAAGGATAAAAAGAAGAAACCAAGAGAAGCATGAATTTGTATTGTGGACTTGTGTTATGAAATCCCATTCAATATTTTGAAAATGTAAATGTTCCAACTTCAGGCATTAACCTTGTAATAAGAGCTGGAATTAACACAAAGCAATACACTTTTTATGTCTTAAAATTATAATAAAGTTTAATAGTCTAATATAATTCATAAACAATTTATGAAATATAAATACTAATATTAAGGAAAGATTAATTCAAATGCTTTCTACTTCTGACTGCTTTTATGCCAAGTGGGGTTTTGAGCAAATGTTTGGTAACATCATGTTTTACCAAATGCTATTTATTTGACAATGACAGTCCAAGACAGCAAAATCTTTGCTTTTTGGTTTATTAAGAAACTTTTAACTACTGTAAGCAGCAAATACTGTTTTCATTCATTAACTAAATGATAACTGAACATGCTACTATCATGAGCCAATTCCCAGCAGGGACCTAAGTATAAGTAAATAAGAAAGAGGCATTTTAGCAATCCCTACAGTGTAGCATTGCATGGGACCAGCTTAAATCTGTATACACTTATTTTATTGTATACTAGGCATTGTTGGAGAGAGTACAGAAAATACTCTGAACTGGTAAGAAAAGAATGAAAGACATGAAGAGAAATTATTCAGGTGAAAAAAAAAGGTATATTCAGCTATTTTTACTGCTGTTTTTCTAAGAGTGTAATGGCAAACTTCTCTAATCTACTTTTAATGCATAAAACCATTATAAAGCATGGGCAAGATTACAAATGAAAAGAATGCATAAGTATCAGATGGCCTAACCTTGTTTCTTAAACAGCTAGGTATGACAGGGGCCACTCACATGGTCACATGGCTTTTTTTTTTTTTTTTTTTTTTTTAAGAAATCTTGTATTTGACAAGTTTTGAGGACTGGTGGCCAGATTTCTAATCCTGACTGATCAGCTATCAGCTGATCATTCTTAATGTTTTTGATTTGTTTGTTTTCTTTTAAATGGATCAGCAATGATAGTATGAGGATAATTTCTGGAATATCCACTAGAATCTGTGCTCAGTTGTTTGTGGGAGAACTGGAAGACCTAAGCTCAAGTGCCCTTTCTCTCTGATTCAGATTCCCCCATTTCTCTCTGAATCAGTTTTTCTCATCCCAAAGGATCAACTATTGGATAAGGCCAGCAAGAACACTGGCTTTATCAGTCTAGCTATCATTTATTTCAGAAACTTACTTCAAGTTACTTAATAAGTGTAAATCAAATTCACAAATAGTTTCAGGGTAATAAAGAAACATACAGTTTTCATGAATTAATCTAATAAAATTATAGGACCTGTAAAGTTATTTTCATAGATGCTTCTTAGAGTAGAGCTACATTTTTTTAATTTTACTAACTTTCCTCTTGATACCTCTTGTTACTTTTGACCATTTTCTCTTAATGATAAGAGGTAGCAGTCTCATTATTGACCTTTTTTGTATGAAAATGTTCTTTATCTGAACAACTTTGTGTTGTCCTCTGTCCATATGCATACCTAAGTATTTTCTTTTCTAACACTGTTAGTTTTATTTTGGCAAACATTATCACACTGTCCTGTGACCAAGCACATGATAAAAGTATACCATGGGAGACACAAGATTATTTATGAAGAATTAGGAGCCACAGAATGTTAGCCACAGGCAAAATCTTTCTTCATCTTTCTTGAGTTCAATGTTTAAATGTGAACAGCACATGCAAGGAAATGCAGAAAAATAACCACCTCGAAGAAATGATATTGTCAAAATTGGTTAAAAATAAATCATCAGCAGTATCAGAAGAAATGAATGTAAAAGGAGATGATGATCACGAATGTGTATCAGTGTTTCAATATGCACACTTTGAGGCCTAAGAACGTAAGTACAGTAAGGAAGAAAAAAGTTTCACACATTTTATCTTTAAAGTTGCCATGGCTTTTCTAGGATCTTTTAATTCAGACTCTTCAGTGATTCTCAATACCTTTAGCATAAGAGGATCAGACTGCTGCACAAGAATATGAAATAGTAAATTGTCCATGCTTAAAAGAAGGTAATGCCTTGCCCTTCATTAAAAGTTATAAAAGTTATAAAAGTTATGCTACATCAGTTCCATGCCCTTCTGCAACAAAGGCATGCAGTGAGAAAATCCTGCCAATGAATTGCAATGTAGAATTAGAATTAATATGAATATCCTAATTTGAAAGAATTAAGTTTGTTTTGCTCTTTCAGCTGTTTGTATAATGCATTTATTCAAAACCCGTCCATAAGTTAAATCTGTCAAGCCTTAAATTTATCATTAAAGGAGCTTCCATCTTTTTCTCTATTAAAGTAACCTGATTTTTTTAAAATAATCCAATTTTCTATTCAAAATAATAATCTATTATATAGAACAAGCACAATATATATTTTTATATATAAATAATATAGAGGTGTCAAGTATTAGTTGTATGAAGAAGATCTTTCTTTAATAGACTGATTTGCAGGTGTTTTCAAAATTTACTTTCAGTTATTCAATTCCTGTTATGGTCATACATTGACCCTTACTAAAAAAAAAAAAAAGAAAAGAAAAAAAAAAAGCCCTGTTTTGTTGTTTTTTGTTTGTTTTCAAATTACTCCTGTGTGAATAAATCAAAAAAGATTGTTCTAGATCAAGTGAAATTTTTTGTTTCACCTGCAACAAAATGTCTTGTTTAATTCAGATTTGTGTACTTTTGAGGGTGTTTGGTTTTTACTCTTTACTTAGATGCTGGAACTGTAATTTTTAAATGCAAAATTGAGTTAGTATAGAAAATATTTTCTAATAAAACTTTCAAAATCTTTTATTATCATCTGTAAACAGAAACTATTATTTTGTTTGGTACAAAGCCATATTTTTCAGCAAAGGAATTACTTGAAAATGATACTATGTTAGTAAAATGTAGAGTTAAAATTTGTGCAACTGATAGCTAATAAATCCTTCATACTTCAGGGGTGAAAAACTAGTTAATTAGCCAATGTCTT
The DNA here is from genome assembly GCF_036417845.1 of Apteryx mantelli. Classification (NCBI taxonomy): domain Eukaryota; kingdom Metazoa; phylum Chordata; class Aves; order Apterygiformes; family Apterygidae; genus Apteryx; species Apteryx mantelli. The sequence goes on from NC_089982.1 coordinate 55,017,013, forward strand.
TAAGATTAGCATGTGCGTGCACTTTTTCTATATCAAATTACACCCAGAATAGATCTGGGCATAGGTTGTGCTGTCTTCCCAATCTTCCACTTTCAGTGGAATTTGGTGTTCTTAATCTTGTTTTTGCTTTTAAGGTAGATTATTGCAGTCCTGATGTGTGATGTTGTTCTAAAGCCATTTATTTACATTAATATTAATAGCTTCTCTCATACTGTGCTTAATATGCTATATTGCTGAGCAGAGACTCCAAATTTCTCTCATCAGAACTTGGTTTATCTCTTTCCCTGAATATCACTTTCTTTCAAGCATTTCATTTCTTACTGAATTAATATGATCATAATTTCATTATTGATGCATCCTTTGGAGGAATAAATTCTAATAAGTGGAAGAGAAAGATACTGGGGATAGAAAATGAAGAATATGAAGAAAAGAGGGATGTGGGCTTTGATTTTTTTTTTTCACTTTTGTTTTTGCTAGCTGCTAACACATTTTTTGCCTACAAATTAAACAAGTTAAGCAAGTTGCCTTCATTAAAATTGTAACAAAAACACAAATTTATACAAGGGTTTGAAAAAGGCCAGAGAGACTTTTATGGCAACTTTCTGTTTTAAAGCAAAATGTATTCAGCACAATAGCTTCTGGACTTACAGGACCAAATAAATCTTGACACTCAATCAGTAAGATATGGCAATGGGGTTACTGCTCTGGGACAATCTCCACTGCTGGGGTGGTGAGAGGTGCATGTAAGCAATTCTGCAGTGGATGAATAAAGAGACATTCTATGAAAATCTTTGCTGTTTGCAGCTACAGAGAATGGAGTTGAAAGTCTGAAGTATCAGATTATAAGCTTTAACTGAAGTACGTAGTTCTCAGGCTAAACAATCTTCCAGTCAAAGCTTAATCATGTTACTGTCCCCTCCTTATTACAAAATTGTCTTCCATGGTAATTTAAGTATAGAAATTTGAGGCTTGCATGTCTCTTCCAACTAAGGTCTCTCTCTTAGCCATGGATTAACTGAGAATGAAACAATTAATATTTGTGCCCTTTTCTGAAGAGCAAGTTTGTAATGTTAGTTGAGAGTTAGATTTCTGTTTATGCAGTTTGTTGTTTTCTATTTAAACATTTTTCAGTCTGAAAATCTGACTTTCAAATTCTCGCCTCTGTTCTTTATGCTTCCTATTGTTTTCAATATGACATGCTCCTGGGTCAAGACTACATTTTCTGCTCCTTTGCTTTTCATTCAGCCCATGATATTTTTAAAATTGCTGCAGCCTCCAAAGAGACAGAAGTGTGAGGGAGAGAGGCTATTCCAGGCAGCAGGGAAAAGAACCAGAACCCAGTCTCCCTGGTCCCCAAAAAGTGGGCTAACAGCAGGGCTATAGTCAGATATCTTCTTTCTTGCTTAAAGAGAGAATAGCTTATCTTCCCTGCGCACCACTCCCCCCCCCCCAACTAGCCTATAGCCATATGATTAGGATTATTCTATGAAAGGGAAAAGCTAAATTTGAGTTTATTCTGAAGAGCAAGGTGAAGACTTTCCCAATTTCTGAATATTTTAACCACATGGCTTCAATGCAAAAGCCTGTTTCTTCAAAATTTACAGTCAGTTGTGCAGCAATTAAGCTACACTTAGACATTTAGACAATTAATTCATTTTATGACCGGTGCCTAACTCGCTCTTGAGTTAGGCGCTTAAGTTTTTGGGGAAGGAATTTCAGAAATGCTGCTTGTTATTGGTAAGTGGTTGCTGTAGTGTGCTGTGTCTGTAAGGCTTGTGCTTAGGGGCTGGTCTTTTGCCATTCAATGACAGGGAAGTCAAGAGCCTAACTCTAAATGTAGCTCGACTCTGGGAGCTAACTTTCAGGCATTGCAATACTGATTGTCTCAGCAACCAAGTACTTTTTTGAAAGGGAGGTATTTTACTACCAGTCAAATATTTAACATTGAATAATACAGCAGAAATGTAATACTTTAATATTCCAAAAACAAGCATGATTTAAATTCAGTGTCCAATTCCATATGTATTTGGACAAATTCCTGCTGAGTAAGTGGGTGTTTCACATTAAAGGTGCTTCTAAATTAGCCCTATATTGCAGTGGAGCAATATTTGTGGTGCTAAAATAGTTCCATCAGAAGAATATTCAAGGTTTTTTTCTCTTTTACTCATGCAATTTTTTCTTTGGTAAATATATAAATTAACTCTGAACACTTCATGATAGAGATGGACTTCTGCGTCTGTCCTGCCCAAGTGAAGACAGTGTGGTATCATGCATTGGACCTTACTCATTTGAAGCACTGCATTATGAGAAATATAGCAAAGGTTTGCATTAAAGATTGAGACTCCTAGACAACATTTCTTAAAATAGTTATTACATGTAAATATTAAAGTTCATAATGTAGTCAGAAAGAAAGAATTTTAGATGTTAAAGAGGAAAAAATCTGGATAACAAAAATAAAAGGTCAAAAAAAAAATAACAACAGCAAACAAAACATTTTAAACCAGAATGACATATTTTGGTTTTCAATATTTTTGAACCTGTCAATGCCGCATCTTATTTTGTTTTGATGGAGGCAAAATGTTTTGGGTTATTTATTTGAAGAGCAGTATCAAAAGCTTGCTCCCACTTCATGCTATTCTTTATGTAAAACCTGAATACTCTTCAGTAGTCTTCTTAGTAGATTTTGAGAACTCTTAATATTACTTTAGAAATGTATTTTTTCATAAATGTTATGTTATGTTAATTATTTTCACATTTGATATTTGTCTAGCACATTAAATCGAGTAGACATAATAAAAGAAACAGAACTCAAGACAGTGACATAAAACAGCAAAATATAATTGTGACAAATCTGAAATGCTTTCAAACTACTGTGCTGAAATGTACATGGAGAGGTGTATTGCTGTTATACTTTTAACCTGATTGCATGCATTTCCTTATTTCTAATCACTACCCCTGAGAAATGAGCCTTCCTCTAATATATATATCAGGAACTTTCTAGTTTGGCAGTGATTCTTATAGTCTCTTCATTCGATTATTTAACTTCATATTTGCCATTATATTACTGGTTATATACTGCCTGTTGGAGCCCAAAGGGGAATATATCTGAGAAAAGTTCTAGAGGAGATAACCTCAACAGCCCCCTGTGGGAATGCTAATACAACCTCAACCATGTATTTCCTTTTAATATTTTTGATTACTTTTCAATGCTGAGTAGTTTGTCTGCACTGATAAAAAGACTATAGCTACCAAATGTATCTGGAGATTGGGAAGCCAGGAGTTTACTTTCCAGTGAGGGTTTATTTTGATCTGAGCTGTGACTACAAAATGCTTGTACTCCTAGGAGGAAGAGAAGAGTGTTCTGGCAGAAAATAACGGAGGACAAGAACAAAATAACCAAGGACAAGAACAAAAAAATGAGAAAAGTGATTACTGAGTCTCAGAAGAAGCTGGTCATTTTCTAGCTCGATCAAACCTGAAATCTGATTTTACAATATAGACTCTCATCAGAAATCAAATCAATGTCTTCAGTATTTCCTTCAGGATTTTCATACCAGATGTTTAACGTAATATATTAGTTGCTCTCTAATGATTTTTATTCTTTTGTTAAAGGAATATGTAAGCTGGTATTTTGTATCTTAGAACAGAAACATGAGATGCTTTGCTATTTTAACCTAATGAATCTCATTTTATTAGAAATATCATATCTTTATGGTTTGATTTAATGATTATGTTATAAGGTACTGGGTGTTGTAATGTAAAAGCATGGCTTTAATAAAAATACCTATATGTGAGACTGTACTTTATTAATTTTTAAGCATACATTGAAATGACTGACAGAGTCATAATATGTGGATTTCTGGTCCGTTAACTTTACTGTAGTAGCAGGCAATAGCTATATGCTGTGAAACATAAACTAGTACAGTATCTCTCTCTTTCTTGGCTGGTCTTGGTAACTAAAAAGGCTTTTCTTTATATCCTGAGGCACAGGATTAATTTGAATTATTGGACTTTGAGCTGGAATGCCTATTTAGGAAAGGAAGCCAGCCCTTTATCTCTGACTAGGATTACTTTGAGTTTCTAATTATTTTTCTGCAGTTTTACCTTTCTTATTCAGCAGTGCATCATAGATAATCTTAAAGATCCAGCACTGTCATATTAGAAGCCATTTATGATAGATGATGCAGCATTAGACCAGTTCTCAAAAGGGCAAGGTAAAATTTTTGGTGACTAGAATACTATTTAATCTTTTACACTCTACCTTTTCATGATTGTCTATGCATAGCTGTCAGAACGGAAGAGAATCACAAAGTCACCTGCTCCTCAGATCAGAAGGTGATTGTGGCTTTGAGTAGATATTAAGCAGCCACAGCACTGCCTGGTCAGAAAGAGCAAGTGTACTAGCCTTTTACTTCGTAGAGATCCTGGTTCTCATCAAGCACTGAGGGCTGAAATACAAAAGAGGATGCTGCCACTTTCCTGTGGACATCACATCACAAACTGCCTTGCCACATAACGTGGCATCTTTCGTCGTAACTGGCAGTACCTGTTTCAGCAAATCCGGGAGCAGAGCTTCAAGACAATACAGGTGAGCAATACAGTGCCAATCTCAGTGATGGTAAGCAGTTCTTGTAGTTCAGCTTAATCTCCTCTTCAGTTTTGGGAATTTTTATCCACAATCACATTTGCAATTAAAAACAAAGACATGCCTTCGTCAGGAACGCTGTAATGTAAAGGAAGTTTCTCCCTAAATGTGAAGAAATGCAAGCTTTTGTGCAGTTAATACCAATTCTTTATTACTGTAATAGAAATTAAAATCATGTGGATGATTTAGAATACTAAAATGGAGTATAATGCTTTAGAAGAGCAATACTGTAGTTTCTGTGGAGTAAAAAGAAGTATTATGCTCACTTCAGACTGTAATTAGTTCCTAAAGGTTATGGTTATTGCAAAGTGACAGTCTTGCATAAACGCACTATTTTTCAAGAGTATCTGAGAGCAGAAAGATGGGAAGATGAATCAAATATAAGAAATATAAAGTGGCCAGGCTAAGCCATAAGATTTTTGGCTAAAGACAACGGTGCTCAGAAAAGGAAGCCTTAATTATATCTTCCACAAAATTGTGGGGCTGCGCAGTTTGTTTATTCACTCTTTTGTAAAGCAGATATGTAACACAAATATTAATTGGCAGTAAAGCAGCTTACTTCCTAAAGAAAGTAATCGAATTTTCTGTAATTCTTTGAATTATATAGTGAAGTTTTGGAAATTTCACAAAGTGTTCATTGCCCAGATGAAAATTTTATTTCAGTGTAAATTGCAAAATCTGTGGCTTTGCCATACTTGCCCTCCTAACTCTACTTGCATCCTTGCAGTTAAACCCTCTTCTTTGAAATTTGTATATTAATTTGATACTTGGGTATTTTTGCTGAAGTAGATATCTTGCCAAGGTATCTTCCCAAAATTAATTCTCCCTGAATGTATAAATATTTAACTCATTAATGCAGCATAATACAGCTTTATTTCATTCAGTAACACATTTCTATATTACAACATAATTCATGTTTAATACTGTGAACAATACTATAACCTCCTTCCTGTTCCTTTCCAGTGATTAAATAGCAGTGTCAGGGCCTGACATGTGTGAGTTTTTTCTCTTCCTCTCTTTCCCCACCCCACATACTCCCCTGCTTTTACATCTGCTTGAGTGAGCTCTGGAGATCAAGAACTTTGTGGCAATATTCTAGTCTGAAGCAACAGTCTGCTTGGAAAACCTGATTCATTTAGGAAAGGGCCACATCTTGTGAAACAGGGAAGTGTATTATGCGAAATACTTCATAGGCTTTCAAGTATTACAGTGGTTATTCTCTTCCAGGCAATAAAAATGATCTGTTTGTGTTTGCCATTTATTGAGCTGTTTAAGGAATAATAAAAAAGGAATGGAAAACCTTAAAATAAGGTATCTCATTTCACCTACTTAACAGACACTTTCTAAGGAAAGACACAGATCATAAGCTATCCATGTCATAAAATCATAAGATCTATTTTATCAGAAAACAAAGGCATTCACCAAATCCTATTTCTGCAATATAAATATATTGCAATTACTTATCTTGGGGAGTATGTGATGCTAAGTCATATGCTTATCGATGTATAGTTTCATGTATAGAACCAAATGACTTAACAGGAGACTCTGAAGATGAGTTTGGACTTTGCAAGATGACAAAAAAATTATCAGTATATCAGGAATACTGTTAATATGTTTAAATGCTTAACTAATTTACTTAATCTAACTAAATCTGTCCATATTCTGAAGCTCAGACATTCTGGAGGAAACAGAGCTTCCTCTGAAATTATAGCCTGAAAAATAAGGTGTGGGAGCCTCCGCTGCAGTTTACATGTTGGTCCTCCTCCACATGAGCAATCTGGTGGCCAGGGAATGGACATGCTTTAGCCATTCCTTCAGTGAGGGCACTAAGAAGGTCTCCGTCATCTGTATTACTGCTGTTTTAAAGACATAAGTAGAACTTGATTCTCTCTAGAGCTTCTTACTGATGTCAAATTTGGTTGAAGCTGGACAATGAGTTTAAAAGCTGCTTTTTTTTTTTTTTTTTTTTTTTTAAGCAGATAAAGTAGAGGTAGAGAAAGGACTCGGCATATCTTATAATGAATATCACTTCCTTATGAAACCAAGATGAGAAGCATCCTTGTTACATTCTAAAGATAAATAGAAGCAAGCTACAGAAAAAGTGAAGACATCTTTTTCCTGATTCTCCATTAATATTTCTTGGAGGAATTATAGCATATATTTGTAACAATAACAATGTCAGGGAGAGTTACTATCAGTTAACTGCAATAAAAGGGCTTCAGATATCTGAATAAAATCAAATGTAGTCCTGTGTATGTATGTATTCTATGTCTGGCCTCTTTGGAGCCATTTTGTCTGTGAACCCATGCTCTTACTCTGATAACAGTGGAAGCTGGCTCTAATGCACCAGTTCCAAACAGAATGAGTAGCTGAATTCTTAGATATCTTCTCTCTTTCTAGATGAGCATTTTTGAAAGTCATTCATTACCAGACAGATGGTACAAAACTGTGAAGCTTTTTGTTTAATAGAAAACACTGCAAACTCTTGTTGAAGTGTTGCTCAAAACACAATGCAAATGAAGAGTTCTGTTGTTTCTACATTCTACTGCATCCATTTTTGCTTGCTAATTAATACTGATCTGTATTTATGTTTGTTTTTTCTACAGTAGCAGTGTATAATTTATCCTAGCTTCGTGTATGGGATAACAATGTAGAGATAATGATACAAGTTTGCCTTGCTTTACAGTAGTAAATTCAGTATGCATATTTTTTAAGTTAAAAAGATGGTTTTGCATGAAGCTACATATGGAAATAAGGGTAAAAGCAGTATATGACAACAAACTGATTTCAAAGACTGTAAATGGGATAACATCGGTTTAGAAGAAAAACTGATATTTTTAATTTTGAATAATTTTATAATTATTACTTGCTATATTTATAATTTGGAGAAACTGTGTGGGACTTAAGAAGCCTTAGCAGTTCTGTAACAGTAATTATAATGGGTAGTTTAAGTAGTACTGCCAAAATGATAAAGCTTTGTTAAAATAATAATTCAAAATTTTGCTTAAGGTGTATGGGGAATCTCCATATAGCTCATGTTGCTATCGAGATGCTTGAAATGTATGTTGTGTATTATATTCGATTAAAAGCATTTTGTTTAGTCCTTTAGAGTTACATTTTAAAGCCCCCTTTCACTAAAAGTGCAACTAAAATAAACTGATGACCTAGGTGCATCTGTGTCAGTGACAAGTACCTTCTGCTTGGTAATATAACTACTTAAAAGAAAATACAGAAATAGGGAAGGTGCAAAAAGATTTTTCCAGATATGTAAATCATTATTCCTATGTACTTTATATGCATCTGGAAAAATGGGAATGTTCATTGCTTTCATTTAGAAATGAAAAATTAGCTGAAATGTAGGTTCTGAACCATGCAAAATTATTCATACTTTCTTTGTAGCTTCTAAATATCAGAATAACTGAGAATTTGGGAACTGTTCATCACAGAATATAGTTGGCTTTGATTTTCGTCAATATTGCCTCCTTCATTTTTCCATCTATTTTTTCCTCTGTTTTTGTTTTCTGCAACATTGCTTTTTGAGACTTTATATTCTAACAAAGGTCCAGTAGTAGCAACTTCAGGAAGCTGTGACAGAACTTAACATCAGATTTTCTGTAGTCTACTTTATTTGTAGAGTAGACTATTTAAAGTGATGTAATTGGGCAGTGGATGGCAAAAACTAATTTTTGGTCCAATTATTGTGTCAGTGTATAGTTTTATTATGAAAGGTATTTGCTCTGTCCAAGCCAGTCATGAAAACAAGAAATGCTTTCATTTAGACTCAATTCACTAATTTTAGTGTTCAGTTTCAGATGTGTCCTAAATATTATTGAACATCATTTTCCCACCTGTAAAATGAAGATAACATTGAATCAGTTTATGAGGATGTTAAGAAAAAAGTTAATATTTTGAAGTAATCTGGTAATGCGGCATAATAAAACCTCGATAAACTTGAGAATAAATAATTCAGACATAGCTGGGTTTGTCACTATTTTGTAAATCAGGTAGAAAGCCACACCTCAATCAAGGAGGATAAAACAGTTAGGATAGTACTAAGTTTTGATTTGTTGATATGTGAAAAACACATGTGCCTGCACAGGTCAAAAGGAGTAACTGCTGTGTTTCCTAACTGCTGAGTATTTGTCTTTGCAAATTAATGTCCTTTTGACACAAGTTTTGTACGTGTCCATTTGTGGAGTTTGAGTGATTTTTTTAAAAGATTTGAAAAGCAAATAAAATCTTCCAAGAAGTTCCTGGGCACTGAATTGTCAACCACATGGCTTGTCAGGCATTTTAGAAACCTGCTGCTTTGGGAACAGATTGCACAGCGGCTTTAGTAGGTTGCCATTCAGGTGGGCCAGCCACTAAGGGAGTCACATACATTGATTTTTACAGCCATTTTTGAGAAGAAAAAATTCTATATTCTCTTCCGGAGTGTGAAGATGTGTGATTCAGACCCCTGTTGCCATATAACGAATGTCCTGGTCCCCCTCTGCCTTTGTCCTGCTTTCACTTGTGCTATGCCACTGGCACTAAATACCCTTCCCTGTCTTGGTCTTTCACCCTGTTTTCCACAGCTTGATCCTGATTTTCCTTCTTTTCTAGTTTCCCAATTAATTTTCTCTCTCCCCCTTGGCATCATCCTGGATCTGTATTTTAGTTTTACTCATTATCCTGGGCATACTATCATGCCATTCTTCCCCCAGTTTGATATGATAATTGAACCTAGCAGCTAATCTTGCCTATTCTTGACTTAACTACATTCAACCCTTCAGTGATATCCTCTGTCAGATGATTCGTGGTCATATCTAATTTCTCTTCCAAAGTCAAATAAGAACCTATGATATTTTAAATACATTACTATTTGTGTATTTTGATTAAAGGAAATCTCTACTTCAACTGGATTTGGTAAAGCATTTGCATTAAAAACATTACCTCATGCATGCTTATTTGACTGAGTGAAACTGGTGGCAATGATAGTTTTTTGAGGTGGCAATGATGTGGCAATGATATTTTTATTTCTTTGTAATCCTATTGTGAAGAACGTGGGTATGTCTTTGTACCTGTGCAGACCTACCTTGTCTAGCTTAGATTCTGCTGATCTGACACAATGTTGGCGACATGGAGCGCTCTGCGTGCCAAGAACTACCCGGGGCCTTAGCTTTTATAGTCCATGCCAAAATTACTGTTTGCTGCTAGAAGGATCTGAGTAAGCTAGAGCTAGCTTGGATATGTCTGCAGGAATTGCCCAGACTGCATCATTAATTTGCTTTGCTCTTGCTCTTTTCCTATTGTTTGCAGTAAACAGACTCCTCTTACTTCTCATCTAGAGACCTCAAAACATACATATTTAATTTCTCCACAAGGAAAGGGAAAGAATAGTTCTGATGCTGATCAGTGTTTTTAATGGAAAATAATGCTCTGAAACAAATGTTTACCTCATTTATGTGCTTATGCTGCAATTTAAGTAACTCCTTTTTTCATTGTTTCTTGCAGTGAGTATTCTTACACTTTCAAAAATGTAATATGTTGCATATAAAACATTAGCATATTTTGTCATTTCTTGTCTGTTGTAAACTACTACATTTTTATTTCTGGGCCATAGACGTCATTGCTATTTTACAGCTTCGTGCATTCTACAGCTAATACATGTGCAGGTCAGGATTTTTCATCTTTTTTTTTTTTTCCCTCAGTTACGGATGAGTAGGACTTTCAAATACTTTTGTAGGTCACACATTACTATCAATGCTGAATTCTCTCAGACATAGTATCATACAGATTTAAGGAGGTCCAGAATGTATTCAGTGACACTCTGTCAATACATGAAAGCTTGACTTCTGTGCAGGTTGAGGTTCTTCCCAAAAGGACTACGAATTGTCACCCGGTAGTAAAACACCCCACCTCTCCAGTGCAGAAGATGGAAAAGGGAATGGGCACAAAACTGTTCAAAGCTCAGGGACCTTGGTGACTCCTGGTGGATATATTAGGTGTTTTGTGCATGCATCCTGCTGTGTATACTGACCTGCTCAATGAGAAGCTATATGAAATGAAGTCTCCAAGCATTTCCACTCATCTCTTCCTCCAGCATTTTGATGGTTCATACATTTTGGTATTTCCTTCTTTAATCTTTAGAACTATAACAGGGATACTTGAACCAATTGAATTATAATAAGATCCAGATAAAATGAAAGTTTCATATATGATTGTATGAAACAAAACAAAAATTTCCAAATGCCATTTTAATGCAAATTACAACTTTCCAGCCAACAGGTGAAAAATGCAGGTCTGACACTTTTTTTTTTTTTTTAAAGCAGTTATTCAAAATTTAGATTAAAGACTGCTGGAATGTGTGTTTATTATCATCATTAGTATTTGTTAAGCAGCATAGGGCAAATTGAAATAAGTGTGTTTATGATATGCAATTCTTTTTTCCTCCTCAATACTGCATTCTGAGGAAATAAAAAAAAATCTTTAAGACAATACTATTCATTCACTCATTAGGACAAGGAAGGGAATTTTTTCCTTATTTTACTCAAGTCAGCCATTTTTAACCAATATTTCTTCCCATATATTTGCCAGCTATTATTTCATTGTTCAGAGACTAGTATTCTATGAAAATATAAGTCTCTGTCAGTTTGTGTGAAGTGAGGGCCTCAATCCAGAATACAGAAGCAGAATTTTGCCTTTACTCAGACAAATGACAAAATGGAAATAAAGAATATTTCCTATATTGTCTGAGGCAGGTGAGATGCAGAAACCAATGTCACTAACGTTCTGATAGATGTGTGCGTCACTGGAGGCTTCATGTTGGTAATCTTTCTAGCTGGTCAAAACAGTAATATTGTAAGCTCAAAGACAGGACAAACTACATGAAACTTTCTACTACCACTACTATATGAAAAATTATATAGTGAGGAGCGCATCAACTTTCAGGAACACTGGAGCTTGTGTACATTGTACCAATGACTGTAAGACATTATGTAAGCAAATTATGCCCTCACTATGCCCATAGCTGTAGAGCCTAACTGAATTCAGCTGAACTGCACTTAAACAGAATTTAAACTTGAGAATGGAATTTAAAGTTTAGGAAGCAAGTATGAGTCAAATAAAGGATTCCTTTTATTCCCTTCCACCCATCTTTTAGGATTGGCTATATATATTTCATGTAACAGGTGTCAAAGGTAGCATAAGATGCTTTTGTTAAGCAGTAGAAACATTCATACTACATACTACTACTACTACACTACTCTCCAGGGTCATTAGTCCTATCGCTGTTACTTACCATCATGTCTGTATGAAGACACTGACTCTGTGAGCTGAAAAGCACCCACAGATTTTTTTTTCACTGGCTACTGAGGCATAGTATTTGAAATATTGCAGCTGTGCTTCAGTTCTGTGCATGCACAGTAATTGCAGGTGCAAGGGAACCAAAGAATGATGCAGTTGAATGTTGAAAAAACAAGTTTAACTTGATTTTATGTTGGCTTGATTCTAGAAAGCTAGGTTCCAAATTTAAATTTAAACTCTGCTAGATAGATTGTTCCTTAGGTTGAAAAATTAGCCTCTACTGCAGCATTGAAGACTATATTTTTCAAATATAAGGAGTGTGTTTTCCCCTGAAACCAGCAAAAATATATATAGAAAGTGAGAGCTTACCAGTGGTAAATGAAATAGAGCAAAAAGTGGGCTCTGAAAGGTCAGTGATAACCCATGAAGGTAAATGATGTATCAAGAGCCAGTCAACTGCATATTCTATTTTATGAAACATCATTATTATCTTCAATGCTTGGTGATGTACCATGACCTCAAGCAAAGCAAGTCACATAAGGAAAGGTAGAGTAGAATAAAAAGGAAAAGATGCAGATAGTTATAAATGAGTGGTTTGGAAATTCTGCTTTGGTATTCTGAAAATTGTAGTTATGTTGCTAATGATAAGTAGTGAATGGCCACAGTTAAAATTATTGGTATCGACTTTTAAGACAATATTCATTATATTTAACATTCATTATTCATATTCAGAAATGGTAACTGTACTATAATACTGAGGTTAATTTAGACTTCTTGAAACATAACCAATGCATTCGAATAAACTCTAGATAAACAGAAACATTATTATTGTATATGACAATAGCATGTATATGTATTGTAAAATACATGGACTGTATTTTATTATTCTTATGTTGTCTTCTCCAAACAATATTTAAAAACATAATTTTTAACTCATTTTAAAAAATAACAAACAAAAACATGATTAGTTGCTATGTCTGTCCAAACTTCAAAATTATTTCACCAGAAGTTTAGAAGAGTATGTACTTTACAGCTTGGCCTATTGACTAAAAGTTAGCTAAAAGGACCTTCTTTTGTATGCCAAGGCACTTTCTCCCTGCTGACTACAGATTACTCACAAGTTATTACATGGAGGGAAACAGACAGTTGAAGTTAATAAATTTAAGCCATACACAGCTTGAACTGGGACACTGGGGAGAAACCCAATGTCTTGAATGCCCACAATATGTAATCATGCAGATCACAGGATTAATTCTAACATTAAATAAAATATTTCAATGTGTTTCTTACACAGAAATTGAAAGTCTGCACTAAATTCAACTGTACATTTTTGAAAATGGGAATGTTTAAACACATCTGCCCCTCTAGTATCAGCACTTCCTTGAACGGAAAAGAAACACAATAAATCAATTGAACTTGAGAATAAAATATTGTTTTTGCCAGAAATTTGTCCAAGTTGTCAGTGCCAAAGCCAGATGCTCTCTAAAGTTTGGCAGGAGTCCACTGAGAATTATTTTAGTCAGATAAGGAAAGAGGAAAAATGTGAAGCTGTTGTTTCACATTAATATTTATTCACGTTAGCTAAAAGCCTAAAAAACTTTAATTTCAATTAAAGTTTTAAAAAGTTGGAAAAATTGAAGCATAGTTTCAACTACATTGTAATTTGTCACAAAACTGTTTTGATTCTGATTTTGATAGTAATTCTTGGAAAGCAATATTGAAACTGGCTACCAATAGACAATGCTTTGCAGTCATATCACTTGTATAGCCTGGTGTGTGATGGAGTCATTCACCCCTAATTCCATTCACAATAGCTTAGAATAACTAAGGTAAGCATCTTCAGAAACTAGCTGTTCAGAGAGCTACTAAGGTTAATTATGAGTGAAATGCAAAAAAACCCAAAGAGAAGAGCACAGTATATATGCCGCACCAAATACATCTGGACATAGATAAGTGCATATGTTTCTAACAGGAATAGAACATTTTAATGCTCTTTCTACGTGAACCCACAAAGCTAAAGAGCTGCCACAGAACAGACTGAAGGACCCAAATTGTGGGATACAGAGACATGACATGAAGGAGTCTGAGATTCAGAGGCTTGGTCAGAGTATGGGTGAAAAAGCGGGGACCGGTGAGTCCTCATAAAGTAAAATATTACTATGCTAAGAAAAAGAATCTGAAACTTATTCTCACCTCCTGCTTCCAAGCAAGCTAAGGAAGACGTGCTTGGGAAGAGAATGAAGTCAACAACAGCTACAGCCAACTGGAAATCACAAATTGTTGTGTGTGTCACACCTTCAGGTTATCAGTGCCTTCCTCTGAAAAAAAAAAAACAGCAGAGCTTTCTTCATTTTTGCATTTAACTTTTTACTCAGACCCCATATGGATATTTAGAATATACCACTCTACTAATAGCTTTCATCTAGCCAAATGCCCCAATACAGCTTCACCGTTCCTCACAGTTCTGACAAAACTTCATTTCTCACATTCTAAAAAGGTTCTAAAAATACTACTGGATCTTCATTGAAGCTATTCAATTACCCCCAGGTAAGAAATAAGCAAATGTACATTTTGGCATAGCTTCCATACATCTTTGACACTTAACAACTTCGGTATAACAACTCTAAAGAGCTATTTAGGTAAACAGATGAAATTATTTCTTTGCTGTGCTGCTTTGGAGGACTGAAAGAAATGATTTGAATTTCAGCAACGTATTCAGGCATTTAACTATTCTTTCTCAAGATATCTCAGTCTATTTTATTCTTTTCATATTTTTTCCTCTTTTACTCAGTCTAGAATACTTATAATTTGCACTAGAATTGCACATCATTTTAAAGACAGTCTTAAATATTGTGCTAATCAATACATTCTTAGGGATACACTGTTGCTTTTGAATAAATGATATTGTACTATTAAAAGAAAGGGGAAATAAGTTTCACAAGAAAATTTAATTCTAACTCTAAGTGGAGTTTGCCTCTTTGCCTGTCTTATTAGTCCTAAGTTAGATTGTATTCATGTGCAGGTTTTTTGTTTTTTTTTTGGGGGGGGGGGGAGGGCTACTTCTTTTTGGTTACTGTGTTTTCACATGTATTCATTGCTTTTGTTGATGTCTTTACTAACTGTTTTTGTCATTTGCTTTGATTGCTTAGACTGTGTGCAACTGTATGAGAAAGCAAGAAAGGTCTCACATCATCTTTCCATCTGTACAACAGTTTTCACATCTTCATCTTTGATATAGTTTGTATCTGGAAGTTACTGAGGATAATGGGAATATGTATCTTGTGCTCTTTTCCTAATTAACAGTATGAAGTAGTAGCGTTATGGAAAGCGTTCACAGCAGTTCCAGTATTTAAGAGATCACAAAGCACCAGGATATTTTCCAGGCTTAGCGAATAGGCCTAATAATTGTGGGACTTCAATACACTAAATGACTCTTAACTTACTTTTGAGTTTAATGGTAAACGCCACTGCTTAGTTAAATCACTAAATCTATGAATGCTGAGAAGCAGTCCTAGCCTGCAGTAGCAGTTCTACTATACTAATGTTTATTAATTGCATGTGACTTTCTTTTTTGCTTATGACTTTTAGATAACAGTTACTCCAGAACTTTCACAAAGCTGAATTTTCCCACTTTAAACCTTGATGCTTCATATTTTAATAAAGGTAGAAATCTGAAATGACTGAAAGTCTGGAAGTAACTTCTTTAGAAAAACAATCTCAACTATTTCATAGAGCCATCTCATTTCCTTCACAGTTCAGCTTTGGTGAGGCTGTTCAGACACATTAAATTGTTTAATATTTTATTGAATAAACTCTAGCATATTTAACTAGATCACACTGGATAAGATTGTATTTTATACTTGATTACATGTAAAAGCCTCTAAAATTTCAGATGGAAATATAGTATGTTGCTATCAATCACTGTCCGTTCTCCTTGTAAACAGCTTAGTATTAAATGAGACAAGATGTGCACCCTATTGTGTATATTGGATTAACTGATGTGAGCATGTTTCAGGACTACTGCTGTGTGAGCTAACACTACTTTGTGGTTTGTGGTGAAAAATGTTCTTGAGGCCATTCCTTCCATTCCTGTGTTTCCACTGCCAAATTTCAAACTATTTTTATCCTATATTGAGAAAACATTTTTCACAAAACTTTCCCTTTGGATTACTTTTCTTTCCATTTCCAGGCTCTCTTCCTCTCACTCCAGTAGAATTTTTTTCTTTCTCTGTCTCACCCGTATATTCAAATATAATTCCACTTTGGCCTGCCTCTCTCAATTCTTTGGGCCTTAAGTGGTATTGCCAGCTTCACAGGCGCTCTCTCTCCTATGGGGCTTCCCTACTGTCAATTTGCTTTTTGTTTCATCTAGTAGAATGCAGTAGCTTTGCTGCCATGTTCATTATAAAAATGATCTCATCCACAAAGTAGCTTTTTTTTGAAGAATAATCTCTCTCTGTTGCTTTTGTCCATGACTTGTTTCAAAATCCTTTTCAGTCTTTGTTAATGGATATTCGCACTCTGAAAAGTTTTTCTGCCTCTCTCTAATGGTATTCTCCCATCCTCTTCTCCTTTCAGTCATGCTAAAAGGAGTAAAGGATACAAGCAGAATTAGTGGGACTTGAACAAAATGAGAACTCTGGGACCATTCTCCAAAGGTTCGTCTTGCTCTCTGCCTCTGGATGTTTTACACTCCTATGCAAAAAGACCAGTACGCCTTACCTGAACTGTCAAAAATTCCCCACACTGCACTCCTTAGATAGTTTGAAGGCCTTGCAGCGTGCATTCAATGATACGACTAATGATGCATTCAGCTTGTGTTTTCTTTCATCCTCTCCCTAAGAGAAGAATCATGTGCATAAGTGAGGTGCTGTCACGGGATGACCATCTATCTTACAGTCCCGGACTGTGTGGGTTTCGTGTGGCGCGAGGGAGGGGAGGAGGGGGAAAAGAGATTTACTGCACGACTCCACAACTTGTTTCAAAGACCAAAATTTACTACAGAAGCTGCAATGGTACAAAGCAAGAATTTGTATTAATAGAAACTCAGCTCAACTAGAATAGTTATTTCTAATTACACTAAAAGTTATGCTAACAGTAACTACTTAGTAAACAGAAAAGGACAGCTAATTTACACTAACTGTAAATACCCAAATGAATGAACTAGGCAAACCAATTCTGATCGATCTTACCCACGCGTGGCCTCAGCAGCCAACGTACACTCAATCCCAAGGAAGTAACTGCAGGAGGGAGTCCCCGTCCCCAGGGGTTCCGCAAGTTGGCAGACCCACTGTCACCCGCAAAGAGCCAAAGATGGCCTACAGGGCCAACCTCTTTATACCTTTCAGGGGAAAGTAGAGGCGGAGTTGTGAGGCCAGTTACAATTCTCTTCACGCAGGCGCAGTCCCTGGCTCTTGGCTGCTGCAGGGCTCAACTCTCCTCCGTCGTTGTTATGACCATCGCACCCACAGTCACGGGGTGGGGGTGGCCGAACACCCCCAAGGGCAGGCTAGCTGCCTCTCGCACTCGTCAGCACTGAAGAGAGGAGTGTGAGTGTCTGTGGATGACTGCTTTACTCTTGCAGTGGGGGTCTCAAGGAGAGATCCCGTAGCTGGGCTAGGAAGGAGTTAATTCCAGCCTGCAATGGGTCCCCAGCAGTGGAAGCAGGTGTTATCTCTCAGGGTCCTGAGGAGGAGGAGGCAGTCCTGACCACAGCAATTAGCACTGCCCCAGCACTGAGAGGAGGCTTTTGTCTCTCAAGGTCCTGGGGCCCAAGCAGGCCTTATCTCAAAGTCTTGACATCCTCCCTTTTGGAGTGTAAAACACAGGAATTCAGGCTACTTGTAACTGGCACCAAATGTGTGTGTGTGTGGGGAAAGCTGGGAGCATCCCCCCACAGGTGCTTTCTTCCAGCAATATATCTTTCTATTTTGCTTTTGTCTTCCTTTCTCCACTCCACAAACAAAAAATCACTTACTTGAAGGATCTTTGCACAAATTGAGAGATTTGTGACACTGCTTAATTGCTGAGAACATTAATTCTGTGGTTTCAAACTGCTTCCTGGAAAAGATTTAGAAAATGGAGGGCTTCAGGTTATGTTACTGATCACCTTGAAAGTAAGAACTGAGACGCTGAACTAGGTTTAATACCTTAAGAAAACTCAGTGTTATATTAAATTACATTTCAATTTTACCCTGTCCCTTTAACACAGTTTGAAGGCTTATTATGGCATGCATAGTAATACCGTTGGTTGATGGTTCTGAAGTACAGATGACACTGATTTCTGTTCAATTTTATGTAAGGATACATTGAAACAGTTATAATTTATGTCAATTAAGCTGATGCGCAATAAAATGCTTTCAGTAGATTGTGGCACTGGGGATGTCATCAAGACTCCTCTGGCGAGCAGGGTATTAAGGACACCGTTGTTTCTTTTTAGAACAAAATAATGCATCTTACACTTTGTAATAGTTGTCGTTAGAATCGCATGCAGTGATACGACTCGTGTTCATCAGAGTAGAAATTTAAGACTAAATATAAGAATATCTAAAAGTGCCAAAGATGGCAATCTGACAAAGACTGTGACGCTCAGCTAGGACCATGTGCTTGGCTTTGCACTATTACAGTTGTGTGATGCAACATCAGCTGGGTTAACAGCTGCCTCGCACCACAGGAACAGTGGCAAAAACAGCAGACCAGTCTTCTAAATCTAGACCACCTGGTATCCGTGTACATTTAGCAGGGAGAGTAAGGATATTCCCTGTCACACTCTGCCAGTTCAAGTACCCAGCCCTTTGCATGTCACAGCAAAACCCGCTGTGACCCCTCCACAGCTGAGGAGAGTCGAGGTGCTGCACAGAGGGCAGAAGCATGTGTCATCTTTCTTGACTTCTCCCCGCTTCAGCTCCAGGAGATGGGTTTATCCCTCTTACGTGATGTTATCTGCTGGGTATGATGCAGCGCAGGACTCGGGGGAGAGAAGGGCTCATGCTCCCGCATCCAAACTGAGCTTGTATTCGTGCTGTAATGCAAGGCAACAGCCTGCAGACATAAACAGTGAACTTTCTAATCCACCGAGCCCAAGCATTTTCAGCTGGCGCTTCTGAGACCTGTCTTCTATGGAAACAATAGTTTGTCACAAATATTTGCACATGTTTGATACTGTCAAATTACAGGTGCCCAAAAGACTATCGATTTTCTTTTCTCCATGCTTGTTTTGATTCCCTGGAACAATACATTGTACATAATATTTGGGGGGTTGTCTCTTCTGGGAGTCCACATTTCTTCAGATCAGACTGACTAATTTTGAAAGTTGCTGCTGCTGTATTGATTTTCTGCCTGAAACCATTTTGTTAAGTAAACTGATATATAGCAACATACAAAGTAGGGCCTGAGAGCATCTCCCAGGCGCAATAACCAAGCCCTACCCCTTTCCAAAAACCAAAGCTCTATAATCCCTAAAACTGATTTTTATTAGACCTAGGTGACCTTTAAAATAGGAGAAGCTCAGATCTGCTGGGTAAGAGAGAATAAAAATAAAGACGTTGGCAAACCAATTTTCCTGTGCTCCCTGCGTCCTTGCAAGTGTGCGCCCTTCTCCAGCGCGTCCCCTCAGCCGGGAGGCACTCACTTGCTGCAAAGCTCCTTCGGGCCCCTCTAGGCTTCCTCTCCATTTCCACAGAGAAAGGCTTCCCCATGCCTCTGGCAGGAGCGCGCCAAACCTCCGCTCACGGCCTGCGGCGACTTGTTGTGCCTCGCCACGCCACCCCTGGCGCTGCATCCCCACAGGGCTGGAGCGCGGCCACGGCAGGCCGCCCTCTTCCCACACCCCTCCTAGGGAGCCTCCGCCAAACACCGCCTGCCGCCACCGTTGGTCTCCATTGCTCTGCGAGGAAGCAGCCGGACAGTGAGTCAGGGAAAGGAAGCGGGCTGCAAAGTTTGGCTTTTCCTGCTCAGAGAGCTAGTGCAACCTGGCAGCTGGGGGACAAAATAGCTCCCAGGGCACACAAGACACCTGCCCCCCACACACACTTGTGCAGCGTCTCTTTTATTTTTCCCTGCCGCTACACTTTTTGCCGTGCCTGCAGGCAGCAGCAGAGCTGGTGGTGCTTCAAAGCAGAGGGGGGAAGGGGCGCGGAGGGGTGCAGCCCCCCTGCGGGCACCCAGCAAGGAGGCGAGGGTGGCCATGATAACGGCCACGGCCCCTGCACAGCTGGGCTGCTTCAGCCCCCTCAGGGGCTGCTGCCACGCAGCCGGGGGCAGGTCTTAGGCTTTTTTGTTCTTTAATGAGAGAGAGAGAAAGAGCAATTACCAATCAACTTGCAGTAATTAAGGTCACTTTGGCCTTTGGCCTGGATTTCCTGGGCTTTTCTGTGTTTCAGTGCAGAGGTAGCTGGCACAGGTAACTCACTGTCTTTCAGATATGTTTTTCTGGAGGTGCCTTATTTCAGCACCGTTGCACATAAATAATGCAATGTTACTAGTTATGCTGTGGTTAGCAAGTCTTTTTCTATGCTAATGAGGGACAGTTTGTAATGAAGTAGATAAAGTCAGGGAGATAATATATCTCCTCCCCCCAAAATGTGGTTAGCTTAAGAAAGTAAATGAACTTGTATGGATAATTCAATTAGGTTTATGAGGGTGTGCTGTATTGTGTTTTTGCTTGTGTAAAGCTGGATATGGGTTCTGTAGTTTAAATGAACAGACTTATTTTGGTGATAAACTGAACTCTATAAAACATGTGAATGTTTTGTAATATAATGCATGTTCACTTATGCATTTTATGTGATTGGTATAAACACCTATGTGTGTCTGTCTCAATGATAGAAAAAGATCAATAAACTGTGTGAATAACATGGTTATGGTACTCCTGTAGCTTACTTTTCTGGTCATATTTATACCTTTCTGAGAAAATATTTATGTCTATTCTACAGATAGAGACTTAGGACTGCCATGGCATTTAATTCTTTTTCATTTTTACCTTTAAGAGCCTTGTTTTGTGAGCCTTAATTCATTTCCTATCTCCTTGATTAGAACAATGTTGAATGGAACAATGCCACTGTTTTAAAATTCAAGTCATATAGGGACCGTTATTAAATCTTAGTGATGGGTATTTCATGGACTAATAAATTTAATTTACCAGGGACCCATTTGATTATATTATCTGATTTCTAGTATAAAGGACTGCAGAATTCTCAGAAATAGTTTGGTTAAACTAGTATGTATATTTTTCAAAAACACTTTGATTTAGAAGTGACTTTGTTTGATGTTTTTTAATTAATTTCAGTAACTTAAAATGTTACTAATAATCTAAGTTTATTTAGCATCTAATAACTCACAGCACTGATAATAGCAGGTCCGTTAGGAAAGTATAAGGTTAGAGTTCTTTCAAACTGAAAATGGCTGAGTGTTTCCACCTGAAAATGCTCCCCCCTGAGGGGGAAAGAGAGGGTTACAATCAGCTGAAAGTAAAAGTTGGGCACTTTTAAGAACAGCCTTGAAATCATTTGGTAAGTAAATAAGTAGGGAAAGCAGTTATGTACTGTAAAAGTATAGTCATTGCAGCTAATGTGTTGACTGGCTTAACTATTGCAGGGCTAGCACTCTTATATTGATATGGCTTTTATCCTGTATGTTGGTCACCCACTTTGAGCGGTACTGTTAAGTTTCTGACCGTGTCTTGAATTCGGTAGCTTAATGTCTCATGCTTAATAGAAATGAAACACTGCTGACTATTTTACCATTTTCTTTTTTTGTATTTCTGTAAATATCATGCAGAATTTTGCTTGAATGTGTATGTGCCCTTCTCGTTGTAGGGGCTACTGGTCACCTGTCTTTTGTGGTCTAGTCTGATTAAACACCTCATTTTCAAGCTTATGTCTGTAGTCTTTAAAAACCAGTAAAACCATCCTTGCAATATGCTGTATTAAGTCCTATGTCTTATACAGTATACCTTAATTTTTACCAAATAAGGTTAGCTCCTGCAAAAACAAGTCATTTTTCAAAGATGTAAAAGTGTTTCTGTTATATGTACTGTTGTTACTCAGCATCAATGGTAAGATAAATTCCTGCTTATTTAGATCAGTTTGCTTTCTGAGCTAGTGACCTTCTGTGGGCTCATGTTTGAGATCTTATCTGCACGTTTTTGAGAAATAGGGTTTAAGATCAGTGATCTTATGCAACTATGCTTGCAGAGTTGAAACAAAGTATCAAATTCTTTTGTGTTAGGGGATAGTTTCATAAAATCTTTTACCTCAATGCTACTGTCCTGAAGAATGTATGGAATAACAAAGACTTTGGCATGCAAGGAAATGAAGTTGGTAAGATCTCACTAGTTGCATCTCTAAGTAGACTTTCAATTGGCACCATGTACAGCTTCCTCCTAAAATATCTATTTAGGAAGCTACTCGCTACTTTGTAAGTTTTAAGCCATTTTTAAGGCCAGATCTAAAGTCATTTAAAGAATTGGAATTTGAATGAAAGTAGTGGCTCTAGACGGAGGATGGAGGACTGTCTCTGGAGATCTGATGGCAGTGCTCTGTGTGGAGTGAGAGGCACATGAATGCAGTTTATAGTTGGAAAGAAATCATCTTACTTGCTGTTGTGAGCAACATCTGTAGTTATGGGCATTTTGCCTTCAAATACATGTTTTTCTTTATCTGTAAGCTATGTAGAACTAAAATCCAGGAAGACAATTAGATTCTGAAGTGGGGATGAAGAAGACAAGGAGAGGAGGATGTAAGTGTGGAGATAGAGCTCTGGATAAATTTACTCGGATGAAGTTTTGGTTTAGGTGATTTCTTACAATAGTCCTTTAGGGAAGCATTCAAATGGGGGCTGGGGTGTGTGGGAGAGCTAGTTTTGCCATTGTGACTGAGACCATGTCCATCATTTAACATATCTGCTACATCTGGTTACGTGATGGGAAGCTTAGCTCACCTTGAGCAAAGTGGGAAGGCGTAAGCGTGGCTGGCTGTAGGTAAGAGGCAGAAAAGTTGTGTTCTTCCAGTTGCTGGAGGAAAGGGTGGGAATACCAAGGCTTTGCAACTTTTCATTTCAGTGAAACCCTGAACATAGTATCAAGGACTGGTTTGGGTCCTATGAATGGCATAGATCACTGCTGTGATAAAAGTCTACTTTGTAAAGACTGTTTACAGGGAGAAGAACTTGAGGTGGATGAGGTCCAGCATCAGACCGGTTTTGCCTGAATGGTTAGCAAAGAGAAACTGCTTGTGAAACAGGTCAGTGGCTGCCACCTACTGCTTGGCTACAGGCAGATGATATTTATTTGGACACTCCACAGTAAGGTGTATGAGGAGAAGGTGCACTGTGCTAGTTTCACTACTTGAAAATTTTGATTTGTGGATTTTGGAAGCTCTTTGGCCTTCTAATTATTAGGAATTCATTTGAACCCCAGCCTCCTCCAGTGTGCCTAATTAGCAGCAGGTGGGCCAGATGGGGCCCACAGTAGCTAATTTTATGATGTATTTAAGGATTTAAACTGAATCTAAACATAATTCCTATGTGAAAAAGCTGAGTTTTGACTTTCCTATGAACAAAACTACTTATTGTCTTTTTTCTTTTTTTCTTTTCATGTATGAAACCTGACTTTTTGCTAGTCAGTTCTGTATTTCTTTGTGCTCTGGCTGCCCAGCAAGCATTGCATTTCTTGCTCTCTTTTCCCCCCTTCCCCTCCCCACCTCCCACAACTCCAAACCAGAAGACGCTTCTGCATGTCTAGAACAACGTTTTTGGTTTTTTTTCCTTATTTGTTGTCAGCTGCACTATGTTATAATGCAAAGCACACAATAACATTTCCTTTTTCAGACTGAAATTACATCATTATTTACATTTTGTCATTTTTTTTCTTTTCTCAAAGAATGAGTACAAAGCTATGTTGTGCATCCTAATACTAATGGTAACACTGAGTTAGGTAAGCCATTTGCATTACTAAAAAGCAGAGCATATCTTTGTGTTCATTATTGCTTAATTTTGAAAGAGAATCTCCCAGAGTTAATTTTCTGGTAGTTTAGAACTGTTCATTGGAATTTATCATTGCAGCTTCACAGGGATTAGTAAAGGTTGGACCTCAAAACTGGAGCAAGTAATATGCAGAATATTCTGCTATGTTGCAGTGAACTGCAAACAGTGCCGTATGTGTTGAGTTTTAATAAGAGTTAGAATGGCTGTCCTGAGCTGACTAAGACTGTAAATGCGGTATATTCAACGGAGAAAGTTGTAATGCAAAAGGTGCTTTATTTTTATGTTATTTCTAGGTTCATTTTGGCAACAGAAGCTTTAAAGGAATTCTGAAAAGTCTGTAACATCTTTTAATGAGAGCTACCTTTAGCAGCTGCATTTTTCCCCACTTCTTACTGATGCCATCTTCCTTTCTGTAGTTTGCTGCAATTCTGTATAAAAGAGAAACTAGCTGATACCCTAATCACCAGGCACCAGGTTGTGCCAATGCAGCCTCTGGGATTGCTGAGCTATCCTCTAGGCTGGGAGTATGAACCAAGCCAGGCTTACATATAACAAGCTGACTTGGCCTGTCTCATTGGTGTATCAAGGCAGCATTCTGCCAGGTATGTTGTATGCTTTTTTTAATAATTAGTTGAAACAATTTCTCACAGAAATCACAATCAAAAGTCTTAAATAATTTAATATGATTATCTAAAGTTTGCATAGCTTGCTAACAACATTTGTTTTTGGACATTGCTAACTTGGTTTGGAAGTAGCATGGCCAGAGCTTTCTTTGTGTTCTGGACACCTGTTGGCACCAGACCTTTGTTTAGGCAATGACTCATGCAGCTTTATGTTAAAGCAGGTGGTGTTCTTATGTATACTCTCAGTTGCTAAGTGTGGCAATGGAAATGGCTGCTAAATACCAGGACTGGCTAACATAAAAAAGCATCATAAAACTATGATATTGATGGAACAGACCCAGCAAATAGGGCTTTGGATTTGCAGTGAGTGGGAGGATTTGTGCATTCCTGCAGAAGCTTTATAAATAAATTGTGTGGGAAATCTAATTATGGATATTTATGTCAACAAAATTACTACTCTGAAAATTCCACTACTCTTTTACAATATTATTTTCTTACTAGGAATGTAGTCCATTTCTTATATACCAATTTATAGTTCCACTTTTAAGGAGGAGAAAACTAAAAAATCCCCAAAAACAGCAAAACCAATTTCTTGGAATATGTTAATGAATTAAACATTAAGCATGACATTGTTATTAAATACCTATGATTAGATTGAGATTAACTGGAAAAAGAAAATAGCTTAACAATGTTGATCTCTGGAGAAAACAAGGCTGACATTTAATACAGTTTGTAAGTAAGACAAATCAGTTCTACTGTATACCATGCATGTTTTATAACCACTAGTCATATAATACACTTGAAAAATGGAAAGTCCCTGTGTCTGTAAGAATCTTAAGCTTCTTTATTTACCTGAATTAAGTTTTAAGACTTTTCTTTCCTTCTTTCACCCCTCCCCCCTTTCTACCCCAGCAGTTTTATGAATATGAGGTCCTTGGTTTTGTTTTATTTGTCTTCACAATACTTTGTTAGCTCAAGAAGAATATTTTCTGCTTGTGAACTGAGATTAAGAAAAAAAGAAATGATGAAATCTATGGGTAGGTGTAGCCAACAAACAAAGGTGCAGTTTGAGTATGGATATGTCGTTCTTTTTTTTTTTTTTTTAGTATGTATTGTAGCAGTTAAGTACTGCAATATAGTGATATGTATTTCAACGCAGTTTAACAGCCCAAGTAATGATTTGGTTTGCTGCTGGACTTTTGCTGCTGGACTTCTGTTCAGCCAGCTGAAGACCATATCACTATGTCTTTACTACTGTTATTTGTGCTAATAAGAACAACGTTGCTCAGGCTGTAGATATGCCTTATGATGTAGATGTATGTTTTGAAAGAGTATAATAATCAGTCTCTGGATTTCTTATATCCAAGTATGGTGCCTTAACCACTGGATAAAATTTCTTTGTTACTAACACACTTATAATGCTGCCTATGATCATCATCAGGCTCTCCATTGCACAGTTAGCACTTACACTTTCTGGATATGTGTGTGTTTCTTTTTTCCTGGTCTCTGGTATCTTTTTCATTGCTCTAGCATTATTGCTGTTTTATTTCTAAAATGCAATAGCCCTCATTATCTTAGGTAACTTGCAAAAGCTTTGGCAAAGACTTATTTCTCCCTAGCTGATAAAGGCACCATGAAATTGCAAATGACAAGCACGCACATGTACAAAGAAATATAATGGAAAGAGAGGGAGACCAGAAATAAATGGGTGTAAAGAACCTCTCCAACATATTTTGTACAATTAGTTCTTACATTTGGGAAATGGGTCTCATAATATTAGACCACCATCTCTGCTTTAGTTTGAATTACTCTTTCTGTGACAGATTTTATACTTCCTGGTGCCTTTAGATGAGAATTGAGTTAATCAAAATTTGTATTTTATGTACAACTTTTGTACGTAAATTTTTATATTTCCTTATCCACTATTGATGTTGAAGTTAATATTTCAGTAAGCTAGTACTTTAGACTATTATGAGTTATTATTGTCTAAGGAACATAATTGAAAATATGCTAAGGCTGAGTGCACCTGAATAATACAGAGACTAAAAAAAATTATAGCAAGTTTTTGGCACTTTCTACAGCCATCTTGCCACAGATGTTCCAGAATCTCTGTGCCCTGTGACAGTGTTAATCTGGAGCAATGCTGCCTGCTACGCAAAAGAAACCTTAGGCATTCACATGCAAGCCTTCATGCCTCTGCTCTTTTTTCTATGTGTGCCTTCCTCTGCTACAGGTGCTATGCATGATATTGTTATAGATGAATGTACATTACTCTAATGGACTGATGGCTAAATACTACTCTTCAAAGCATTTTTCTGGGTTTGTTTCTATGAGGAACTGAACCAACTTGGATATTCATGCTATATCAATTTTCTATAGACACATGCAAATATATATGTTTAATAGGGAAAGGCAAAAAATGTGGCAGTGTATAGATGCATATGCATACACCTCCATGGTATAAAATTATTTACAGTTTGGTGTATACTATGTTCATTATATATTGATGTACCTATTGAGATATGCATTTATACCCTTCACCTTTTCATCTCTCTTTTCTTGGGTTTCTGTAAAATTATGCTAAATGTCTATGTTCTTTGATCATAATTCACCTCATGGTTCTACTGATAGCGTGTAGTTCAGCATGTATGTATACCTTTTTATTGACAAACACACAGACTGCACGCTTTGCAGGATCTTTCTCTTAGCATGTATTGAACAGACTGGAGCACAATAAAGCCACAGTCATGCTTGGGGCTTTGTAGTTTGGTCATATAAATATTAACACAATGCATATGTTTTTATACAAAGCTTTTTCTATTGTGCATATGTTAATATTCATGGATTATTTAATTTGTGCAGGTTATAACTTTTTTTAATTGTCATATGAATCTAATGGTAAAATTTAGTTGTCAAAGCAAGAAAGTTGAAAGAAATGTCAAGAAGCAAGTTGTCAACAAATGTCAAAATGTAGGTTCTTCAGGTAACCTTGATTCTTTGTATCTCTGTGTGCATATATATATCCATATAAAAAGGAATAAAGCTGTTCTTCATGAGCAATGATAAGGTAGTTGGCAAAAGACAGCTCAAGTCAGGATGCCTCCAGCAGGTGAATGCAGCCAGGGAAGTGCGCATGGGATGTGGCTATGGAGGATCCTCTTGTATCCCTCCTGGGAAACCTGCATGCTCAGTCACCTTGCTGAAATGCCTGTACACCAATGCACGCAGCATGGGGAACAAACAGGAAGAACTAGAGATGCGTGTGCGGTCGCAGGGCCATGATCTCATTGCCATTACAGAGACATGGTGGGATAGCTCGTATGACTGGAGTGCTGTCATGGATGGCTACGTGCTTTTTAGGAAAGACAGGCCAGGCAAGCGAGGTGGTGGAGTTGCTCTTTATGTGAGAGAGCAACTGGAATGTATTGAGCTGTGCCTAGGGGTGGATGAAGAGTGAGTCAAGAGCTTATGGGTAAGGATTAAAGGGCAGGCTAGCATGGGTGACACTGCTGTGGGTGTTTACTACAGGCCACCTGATGAGGAAGAGGAAGTCGATGAGGCCTTCTACAGACAGCTGGAAGTAGCCTCACGATCCCAGGCCCTGGTTCTCACGGGGGACTTCAACCACCCTGATATCTGCTGGAAAGACAACACAGCTAGGCACAAACAGTCCTGGAGGTTCCTGCAGAGCATTGGTGACAACTTCTTGACACAGGTGGTGGAGGAGCCAACAAGGAGAGGTGTGCTGCTGGACCTCGTACTAACAAACAAAGAAGGACTGGTGGAAGATGTGAAGGTTGGGGGCAGCCTTGGCTGCAGTGACCATGAGGTGGTGGAGTTCAGGATCCTGTGAGGAGGAGGCAGGGCACTAAGCAGGATCGCAACCCTGGACTTCAGGAGAGCAAACTTTGGCCTCTTCAGGGACCTACTTGGAGGAATCCCATGGGTTAGGGCCCTAGAAGGAAGGGGCGTTCAGGAGAGCTGGTTAATGTTCAAGCATCACCTCCTCCAGGCTCAAGAGCGGTGCATCCCTATGAGTAGGAAGTCAAGCAAAGGAGGTAGGAAACCTGCATGGATGAGCAAGGAGCTCCTGGCAAAACTCAACCAGAAGAAGGAAGTATACAGAAAGTGGAAAGGGGGACAGGCCACTCGGGAGGAATAGAGGAACATTGTCAGACTATGCAGGGATGCGACGAGGAAGGCTAAGGCCCGTTTGGAATTAAATCTGGCTAGAGATGTCAAGGACAGCAAGAAGGGCTTCTTCAAATACATCAGCAGCAAGAGGAAGACTAGGGAAAATGTGGGCCCTTTGCTGAATGGGGTGGGTGCCCTGGTGACAAAGGATGCAGAGAAGGCAGAGTTACTGAATGCCTTCTTTGCTTCAGTCTTTACTGCTCAGGCCAGCCCTCAGGAACCCCAGACCCTGGAGGCAAGAGAGGAACTCTGGAGAAAGGAAGACTTTCCCTTGGTGGAGGAGGATCAGGTTAGAGATCATTTAAGCAAACCTGACACCCACAAATCCTTGGGCCCTGATGGGATGCACCCACGAGTGCTGAGGGAGCTGGCGGATGTCATTGCTAAGCCACTCCCCATCATCTTTGAAAGGTCATGGAGAACAGGAGAGGTGCTTGAAGACAGGAAGAAAGCCAATGTCACCCCAGTCTTCAAGAAGGGCAAGAAGGAGGACCCAGGGAACTACAGGCCAGTCAGCCTCACCTGCATCCCTGCAAAGGTGATGGAGCAGCTCATCCTGGAGGCCATCTCCAAGCATGTGGAGGACAAGAAAGTGATCAGGAGTAGTCAGCATGGCTTCACCAAGGGGAAATCATGCCTAACCAATCTGATAGCCTTCTCTGATGGAATGACTGGCTGGGTAGATGAGGGGAGAGCAGTGGATGTTGTCTCCCTTGACTTCAGCAAGGCTTTTGACACTGTCTCCCATAGCATCCTCATAGACAAGCTCAGGAAGTGTGGTTTAGATGAGTGGACAGTGAGGTGGATTGAGAACTGGCTGAATGGCAGAGCTCAGAGGGTTGTGCTCAGTGGCACAGAGTCTAGTTGGAGGCCTGTAGCTAGCGGTGTCCCCCAGGGGTCAGTCCTGGGTCCAGTCTTGTTCAACTTCTTCATCAATGACCTGGATGAAGGGACAGAGAGCACCCTCAGCAAGTTTGCCGATGATACAAAACTGGGAGGAGTGGCCGATAAACCAGAGGGCTGTGCTGCCATTCAGAGAGACCTGGACAGGCTGGAGAGATGGGCGGAGAGGAACCTCCTGAAATTCAACAAAGGCAAGTGCAGGGTCCTGCACCTAGGGAGGAATAACCCCATGCACCAGTACAGGTTGGGGGTTGACCTGCTGGAAAGCAGCTCTGTGGAGAAGGACCTGGGATATTACTTCCCTACCCCCCACCCCCCACCAAATTGTTGAAATACGTGTAACCATACATACACCTATACTTATATGAGACAATGTATGGAAATTTTTTTGCTTCTGGCTCTCTTATACCTGGGAGAGAAGAACTGATAATACCAAATGATTGGGAACAACTGGAGTTGTTTGCCTCCAGATCATTGTTGTGAAGTCATCTTGATTCAGGACTGACTGAGAAGTATTATCATTTGATGCCTGATTCTTGACGCAGTCACAAACCTGAAAACAGGAAAGGGGTTGAGTAGAGGTGTGAATATTGGTAAAAGTGGAAGAAAAATGAACATTGAGATATAGCTGGAGGTAAAAAAAAAAAAAAAAAAAAAAAAAAATCTTTAGAGTGATTTTTGGGTCTGGCAAGCAAAGTAGGTAGTTGTTTCAATATTTTGAAAGTTTTCCTAAGGAAAGTGTCATTCTTCCCTTGGTTATATACCTAGATTATGTATAAATGTAATAGAATAATACCTTAAAATAAGTCAAGAATGTTTGTATGTGTATAAAAGATGTTTTAAAGCATTTTAATAAAATATAAAACATATTAGTTCCTGTGGAACTCTTCTCATTAGCTTCACATTACTACTCATTCTACTCATTAGTTTCACAGTCTACACATTAGTTTCACAAATCTAAGAATTCTGATCTTTAATACTCAATATCAATCAAGTGTGAGTGTATTATTGGAAAGAATGTGGCATCTCTCTTCTTGTATGATCAAAGGAAAAAAATCCTAAATATCTTTTGAAGTATGATATACTTTTAGAAGGCAGAAAAGTTTGTATCATGAAAAGCTTGTTTTATAAAGGGGTGTGCATGTGTGTATGTGGGCAGGGGGGAATACATTAGCACTGCATAACATACTTCAGTGAAGTCAGTCAACTCTAAGATCTAACCTTTAATCAAAGGGTAGTTCATACTACGATAATCAATAGCAATGAAATGTATATCAGATCTGATCTTCCATTCTAGCATATTGTTATATTTCAGAAGGACCCAGCCAAAATGAAGTATTGTGACTTAATGTAAATGTTCAGAAATATGTAACAAGCTGATTCTTGATAAAAGTCTAAGAGTGGGGTCTTACTGAACTCATTCATTTCTCTTGCATTTTAAAAACCACAGTTAAAGAATAATATTCTTTATTTTTACATTAAATTCTTATGGATGAAAACACAACTCTTTAACCCATCCAAATATTGTGTCCTACTGTCAAAGAGCTCTATGGCAATTTTTAATTTTAAATCAGATCTAAATATTTTTTTAAAAAAACATGTAAGGCATAAAAATTGTATTTGTGCTTCTATTAAAAAAAAAAAAAAATCCCATATGTGTGGCTTCCCCAGCTGTGACAGACAATGGAAAAACTGATGTGGAGAGTAAACAGATTTTGGATGAGTAAAATAATTCGTATTGTTTTGTAATTGTCTAGTAATTCTAGAGTCATGTTCTACTCCTAAAGAAAAGAGTATGAACAGAGTCAGAACAGTTCATATTTAGTATGTTTTTGTTTGAGAGTGAATGGGAAAATAAGAGTTGAGAATAAGTGGAAAAACATATATTGAGGTATAGGGTAATTAAGACCAATCTGCTAATCTTGGTCACAGAATCACAGAATGGCAGAATGGTTGAAGTTGGAAGGGACCTCTGGAGATGGTCTAAGTTCAACCACTCTGCTCAAGCAGGGTCACCTAGAGCACGTTGCACAGGATCATGTCCAGGTGCGTTTTGAACATCTCCAGAGAAGGAGACTCCACTACCTCTCTGGGCAACCTGGTCCGGTGCTCTGTCACCTGTTCCAGTGCTCTGTCACCCTCACAGTGAAGTAGTTTTTCCTCATATTCAGATGGACTTGGGTGTTGTAAAGAGATACAAATCTTGATTGTTTCACACAGATTTACAGTTTTTACCTTATTTTCAGACTTCCAAGTTTCAGAAAAGGCATGTTCTCAAATGCTTTTTTGAAGTTGTTGCCCACAGTTTGGAGTCTGTCGTTCTTTGCAGCTCAATAAATCATAGGTAATTAAATATTCTAATTTTGTGGCTACTTGAATTCACACTAATTAGGTAACTAGATGTAATGACACAAACTTGTACAGGAATGTTTTTTTCCCTTGGATTATTGACCAATTTACAGGATAATATATAGGCATAAGGTTTGGGAATGAGCAGATCCCAATTACTGTATTTTGGATTTTCTAGCATTGTATACTCAAGTTGGAACACTTAGTATGCTGTTTAAAAATCTGCATGTACGATATGTCATAGAAAATTTCGTAAAGGCGTAAATACTGTTGAGACAGATGGCCAGATACATAGGTTTGTCCCATTATATTCTCCATTAGGAGATGCTGCAGGAAAGTGTTCTTAAGGTTCCTTGTTGCAAGTATGAATCTTGAGAATGTAAGACCCATGAGCTTTGGCTCCTGATTGCTCCGTCTTTGTTAAGTTGTGGGTTAAATGATCACACTTGATCTCTTTCAAATATCTGTAGATCACAAAGCCCCTATTTTGTTAGCTTCTTCCATATATTCTTGCATCTGATTGTTCTAGTTTTGGCTTGGATACCAGCTTGTTATCCGATCTTGGATCTGCAGTTTAAACCTTCTACAACTGAGTGTAAAAGAGGGATGATAATCTGTTATGCGCTTGTCTTATTTGCTAATATAAAGTTTAATTTAAAAGTGTATGAAATGTAAGCTTTCTTTATAAGCAATAATCATTGCTGAGTTATTCTATCAACTGTATTTGCAAAAGGATTGCAACATTTGTGGAAGTCTTTTCTGTGATGATTTTTCATTGAGGTTGTAGTCTTTTTCCAGTGTGTGCAGTATGCATACTGTTTTCCACTTTGTGTGATATTTGTTGAATAACAGGATTCTTGTGTGATGATCTCTTACATGGAGGTTTTAAATGATCAAATGTTTAAAAGGTAGCTAACAAGATATTGCTCTAGTTGATGAAAGAATAACCATAAAAATTAATGCTTTTTCACTCCTGCTCGAAGAGGAGACCCCCTTCTTTTTTGTTGCTAAAATGATGTCTAGAAGAATGGATATTTAAATCCCATGCATCTTTACCAGACATCCATCCTTCTTCCATTAGTGTTTAATGACAATAGATAATGAATTATTTATTATATAGTGCCATCTAATGTTTTCCTGTTTCATTTACTTTTACTGTCTTAAATGAATTTGTTCCCAATTCGGTGGTTCTTGTAATCCTCTGGCTTTTGGATGGAGACTAGAAAACATAAATCTTGTAGGTGTTTTTGTACTCAAAGGTCATATATTCTGCTGACAATTACTCCTGCATGCCAAGCTGCAGTGATTTGTTTTTCTTATGGTGTGTATGTAAACCTTTAGCTATAGATTATATCCAGAATTAACTTTTGTCAGTCTTAATCATTTAAAATAAATGCTAGCATTCAGAAGAGCTGAATAGAGAACCAAGTCAGGAGCTCCTTTATGAACTTCAGCCTCACAAGCTGTACCTTACACTGATTTCTTGGCTTCTCAGGATCAGTGTTTTCCAGGGCACCTGACACAGTGTCCCTTTATTTTACACATGTCCCTGCTATCATGGCAAGAATGTAGAAGAGTAGAATGAAAGATTGCTAATAGCAAGATTCCCATGGCACCGAGTTTATCCTATTTTGGGTAGCTTTAAATGTTTGGGACAAAGTTGTCATCAAGCCAGAGAACCTACTCCCTGTAAGAGGAGTTTATTTTGTATGTCATTAGGAATTTCACATTAATTTGGAAATATTAACTTGTTTTGTTAATGAAGTAATGACTAGGTCAAGCATGTGAACAGGGTATTAAAAAGGAGATAACAAGCAAGTTCATAGGAAACACCTAAGAAGGACTATTGGGCATGAGATTTATTCTCCAGTTCAGGTATTTCTTATCAGAACAGATTACTTAGATTTAGAAGAATTCACTGGAGAGAATACTGTGTTTTCCCTGTTTTTATGCCCTTTTGCTGCTCATCAGCATCTGGACATTGTCAGAGACACAGGACACTAAGATAGACAGAGTTTCTATCTGATGCAGTATGGGTATTCTCATGAATAACTTTATATTTTTCCTGAACTACAGATCATTCCTTAAAAGGATCTTGCAGTGGCACACTAATATGATGTTGCTTGCTAACATTTTGTTTAATCTTTATCCTTTGGTACCAGAAAAGGAAATGGGTAGAGATCCTTGTTTTCCAGAAGAAATACTACTACGCTGTTTATCCCAGTCTATTCTTAATTGGGTAGAATGGATTACCTATGCTGGAACCTTTAAAATGCCCTAGGCCAGGCCTTTATTCTGATGAACCACTAGTTTTAAGTGCAAGTTAAAACAGTGAAGAGCAGTACAATTATATTCTAATGTCATTTTGTACATAGAACAATATGTTATATACTGGTGTAATGGACATATTCAAGACATAGTGACACATTTCCATGGACCCGTCTTGATCTGCTAATGCTGATCTGATTCATAAGGGGATAACTAGACCTCAGTGCTTGTGAGCTGTAATACTGTCACAGTGGCCATAGATCTATCAGTGTGATACACAAGGTAATCGAGTTCTGCAAGAGACTCTCCATGCATGTGAATAGTCTGGTAACTTTAATCAAAATAAATAAATAAATAAATGTCTTCAAGTGTATTGTAAATACCATAGGTCAGAGGTTTTAGAAATTCCATAGCAAATCTTTAAGGTAAAAAAGTACATATTCTAGGAACCTACCTTTAGTGCCCTTTTGTTGTTCTTAATGTCTTTCATGTGGGGGGAGTAAAAGAGAAATGAATCACAGAATCGCTGAGGTTGGAAGGGACCTCTGGAGATCATCTAGTCCAACCCCCCTGCTCAAGCAGGGTCACCTAGAGCACATTGCACAGGATTGCGTCCAGGCAGCTTTTGAATATCTCCAGAGAAGGAGACTCCGACGAATTTAGGACACTAATGGCCAAAGCTAGGTATTCTGTTATGAGATTGATTTGTGCCTTGTACACTTAAAAAAAAAAAAAAAAAAAAAAAAAAAAAAAAGTTAGAGGAAATGCACATTTGAAAATTTAGTCAGAAGAAATCCACTGCATCTTTTTATTTTGCAATTATTGCTAATTGGTAGAAAAGTTAGTCAAAAGCTATACACTCAGGCTCTGAGATCTGTGTTGAGAAGTATAACAGATAGACCCCCATTTTTAGATGAATATTAGGAGTAAAAATAATTTTCCAGTTTTTCTTCTAATTTTGTAAAGTATCACATCTTTATTACAATTAAATAAAAGAAATATAGATCTGTGGCTCCTGTGTTGTGACTTTCTTGTGTAGGACCCATTTTACATGTGACAGGAAAAGTGCCATAGATTTGAACTGGAATATTCGGGTACTCTTGGGCTTATTTACATTGTGTCTTCCGATCCAAATTTGTATCATTCTTTAACTGTTAAAGCACTGTTCAGGTGTGCTTTCATACTGACTTATCTATCTGATTTTCTGTAATCATTTATCCAGAAAGGAAGAGTTTATCTTATTTCTTTCAGCATTAATACAGTCACAATAACTGATGAAGTAGATTGTCTTTTATTTCATTTCTTCTACAAAACTTTGATATACTAGCACAATTATAGGGAAAATACTGAAAATGTGGAAAGCTTTGGCAAATTACAAGAATAGGAAATACTTCCTATGGTGATTATTCTCTTTTCCTAACAATGTTTGAAAACTGTTGTCTCCCCTCATCCTTTGCTCTGCTATAATAAACAAACCAAATTCTTTCAGTCCTTGCTCATAGACGATATTTTCAAGATCTCTTCTCGTTCATGTTGGACTCTCTGGATTCTCTTCTGAGCCATGCATTTCATGCAGTGTGGTGACCAAAACTGGATTCGGTACCTCAGCTGAAGCCCTAAAGCACTGAGTAGAGCAGAAAACTTAGTTTATGATTTTTACAGACTGAAGAATCTACTAATACATATAACTATTCTTTTTCATGTAATTGCATGGCGATGTATTAACTATGTATTAATATAGTAATAGTTCTATTAAAATTAGTATAGAAAAATTTAAGTTTAATGAGTTCCAAGGCTGGATGAGCTTTGGTAACAGTGGTTAAAATAGTATGTGAATGATTCATTCTTGCCATATGGGGATGTATATTTCTGATTAATTGGATAATAAGGAAGTAAACCTTGTGTGTGGTTTTTTGTTTTTGTTTTTTTTTTGGGGGGGGTGGGAAGTACGATTAAAAAGTGCTTACACTAAATAGTAAGGTTGCTTTCATACCTTCCTCTGCTGTAGAAAAGCCAGTCCCTACCATAACTGCTATTTGACAGGATTAATATAGCAAACTAACAAACTTTTTAAATTAGAAACTGAAGAGCTACATCTTTGTTCCTCTTTATCCAATAAAATCACTGGGTTTGTGTGCAGAATAACCACCTGGTAGGTTGTTTCTCACGCTATTTTGGAGCATTTGACTATTTTGAGGACCCCAAAAAATCCATAATTGAAGTGTAAACAATTGTGTCACTAATCTTGATGGCTGACCTTGGGCTAGTGGCCCCATCAATTCTAAGTTGCACAGGTAAATGAAAGTAGTATTTTGCAAAAAAAAGTGGAAAATGGATAGTTGGTCTTTTAAAAGTTAGCAGAATAAACCTAGTAGTCTGATTAAGTTTAATAACATAAAATAGTATTATTTTTGCAAAAAATGGCTCTTGTTAATCAATTAGTAAACTGAGCAAGTGCCAAGGGAATTTTTCTGCCAAACTGGCTGTGTATTTTGAGCTTACTGTTCTCTTTGGGTACCGAAAGTACTGATTTGTGATTATAACAGGAATAACTGGTGCATTTTGTGATGTAATAATTGAAGGAAACATTTCCTTTTTTTTTTTTAATATATATAGTAACCACTGAAGAGTACAAGTTGACAATATCTAAGGCATTTTCATGCAAACCCCAGAAATATGAAAAAATATTTTGAACTTTTGTATTTAGCAACAGTGGTATTTGAAAAGGATTCCGAAAAATATGTATAAATGTTATAAATAAAAGCTTACCAAAGATCTAAACTTTTCCTGAGAAAATGCTTTCAAAACTAATGACATGCGCCTGTTTTTTTAATTCAGCTATGAAGTTCTTCAGAAGTTCTTGGTCACCAGATGAGTTATTAAATTGCAATGGTCTGAATAAAGGAGCTGAGAAATAACAAAACCAATTAGCACAGATACCTAATTGTCCATTTGGATTAATTTCTCTGTAGCTCAATTTGTTTGCTGTTGGTTTCATTAGCATCAAATAGTAACTGTGTTTTATGGAGAAGTCAATACTGAACACAGCTGAAAACAAACACGATAAAAATGACATTGAAGAGGCGACTAGCTGCTTGAAAAATCAAGCTAAGCAGAATGCTTTGAAACAGAGGGGTGATCTGGTAAACTCAGGTGTCAGGTTTTTCACGCCTTTTACAGGAATTTAAGTTGATATGTCTGTATTTATTGGGACCTTACCTTTTAGTAAGTTATGAATACAGATCCATAACTTAACAAGTTAGTTTTTGATTACAGTAAAATTTTCCCTCACTTTTATAACCTGTGGGAAAAAGCATCAGAAATAGCCCCCATAGACTTCTAAAAAGATGAAACTGTTGAAGGCAGCCAATTATCAGAGTAGTGAAAAATTGTAGTATCTTTATTTTAAAGATTAGTGGATCATTGTACAAGGTCAGAGAGTTCA
This sequence comes from Apteryx mantelli, assembly GCF_036417845.1. NCBI lineage: Eukaryota > Metazoa > Chordata > Aves > Apterygiformes > Apterygidae > Apteryx > Apteryx mantelli. The sequence continues at coordinate 55,054,709 of NC_089982.1, forward strand.
TGAAGAGCCAGTAGTAGAATTTAAGAATCTTGACTTGTCAAGCACTAGTTCATACTGGGAATAATAATGCTGTATGCAAATTTTCTTGTTGGGTTCAGACTTTAAGACTCCTGTTATACCCGAATGTGCTGAAATACTGGAGATTTTTAAGACAACTTTGTTCTAAAGATAAATACTTTTGCACAAAAAGCTGTGTACTTCGATACCCAATGTGATAATGTTCAATGTGGTCATGTGTGAAGATTTTAATTATAAATTGTTTTATGGTAATTATACAATGGCAGTGTAGTCTAAATTAAAACACTAGACATTCTATTACTGTGCATAATCTCCTTGACAGAAAAGTTATACCATAAAAAAGATTTTTTATTTTTTGCCTGAGGATATTGAGTACAATGCTATTTATAGCAGAAAGGCAGTTCTTACTTTAGAAAAACTCTCCATCAACTTAGGCAGATATGTCAAAATCCAGTAGTTTTTGCATATGACCTCTGTAATTCAGTCATTTTTTTCCAGTTGTCTTTTCACTCTTGATTAGGATGGTGGTTTCTGAAAGTATAAACTGTTCCTGTCTCTCTCTCTTCTCTTTTTGAGACCAAGAGAACAGAAGGCAGTTCTGGCTCAGAACCAGAAGGCTGAAAGAGGACAGAGAAAACAATATGCAATGGCAATCTTGCAACAGGTTGTAATGTGAAAGGAGGGAAAGCAGTTAAATATCTTACTCGGACTGCTATGATTTTTGGCCCTTACTTCTAAGGTTGTTCTTTCTTTTAACCCCTAAAAAGGATAAAATGGGTGATGTATAGAATGGATAAAATGGATAACAGTATGACAGAACTTTAGTCCCATGTCCGGTTGTATCTCCAGCCAGGTTTGGAGAACACCTATAATAAAAATTCGCTAAAAACAAAGTTTGAAACATTGCTTTTCCGCAAGCATGTTATTCATGGCTCCAACCTTTTCTTCTTTTCTCTACATGGCAGGGTTCAAAGCCCGGCTTCTGGTTTGTAAGTATTTCAGCTAAGTGAACTTGAACCTCTCCAGAGTAGTGTCAGAGTGTGAGAGGACCCGTTTCAATAGGCTTGAGCCTGGAGTGTCAGGTGCTGGAAACAAAGCAGCATTGATGATCAGGTTGAAGCTGTGGAGCTCTTTACTGAGGTATACCAAATCAGACTTAACCTCAAAATACTCAGTTGTTAAAATAGTTATGTAGTTAAATTTCTAGCTTAACCAATTTTACATAGGAAGGAAAGAAATACATCTTTAGAGCTGCATTACTGGGTGTAAGACTTAAGGATTCTTTTTTGGCCTTTCTTGGAGTTTAGTCTTAAAGAAATCTGATGCTGAAATCTTTTGTTCTGAGTTTGAACACTGGGGTGGTAGGAAATATAGGAAATGTACCATATATGAAAGTGTGACAGCATTTTCATGCAAAATATTATAGATCTTTATTATATCCTGGGATGTGTGCTTTTCCTAAATATGATAAATAGTAACATCTTCTCTTTTCGGCATGTTTTCATCTTTGATTAATACAAAATTAACATGGATTATAACTTTGATCTTCGTGGGAAAGTGCACTTTTTGCATAATGCTTGTTAAATTGTTTAGCTTAGGCTTCTTTATACCTCAAAATCAATACAAACTTACCCGTTAAAATGGTTGCTGTCAGCTGCCCCTAAGTGACAATACACCTTCAGAGAGTAGAGGAACTCCTGTTAGTACTGTTTTATCTCAGGCTTATATTCATGATTTAATGAGAGATACGAAAGGCATAATAACAATAATAGATCTGAAACTTTTCCATCAGATGTGATACCTAGGTCTGCAGATGCACACAAAATGAATACGAGCTGAGTTTACTCTGTTTCTTAAATCCAATTGAGAAACAACTCCCGTGATGTAACGATGGCAGATTTCATATTTATGAAAGAAATGCAAATTTATTGTAGTCTATAATGATGCTTCAGGAGAAGCTCCTGTTATTAACCATGGCAGTCTGATTGCTTTTCTGACTGCAGTTTTCAATTAGGCATAATCCGTTCTATTCATGCACGAAAGGAGAGGGAGGTAGGGGAAGCTTGCTTTTTGTTGTTGTTATTGCCAGCAAATCATAAACTTGAAAAGCACTTATGGTATATTGTAGCTGTATGAAAGTTATTTTCTAGATTTAGATAAATGCAGCTACGCTGATTAAAGATGCAGTTACTGAAATGCCTGCTGTCACAAAATGCTTTAGGGTTTTGGTTTTGTTAGATAGGTTTTTACCAGCTTCTTATTATATGACCCCTTTCAAACTATGAAGTGATTCACTTTACCTATAATATTTGATAAATTTTATACAGAGGAAACTATTGAGTCTTTTTTCAGATTTTTTTTTCCTGCTTTTGAACATTACAGTTTATTTAATGGGTTGTAAAATAGAAATACATTTTGGTATTAAATAGTTAAGTTGCATTGTTTTTGAGTTGTTTTCATAGTTTCTGTCCCTTCCCCATCTCTCACTTGTACATTGATAGAAAAACAGACTGAGATTGTAACCTGGGAAAATGAGGCAGGGAATGTGCCACCTCTGTTCAGAATCCCAGTTATGCAAAGGTCTCTGTACAAAGAAGCGACTGCATATATATTTTATGTGTGGGTTTAATGAATGCAGAAGATAGGCTTTTCACACGATGTAAGCTCTGTCACCTCTGAACTGTAGAGGTTTTTTCTGAATCAGCTTTAACCAGTAACGCTCATTATGGACTGAATGTCTCGTGGGAAGCTTACTGGAGTGGCCACTGGATTGCAGATGTTCTGGCTGGAGTTTGGGAGCACAAAGCCCCAGATCATCACGGGAGCAAGGACCTGAGGAATCAACCCTACGGAAGTAATATCTTTTCTCATTTACAGTCTTTTAAACATTAAAAATCAAATGTAATTAAAAAGTTGAGTGGGAAATTCTAAGTAAATACTTAGTGTATTTGAATGGTGCACGCTCCTGCTTCTTCAGAGGACTAAGTATTTTGACTGGATTGTTTTTTTGCAGTATTACTGCTTTAAAAATGACTTTTTGGTTTAATTGGTCCTTCCCCCTGGCAAGCTAGGCATGGTGAACAGCACCAGCTGAGAGAGCTAGCCTTCTTGCCTTCTTCCCAAAGTGCCAAGCTGTCCTCAGTCTTGTTTGACTTTCTACAGTAAAAACTAAACAGTGAGCTGTGAATACTCCCACATGAATTCTTAGGCCTGAGAACTGAAATGATTGCTTAGTAACAAACTGCTGCTGAAGGAGGAGTAGCAGGTTTCCTTAGAATAAGATTGGAGACTTGAGAGAAGGAAAAAAAAATATATTACATATATTTTATAGGAGGGCCTTTGGAAAATAATAAGCACACTTAGCAGAAAAGTGCTTACACTTTCATAATATGTGGTTCTATTGCTTTTTTAAAATTCATTTTTACAATATATTCTGTATTTTCTTCCTACAAAAATCTCCCCCTCTCCCTTCCCTGGAAGCTTTTCCCCCACCTCATTTATAGAAGTTGGAAACTTGCAGGGAGCTGCAGGTTAGTTTCCTTTGACCTTCAATGATGAAAGATTAGAGTTGTTCTCTATTGAAGGAAACAGATTTATAGGAGGAATGATCCTACAGCTGCACTCTGGAACAGCTTAGCTTTTAGATAAAATTCATTCCAAAATTTGTCAGTTTGAGTAACTTCTTGTGATAAAGCATCTGAATTTAATGCTTGTGACATGCTTTTAGGGAACACTGACACAATGCTAAAAAAGGTTAGATAAGAATTTGCTTTATGAAAGGTGATCATCTGGCATGGTATACTAATTATTCATAATTTCATTGTGTTTCTGAGAAAGAAGGGTACCTATCATGGTACTGTGGTTGAAGAGCAAGAATTAGGGTATTCCTCTCTGGTTTTGACCTTTACTTTACATGAGTGACAAGCATTTGTTCCTAAAAAGGGACTTTGGTTGTTTTTTGTTTTGTTTCTGAAGAACAGTAATCCTTATGCTCTACTACCAGTGTGTTGAAGATGAAAACACTTATATTCAGAATTAAAAAAACCAAAACAGTAATCACAGTTTTCTCTAACAAGTGGTCAGTGCTGTTAGCCTAAAAATTTGAGGTGGTCTGTGAGGCCCTTGAAAGTCTTGACAATTTGTTATGGAAAATATTCTTTGAAGTATTAAAAAAAAGTCCATTTTAAGTAGTGGACTAGAGTTATCTATTCTGTATGTAGCTATTTGTCTTTCTAAAATGGTCCAGAATCACTTGAATATATTGAAAATTAATTTTTGTCTGGCATCAGCAAGTTTCACTAAAAAGTATTCTTCTTTTATTAATATATATCACAGAAATTGTGACCTCCTCATGTCCATATGAGCTCGTCACAATCCTAAGTCGTACTCTACAAAAGTAGGCATCATTGATTTGTTTTGGTGTTGTCATAACAGCCAGATGTGTGACTCGGAATTACAAGATTTGAGCATTGCTGAAAAATAAAGAAATCTTGTTCATGTTTCGAAATTTTGAAACATGGAAGTAATATAGTTATAGGCTGCAAAGAGATTCATCTTCCTAAACTACCTCATTAAAGTTTTGTTTGGTTGACTTGAAAATTTATTTAGCAAACATTTTCTTGACCATGAAACATTAAAAACTAATTAAAAGTTGTTTTAAAAAACTTTTTAAAAATGTTGCTATGATAATTTTGCTTCCATTTTCCTGAACTGATGTACTCAGGAATTGTAACTGTATTTCACAACATGTAAGTAAAAAATGGAACTTGTTTCATACCAGAGTATGAAATAAATGTTCTTAGGCTTCACTGGATGGAATAGTTCATAGGATTTTTTTTTCTTTACATTCATGAACAGGAATGGCAAGAGTATTGTTGTTCATTTTTTACTTGTGTACAAATAGATTCTATTTTAAGGAATTTGCCTTTGATTTAAAAATAAGTAGCCCTGAATAGCAAGTGCTACCTGCTTTATCATCTGCAGGGACTGGAGTCCAGCTAATTCATTATATTCTGACATTTTTATTTATTTATTTAGAAGCCCTATGAAAACCCATTTCTCTAGAAAAAGAACACTTAATATTATTTTGCAAGATTTATACAAATGACAGAAAGTAGTGTTAAGATACCAGAAATCACAGGTTTCATTCAGTACTTGATAAAATAACAAATGGTCTTTCCAGCTTATACAGTTCGGTGTAGTTTTGCCCAAGCAAATGATCAATTTGTAAAAACTTAGCTCACTGAAATATTTAAATCTTTGAAAGAGCACACAGAAAATTTAGAAACAAGGGGAAGGTCTCTAAAAATTTGAATAAAGCCGCATTCTGAAATCTGCACCTTGCATGTGCAATGTAATTTTCATTCTTCACTTAACTCTGGGCAAAAAGGCTTTGTTTTTAAAACATTAGTATTTGAAGAAAGCATAGAGTCCAAAACTGTTTGCAAAATGGTATTACATGTTCCTAAGTGTATACGTTTGCACAAGAAAAACTGAAGTGATTGTTTTGACCAATTAAGCAAATTCTATAGTTATTTGAAATAAGTGAATGTCAGTGCCATTACGCTAAGTGTAATTTTCTAGAAACTGTTATGCATTTATAAGTTTTAAATATACTCTTCAGATGAAAGTTTCACCTGTATAGTCTTTGTGTAGTATTCCCACAGCGGGATCATCTGTTAGCATGCAGGTGGTTTATTACATCTGTGTAGACACAACTAGTCTCAGGCATAAACTTTTGCTTCATGCCTCACAACCTCTGAAATATCAATACGGAGACAGTATTTTCTGGCCAGCCCTTCAGAGGCACTTTGAATATTATTTAGTACTTTGTTGAATAAACATATTTTTAACCATATTTATTTTGCACATGGTACTGTATAAACTGCAAGAGAATTTTCAGCTTCAGAATCCAAAATAATAACTCCCAAACTTGGGGATTTGACCACCACTTGTTTCAGATTTGCATCTATAAATACAGGTTTAGGCCATTTATTTTTCTAGAAAAGTCTACATTCCTCTTCTCATTGCACCTTCCTATATGCTCCCCCCTCCCCCCCCAAAAAAAAAAAAAAAAAAGAGAAGAAAAAAATGTGGCAGCCTGACCCCAGGCTTTGGAACCTGGAGATTCAAACTGTAGAAGTGCAGTTTCACATGAAAACTTTAAGATCCTTTTTCTTAGAATTTAGAAAGATTAATTACAATTTTCAAAGAAAGAGAGTCTACAATAATTGGGATTATATAAAATGACTTGTTGTCATCCTGGTAATTGTGCTGGTAATCTTAAGCTTGAGTTTGTGTATGAATGTTTGTGTTTTTGCATATATTCAAGATGTTAGCTATGCTAAAATGAAATATGGATTCATATAATAGTAATATAAGCTAAAGAGGTTTTATAGGGATGTCAAGCTGAATATTAAGGAAAATTAAATGTTATGATTAACTGTGACATTTGAATATATTTCAATGAGGGCTTCATTAAGACAATCAACCTTAATTCTGTTGTTTCATAGTACTCTTCACTAGCACCATAATTTTGGTATTTCACCCCCACAGTTAAAATATTTGCTCTAAGACATTTTATTACTATGCTTTATTTACTTTAGAGGTGCTTTTGAGCAGCAATGCCTTGTTTTGCTTAGACAAGCTCCTGTTGTTTCGAAATGTTTAAGAAACAAAAATTACATTCTGGGGCTACAATAAGTGTTATAAGAACTATACTTTTTTTCCTAAGTGAAGTTGTCCATAATATAGATCTTTATTTCAAGTTATAACTGTCTCTAATACATATTTTTAAGTGTTATTCTTTAAAGTAATTATCAAAGGTTGTATTTTGTTTTATAAAGTAGTTTGTATTCTAATGCAGATTAAGTGTATAAAATATCTTTTGAACTTAATTTTAGAGGGAATATAAAATTTTCATTCACTTAAGTTATTGTAATAATTTTGATTAAAAAGTAAAGCCTTGATTTAATGCCATGAATACTTTATTCAAATCTTGAATGTTTAAATGAGCTTCTAAAAATCTTCCTCAAATAATTTAATTTATAAGAAAACAATATAGGGAGTAGTAAAGGAGATCACAGAATGGTTGAGGTTGGAAGGGACCTCTGGAGATCATCTAGTCCAACCCCCCTGCTCAAGCAGGGTCACCTAGAGCACGTGCACAGGATCGTGTCCAGGCGCGTTTTGAATATCTCCAGAAAAGGAGACTCCACAACCTCTCTGGGCAACCTGTTCCAGTGCTCTGTCACCCTCACAGTGAAGAAGTTTTTCCTCATGTTCAGATGGAAGTGTCTGTGTTTCAGTTTGTGCCCGTTGCCTTGCGTCCTGTTACTGGGCACCACTGAAAAGTGTCTGGTCCCATCCTCTTGACGCCCTTCCTTCAGATACTTGTACACGTTGATAAGATCTCCTCTCAGCCTTCTCTTCTCCAGGCTGAACAGGCCCAGCTCTCTCAGTCTTTCCTCATAAGAGAGATGCTCCAGGCCCCTAATCATCTTTGTAGCCCTTTGCTGGACTTGCTCCAGTAGTGCCACATCTCTCTTGTACTGGGGAGCCCAGAACTGGACGCAGTACTCCAGATGTGGCCTCAGCAGGGCTGAGTAGAGGGGGAGGGTCACCTCCCTCGACCTGCTGGCAACACTCTTCCTGATGCACCCCAGGATACCATTGGCCTTCTTGGCCACAAGGGCACATTGCTGCCTCATGGTCAACTTGGTGTCCACCAGCACTCCCAGGTCCTTCTCTGCAGAGCTGCTTTCCAGCAGGTCAACCCCCAACCTGTACTGGTGCATGGGGTTATTCCTCCCTAGGTGCAGGACCCTGCACTTGCCTTGTTGAACTTCAGGAGGTTCCTCTCCGCCCACCTCTCCAGCCTGTCCAGGTCTCTCTGAATGGCAGCACAGCCCTCTGGTGTATCGGCCACTCCTCCCAGTTTTGTATCATTGGCAAACTTGCAGAGGGTGCACTCTGTCCCTTCATCCAGGTCATTGATGAAGAAGTTGAACAAGACTGGACCCAGTACTGACCCCTGGGGGACACCGCTAGCTACAGGCCTCCAACTAGACTCTGTGCCACTGAGCACAACCCTCTGAGCTCTGCCATTCAGCCAGTTCTCAATCCACCTCACTGTCCACTCATCTAAACCACACTTCCTGAGCTTGTCTATGAGGATGCTATGGGAGACAGTGTCAAAAGCCTTGCTGAAGTCAAGGGAGACAACATCCACTGCTCTCCCCTCATCTACCCAGCCAGTCATTCCATCAGAGAAGGCTATCAGATTGGTTAGGCATGATTTCCCCTTGGTGAAGCCATGCTGACTACTCCTGATCACTTTCTTGTCCTCCACATGCTTGGAGATGGCCTCCAGGATGAGCTGCTCCATCACCTTTGCAGGGATGCAGGTGAGGCTGACTGGCCTGTAGTTCCCTGGGTCCTCCTTCTTGCCCTTCTTGAAGACTGGGGTGACATTGGCTTTCTTCCAGTCTTCAAGCACCTCTCCTGTTCTCCATGACCTTTCAAAGATGATGGGGAGTGGCTTAGCAATGACATCCGCCAGCTCCCTCAGCACTCGTGGGTGCATCCCATCAGGGCCCATGGATTTGCGGGTGTCAGGTTTGCTTAAATGATCTCTAACCTGATCCTCCTCCACCAAGGGAAAGTCTTCCTTTCTCCAGAGTTCCTCTCTTGCCTCCAGGGTCTGGGGTTCCTGAGGGCTGGCCTGAGCAGTAAAGACTGAAGCAAAGAAGGCATTCAGTAACTCTGCCTTCTCTGCATCCTTTGTCACCAGGGCACCCACCCCATTCAGCAAAGGGCCCACATTTTCCCTAGTCTTCCTCTTGCTGCTGATGTATTTGAAGAAGCCCTTCTTGTTGTCCTTGACATCTCTAGCCAGATTTAATTCCAAACGGGCCTTAGCCTTCCTCGTCGCATCCCTGCATAGTCTGACAATGTTCCTCTATTCCTCCCGAGTGGCCTGTCCCCCTTTCCACTTTCTGTATACTTCCTTCTTCTGGTTGAGTTTTGCCAGGAGCTCCTTGCTCATCCATGCAGGTTTCCTACCTCCTTTGCTTGACTTCCTACTCATAGGGATGCACCGCTCTTGAGCCTGGAGGAGGTGATGCTTGAACATTAACCAGCTCTCCTGAACGCCCCTTCCTTCTAGGGCCCTAACCCATGGGATTCCTCCAAGTAGGTCCCTGAAGAGGCCAAAGTTTGCTCTCCTGAAGTCCAGGGTTGCGATCCTGCTTAGTGCCCTGCCTCCTCCTCACAGGATCCTGAACTCCACCACCTCATGGTCACTGCAGCCAAGGCTGCCCCCAACCTTCACATCTTCCACCAGTCCTCCTTTGTTTGTTAGTACGAGGTCCAGCAGCACACCTCTCCTTGTTGGCTCCTCCACCACCTGTGTCAAGAAGTTGTCACCAATGCTCTGCAGGAACCTCCAGGACTGTTTGTGCCTAGCTGTGTTGTCTTTCCAGCAGATATCAGGGTGGTTGAAGTCCCCCGTGAGAACCAGGGCCTGGGATCGTGAGGCTACTTCCAGCTGTCTGTAGAAGGCCTCATCGACTTCCTCTTCCTCATCAGGTGGCCTGTAGTAAACACCCACAGCAGTGTCACCCATGCTAGCCTGCCCTTTAATCCTTACCCATAAGCTCTTGACTCACTCTTCATCCACCCCTAGGCACAGCTCAATACATTCCAGTTGCTCTCTCACATAAAGAGCAACTCCACCACCTCGCTTGCCTGGCCTGTCTTTCCTAAAAAGCACGTAGCCATCCATGACAGCACTCCAGTCATGCGAGCTATCCCACCATGTCTCTGTAACGGCAATGAGATCATGGCCCTGCGACCGCACACGCATCTCTAGTTCTTCCTGTTTGTTCCCCATGCTGCGTGCATTGGTGTACAGGCATTTCAGCGAGGTGACTGAGCATGCAGGTTTCCCAGGAGGGGTAAAAGAGGATCCTCCATAGCCACATCCCATGCGCACTTCCCTGGCTGCATTCACCTGCTGGAGGCGTCCTGACTTGAGCTGTCTTTTGCCAACTACCCTGGCACTGTAACTCTCCCCTTCCCCCGTCTTTCCTGGTTTAAAGCCCTCCTTACCAGGTTGGCCAACCTGTTGGCAAAGACACGTGTGCCCCGCTTAGTGAGGTGGATCCCATCTCTCCCTAGCAGTTGTCGATCTTCAAACAGGGTCCCATGGTCGTAGAAACCAAAACCCTGTTGCCAACACCAGCGGCGCAGCCAGTCGTTAACCTGGAAAGTCCGTCTCCTCCTCCTCTCATCCATCCCCCTCACTGGCAGGATTGAGGAGAAGATGACCTGGGCTCCCAGACCCTTGACCACCATCCCCAGAGCTCTGAAATCCTGCTTGATGGTCTCCAGTTTGCCCTTGGTGTCTTTAGCACCCACATGGAAGAGCAGCAGTGGGTAATAGTCCGAAGCGTGGACAAGCCTTGGCAGTCTTTCCATGACCTCTCGCACGCGAGCCCCTGGCAGGCCACAAACCTCTCTAGACATGAGGTCAGGTCGGCAGATAGGTGCCTCCGTCCCCTGCAGCAGGGAGTCCCCCACAACAATCACCCACCGCTTCTTCCAGGCGTTCCGGCAGGGCACAGGGTCTGTTGTCCCAGGTACTTCCCTTGCAGCCATGCCCATCTCCTCCTCATCCTGGAGGGCACTAAACCTGTTCTTCAGCTTCAAGTCTTCGGGAGGAGTAGGAGCCTTTCTTCTGCTACGAGCAGCGACCAGTTTCCAGCCTTCTTCTACAGTGTTATGATGTACCATTTCACATGGCCCAGAACCCTCCAGCAACTCCACTGCTGTGGGGGGTTGGGACTCCTGAAGCTGTACAGTCTCTGAGAATACCCTGTCTATCTCTTGCTCATCTTCTCGGATGCTGCGCAGCCTACTGACCTCCTCCTCTAACTCCCTTACCTGATGACACAACTCATCAACAGCAGCACGTCTCCTGCAGGAGAGCTGACTGCCAGCCCAGGCCTCCCGGAGAGGCCCCAAGCACTCCTGCAGCCTGAGACCTGTAGAGCTGCATCTACTGTCAGAGGGTCTGCCTGGGTCCAAGCCTCTGACGCAGCAACTCCAACAGCCACTGGGGAACGCGCTGTGCGGCGTCACGACCATGCTTGAGGAAGCGTACACCACAGGGATCAGAAACGAAGGTACCTTCACGTGCCCTTCTGTGCAAACTGCTGCGCAAACTGCTGCATCTGTTCGCTGCCTCTGTTAGCTGCGCTCAGATATTCCACTATTTGCTGGATTGTAGAAAATATTGCCGAGAAATACATCTATGCAATCTCAAAACATTTGGTCTGAGTTCTTCACATTTGGGAATAAAGCACGTGCCATTTTTAATTAGTTCAAACTATGAAGAAGATTTAAAAGCAATAAGATATTATTAGTTGACAATTGTAAGAAAATGAGAGGCAGTGTTAATGTATGTTCTGCCCACTGTCTACATCTTAATTATTCAGGGGTTCTCACAGGAAAACAGATCCCTAGTAGTGAATGAATCGGTGCTAGAAACAGAGGCTGTATGGATTAGTTTATAAAAGTTGGGTAAAGTAGCTGTTGCTGAAGCATCATGTTATGGAAGGTATTTTGCTGGATAAATATTAGGGAAGCAACATGGTATAATCCAACCTCCTTAACCACCCTGATAGCAAAAGAACATAATTAAGGATTGTAAAGTTAGGAAACATCAGAAATAAGAGACTAACTGTATTACCTTATATTGCATCTTATCCCTTTGCATTTATGTGTAATCTCCAGTTCTCTATGCACGTATATATAGTGCTTCCATAGAAGCTCTTCATCATTCACTTTATAGGACAGAAGAAGCTCCAAGAATAAGTGCTAATTAATATTTTTGTTTTTCTTTCATCACTCAGTGCATGGCCCCATTCCTTATTCATTACAGAGTATTAAATCATACTCTGATGTTCTGAAGACAGAATGGACAGGATTCTTAATTTTCTCTACCTTTTTCTCTGTAATGTTCATTTTTTATGGTATCTAAAAGCTTCACAATCCTTGATTAATTTCTTTTTATAGTATCATGACAGGTGATATCCCCATTTCCATCCTTACTTTCATAATAAGTGACAACGTAAGAGTACTGGGATTTTAAGTCTAAAGTATACAATAATGCTGAGTATTCCATCTGAGACTGAACATTTACAAATGTGCATCATTGTATAAGCTGAATATGTTCAAGCACAGTTCCTTTGGCTTCAATTACAGATATAAGTTCTGGGAATTTCTGCACACATGAGATCCCATAGCCAAATTCAAATTTCCCTTGCTTTGTTTGTTTGAAGATACCAGTGTTAGGGTCTGACATCCCAAGTGTTTTTACTCATATATTCATTAAGGTGTTTAGATCAGCTGTTTCTGCTGCATTGCGGAAGTGAAGGAAACTACAGTAAAGAAGAAATCAGTACTTGCTGTAGCACTGAAACTACTTTAAACTTCTTTTTTGGTAACTAAGGCAACCTGCTATTCCAAGCAATTGAATTTATATTTATCAGTTTTCAGCAAGTAGTTGTATGTATATTTTTTAATGTAAATTTTCAAATTAATATCTAAAAGAAGGAAAATGAAGAGGCTTAAGCTTTTGTCAGTGCTTGATGTAGATGACATGACATACATAAATCAGTCATAGATGAGTCATTGGACTTGGAAGAAATTAACCCCACATCAGAAAAGAGACAGTCAGTGCACTACTTGTTGCTCCTTGATCTTTGTTTTGAAGTTTTCCTTTGATGTATATTCAGTCCTGCGAGAAATGTTACCAGCTTATGCTAGTACTAGCTTTTCCTGTAATATGCATCACATAATTATAGGATCGTAAACCTATTTAGGGTGAAAGGCAGGTCCTGTAGTCCAGCCAGCTTGCCCAAAGCTGGTCCAATTGGATCAGGTTGTTCAGGTCTTTCCCACTAGAGTTTAAGTATCTCCCAGGACTGAAATTCCACAGCCTTCCAGTGTTTGACCACTCCCATGGTAAATTTTTTCCCCCTTATACCCTTACTCAGAATTTCCTGTGTTGCAATTTATATCTGTAGCCCTTTGTCCTGTCTCTGTGAACTTCCAAGAAGAGTCTGGCTGTGTCTTCTCTATCCCCTCACATTAGGGAGTTAGAGGGCAGTCAAATCTCTCCCCAGACTTCTGTTCTTAAGGCTGGAGAAACCTGTTCTCTTATTCTCTCCTCATCCATAGTGTGCTCTAGGCACTTAACCATCCTGGCCTTGCTGCAGTATATCAATGTCTGTCTTGTACTGGAAAGCCCAATACTGCACCCGGTACTTGAGGTGTGGTTTCACAAGCGTTGAGCAGAGGAGAGTCGTCCCTTCCTTTCTTTCTGGCTACATTCTTGCTAATACAGCCCAGTATGTGGTTGGCATCTTTGCCACAAGGGCATGCTGCTGATTCAACTCGTCCATCAACATCTGGAAAATGTCTATTTTGGGGACTGGAGAAGAAGAGAAACAAGCTGGAGAGGCTACTGAAGGGCTGCCAAGATGATTAGCGATAGGAGTACATGCTGAGTGAGGACAGGTCTAGAGACCAGGTCCTTTTCAGGAGAGGGGAAGGTTGGGGATCAGCTGCTGTCTTCCACTATCTACAGTGGTTATGGAGAAGATGGAGCCAGACCCTTCTCAAAGGTGCACAAGCAAAGGGCAAGAGGCAACAGTTGCCGCCTATAACAAGGAAAGCTTTAATTGGACATAAGGAAAAGATTCTTCATCATGAGAGTGTTAGTGACTGGAACAGGCTGCCTGGAGAAGCTGGGAGTCTCCATCCATGGAGACTGCCAAGACTAGGCTGGCCACAGCTCTGAGGAAATGGTCCAAGGTGGAAGCTAATCCTGCTTTGAACAGCTTTAGGACTAGATGACTTTCAGAAGTCCTTCCAGCATAAATCTTTCTATGATTCTTTATTATGATATTTCTCAGGCTAACATTCCCTCAATTTTGGAAGCTCGTTATCTTTACCATATTTGTCTCCATCTTCTCCTTCAGTGTACCCCTAGTGGAGAAGAGTATGAAAACTGACATACTTTTTTATATGATGAAAAATATTGCTATCCTTTCATGCACAACAGCAAGGTACTGTGGTGTTTTGTTTTGTTTTAAATATTGCTTCATTGTGCTTTTTATTGTCAGATCTTTCTTTTCTCTTTCTGGCAAATGTAATTTACTCAGAAATGAACAAAAAAATCATTCAGTGGAAAGGAAGGTCATTGGAAAGGTGAATGTAGTACGGTGCATTGCTGAATTCCTAGCATAGGGTAATTAGACTTGTAACTGAATTTTCTTACTTAGAATTACTGGAATGTTGGTCTAGGAAGGCCAGGTGCGTGTGTGTGTGTTTCTCTTGAGAGACTAGTGTTGGCAGCATGCTACTACTACTTTGAGAGAGATTACTTTAAGAATACTCTAACCTTTGGGTAAGGCAGAAGGTTATTATGACAGGGAATAGCAGGATAAAAAAGGAAATGTACTAATATTGGGCATACTTTATTCATGTGTATTTGAAAGGAAAGGGAAATGAGGTCTTTTAAATTAAGAGAAGAATTAACCGAGTAGTGTCCAGATCATCTGATTGTTAGAAAGCAGTCATGCTTGCTTGAAATATTGTATGTGCTCTACACCAACCATCTCTAAAACAAAAGCTGAAATGTATGCATTTTGCGTTTCATAAGAGAACTGTCTACTTAAGATTGTATTTAATGTTCAGATAAATTTGGTTTGGTATGTGTAGTATTTAGACTTACTGTTCAATGGCATTAAAGTTGTTTGTGCATACTAAATGTGTGGATTGCCATTAAAATCAATGAATTCTTTAGACTTTTCTGATTTGGATTTTGGATAACTGTCATTCCAGAATTTTTCTCTTCCAAAATTATTTGAGATTTCTCATGCTTAAACATAGCTCAGTTATCGCCTCTTTTGTAGAATTTTTCTGCACTCTAGATTAGTTTTTTAGATTATTGCAGGGTTTACTGGTGACCTTTTCTTCCTTTTCAAAAATATGTTGTTTTTATTCTTTATTGCGTGTTGCTACAATGATTTTAGTAGTTCAGTAAATATACATGAGATCCAATGAGAATCTCCTCTACAAAATCTGTGCAAGGGTTTATTTACTGTGAGTGGTTTGGAAATTTTCTAAGGAGGCTGAAATGTTACTAGAGTTTTGCTGTTCATTGCTTGGGATTTTGTAGGAACATTTAATGATTAGATACCAAAATGCTGCAGACCTTGATGAAGAAAATAGTGCATGGATTTGGCAAACCTGGAAGACAATCAGGCTTTACCTGAGATTGTGAAAAAAAAGTAGAGATTATGAAGTAATGTTTTACTGTGTATGGGCAATGTTTCTACCTGATTGCTATTTGTGCTTTTTTTTTTTAAGGTATATATTCCCTATAAAACATCAAGAATTTAATGATGCATTTGAAAATCAAGCACAAATAGTAGTCTAAGTCCAAGCTTATACCCACTCTGATTTGTCTATTAAAAAAAAAAAAAGTCCTTGAATGTAACATCTCAGTTTTCAAATACTTCATCGTATAAAATTAATGCAATGGCAATAATGATCTAATTTATTCAGAATTCTGTTTTACTTTTAGACCTTAAATTACTTTCATTTGCTGAAGTAACCTCCTTCACAAGCTCATCACTAATTTCAGATATTTATCGCTTCTCCTATGGAAAGGGTCCTTTTTTTCTTATTTTTACCCTTTCTTTAAATTTAGGCTTAAAATAAATTGGTCTTGTCAGTGTATTTTGTGCCTGGCTATCAAATTCATAGTCCATTTAGTTGCATTTGTATTGTAAATTTCTGTCTCTTATAATGCTTTACTCTGACTTCTTGATCTTCTTTCATTTTTGTGGTTGCAACTCTATTCATTATGTAGGACTATTCGAATGGCTCGTAACTGCTGAGCATTGTGTTCACTGTCCATCTTGAAGTCTGAAGATGGCAGGGATTTTACTTATTTTTTCCAAAATTATTGTGATCTTTAGTTTGACTAGTATCTCAGATCAGTCTCTGAGGGAGAAGGTATGCACTGTGTTGCTTAATAACAAAAGTATTGCTTGTTTACAGCTTTTAGGGTCTCTTTTGGTCTTTCTTGTGTCCCTGTGTAAATGAACATAACAGTTCCAATGTTCTTTGCATGTCTAGACAGAGTGCTTCCCACTAATAAGAGGCTGAAAAGTTTTATCAATAAAATAAAAATAGAGTAGACAAATTCTAATTTAGCTGCAGTTATAGTACTGTCCGTCTGTGGATCTTTTTTCTTATTCCAGACTTAAAACTGATGTTTCATTTTACACTGAGCATTACAGAAATGTTTGTGTATGTATGTAGTATAATTTAATTAAGTGTTTGCCTTTATACCGAAAGAGACTTAACTGTTAAAACCAGCAGACTGAATACGGTTGAAATGGAATTTTGCTTCTGATTCATGAGCCAGGTCTTGTAAGATCTTAAATGTGGAGCTAATGAGAAATGTTACCTTAAGATAAAGGACTGAAAAAAGGAGTCAGGCTTGAGTTGGAAATTTTTCATGACTATCTAAACACCAGAGATTATCTACCTAGAAAGTGAAGGTAATTTACTATAATCTCAAAAAAAGTACAATATAAATGCAAAATATACATGCAAAAAACAATGTTTCTCAATATTACTCAGACTAGGCAACATTGCTTTGCATTTAGAGTGACTAGAAAGACAAAATATTATTATAGGTATCTTCAAAAAATTTTGTGTTCTTTGGAGCTAATTTCAGTACTTTTGAAGAATTTGTATTAGTTGACAAATAACTGGGTTGAAAAAGACAAGCTCTTTATCTCTGACTTGTTGAAAGCTAGATAAAGTATGTGGAATATATATTATATATAGATACCAATATATAATTATAAATTACGTAACAGGTAACAGTACAATACAGCTAATATAGCATTGAGGTAATCATTTAGTAGAAGTTGTCAAAAGTATAGATGATTTTTTTTCTTTTTTCATGAAATAATATAAACTTTAGAACATCTGAATGTCGTGATATAGTTGTTAGCTTAACACAAAGCCTACAACCTGTCAATGTGAGGACAGCACCATATTTACTGTGTTACAAGACTAAAATGCTAGTTTCTAGTAATGTTTTGAATGCCAAGAACAGTAATGCTACTCTTACTTTTTTTTTTTCATGTGTTCTCTGTTATCAAGAAATAGTTAAATTTCCAGTTAAGGGCTAACTGATTTTTTTTCTATCCATCTTTTTCCTTGTAGGCTGAGACATTTAAAACCTGTATTATTTTTCTATAAACTCTGTCTTGGCCTCACAGATTTTGGTCCTACAGATAAAACTATGCTGTACCTACAGAATGTCAGGAGTTTAAGCAGGAACAGAATATGAACTGGAATACCATTCCTAATGAAATGGTGTAAAAGACAATACAATATAGAAAAAGAAATTACAGTGTAGAAAAATCAAAATTGATGGAAGTTGGGGATGTTACTCCCAACTAGATCTTTAGCTCAAGAGAGATTCAACTAACAGTGTTTGTCAGGAAGAGGGTTATTTATGAGAATTTATAGAAGCTTTGAGCAACCAATATTTTTAACTACAAAAATGATTACAGCAGCACTTTCGTAGGTCATATTTTATGCTTGGAATATTGCTGAAACTTGCAGGTTTCTTTCTTGCAGACTGCAATTCAGGTGAACCCTAAGAGCTTATCTTCTAATGCTTTACTTGCAGCTCCCACCGTGTAATGGACACACATGCTGATTCCCATTAGCTAACTACTTGCTTTTCTGTTAATCTTGTTTTTAAAGTCTGTTAGGTATATGGCTAGGCATTACCAATCTAATAACAAAACACCCTGGGAAAAATATTTGTTATCATCTTCTTTCATGTTCTAACAAACAAAAAACCAAGACATCACTTTCCTTTTTTACAAAAGTGGAACATTTTATAAGCCTTTTCAATACCAGTGGTTATGCTAGTGAGATGAAGGTTTGGGGCAATAGGGAAGTGATGTATATCAGAAGTGGAGACATTTCCTGAAAGTCATTGTTATCTTCTTTTTGGGGAAGGCAAAAAATTGCAGAGAATGTTAAATTAATTCTCTCCATCCTTTTTAATATAAAATGTTACTTTTATAAAATAATAAGATGAGACAGGTTGGCAAGTGATATATTTGAAAGATTTTAGATTTAAACACTAAATAAAAGATTGAGTGGGAAAGACACTTGCAAGGCATGTATCTAAAACTTGAGGATTCCTGTGGAGGGGTGGGGATGGGGTGAGAGAGACAGGGGAATAAGTGGGTGAATTAATCAAACATAGAATGCAGATTAGAATGTCACTGTTTCAGAAATGAGCCCCTACTGCTCGATTTAGGAAGGCCCGAGTGAAACTGGTTTGGAGCAGGCGAGTGGTGGAACACCGGGTTGGAGCATCTAAAGCAGTTGTTACTGTGCGGTTGGTGCTCTGTACTTTATACAGTGGACATGCCTTATGCCTGACTTTGCAAGTTTTAACTTGCCTTTAAAATTCCTCTTAAGTGAGTGACAATTTTTGTCCAAGTGAAATGGCAAATGAACTAGCAGAATGATTAATAAAAATCGGGTGTAAGTAAAAGATAGTAAATGTTTCACATGTGTACTTATAAAAAAAAAGGCATCGAAAGTATTCTTAAATTGCAGACATGAAGGCTAGAAGTTATTTAGTGAATTTTAGATGTCTAATATGCAGGCACATAGAATTGAGCTAGTGAGCCCCAGCCTCACTTGAATTCAATAAAGAGAAAAGGAAATTCTAGGGCATGATTAATCTGGCCTTTTTCCACATATATACTGAAAATGAGGTGACTGCCACATCCTAGTTAATAACATTACCTTTTTTTCAATTGACTGTAGAGTAAGCTTATGGTGAGTAGTGCAGGAGAGTGTCCACGCTATAGATGGAGTTTTATCAGACTACATGTAAAGATATCTCTCACTACAGGGAAAATGGTTTCAAACAGTACTAAAAAACATTCAAACTCCATGCTTGAGGTGTCACTATAGAGAAAAGCAGATTTCTTACAAGAAAATGTTCTGCAGTCATGAGGAAAACAGCTAAACCAGAGGAACCAGATTAATTTCAAAAAACTTGGATCCAAGACATGCCCTTCAGGAGTTGTTTGTGTCAGTGGACAAAGGCAAACTTCTCAATGCTTAGAATGAAACTTTCTAAGTTGCGAATGTTATTTTCTGGGGGGCTTTCTTTTAGAGGCACCTGATAATGTTTAGCCATCTCCTATTTGGATTCAAAGTTGGGATCGCTCTTTTTGAAACAGGAGAATATAATTCATCACTTCCAGGCAGAAGTGAATCAGACCAGAGCTTATCAGATGTATCTTCAGCAGGAAGACCAAAGTATAATCCTTCTGAAAATCGTGAAGTGAAATACTTTATTATAACCAGATGAATGAGACAGATATCATCCAAAGCACATGGACAGGGTTTGTCAGTTTTGTATAATACAAATATGTAATTTTTTATGCTTGCATATGATATCTTGAGTTTGTTATTGAAATAGTAGCCACTCATTGCTGTAGATTAGGGAGTAAATATGATGTTTAGCTGATGAGTCTGTAGAAAATTCTCTTTCTTTTTAGGAGAATGGGAAGGAAGAAGTATTCTTTTTCTATATCTAGTAGAATTTCAGGAATATTTCTAGTTTCTATTTCTAGTTTCTATTCTTTTTTTAATTTAATTTTTTTATTATTATTATTATTTTTGGAATACTACTTGGTCCCCCAAGCTAGTATTGGATTCCCCCCCCCGCCCCTCCCCCTTTAGGCATGCCCAGGACTATTCTTTCTAAAGTAACTATTGCTGAGATTGAAAAAGTTACCCGGAAAAGTCATAAAATATCTCCCAAATTGTAACAATGTGAAAAGATTGAGATTAAGCACAGCCTTACTACATTGCTCAATACTTCATCTTTCTCCTTAGTAGAACATGAACTGAACTGAAGAGTGAAGATCCCACAGTAAATTAGAAATAGCGGACTGGTTGAATTTTTTGCCAAATATACCAAACCTTTAGCTTTTCTATAATTCCCTGTGATTGATATTAGAACCTTTTGTGCATTATCTGCAAGTTGGAATGTAGTCTGGTATCCAGAAAGTGGGGGTTAACATTAAACATTAATGCAGCTTTGGAGAAATTAGGTTTTCTATAATGCTTTAGCAGCATTGAAGATAAATAAAAAGGGTAATAAGCACTGTAATGATCTCTGAATCTGCAGCTTCATTCTATACACTATCTCAGAAAACTAATGCAATTTCACAGGAAAAAGTACTAAGATGTCTCACTTATCTTTCTCTTCCATGCCTATGCTATCATCTCAGATGTAATGCATTAACATTTGAATGAAAAAAAATTGTCAGTGAAGAATTAGATAAGGAGGGATACATTTGAAAGGAGAGAGAGAGAGTGTGAGTAAAAAGGAAATATAAGCATGTTCATGCACAGTTCTGTTACAAATTTTGACGCATTTAATATATTGAAACCTCTGCTTACAAGTATAAATAAAAATCACGTTCTATCACTGATCATATTGACTTTGATATCCTTTTGTTTATGCATTACTATTATAAAGATTTTTCTGTAAATAATTTGGGAATTCTGAGCTAAACACGATATTTGAGTACAAGCTGTGAATAGATTCTAAAATAGGTATGAATTGAGACGTAAATTTTTACTACGACAGAAATGAGTTAGGACTATCATCAATTATTTTTATTTCCTTTATTCTACCAACTGTACTGGTTTTGTTTTGGTTTTTGGAGGAAACGTACAGATTCTTACTGGTTAGAATTGTCTCATTGTTTTATATTTTCAAAGAAGATACAGTTGGAACAAGAATAAATATGGCTCATGGAAAAATGTCTTTAATATTCCCATCTAAGGCAGTGTCTTATGTAACTGAAAGTCTAATATAAATATTCAGAAATATCTATTTTCTCAACCTCATCTTTGATCCAGAGTCAGTTAAAATCTGTGGGTTCACATTTAATGTATTCACATACCATATTTTCTTTCACTCTCCAGTCACTTTATGACTTTTTCCACAGGTGGCCAAGAAAAGTAAAATCCTTATTTCAGGCCCTGATGGTAGAAGTCAGAACTGCATAGTTTTACTACTTTTCTTTCTTCTTAATATTGTTTACAAATGCCACATTTCTTTCTGCTTCAAATTGTGTGTGCTAGGTTGTCTGAACTTCCAGACTTCCAGTGAGCACTGGATGAGCCAAACCCAGAAAGTGTTGCTCGTTCTGAGGTTGCACAGTCGTAAAACCCCTTAGGTTTCCTTAGCATAACTTCTGCCTTAAATGTGTAACTTCATCTGAGCTGTCAGAAACAGGTGGATTTTAGGAGAATGATTGCTTGAGGTTTTGAACATTTGTTCAGCTGTATTCTAAAGCTTGCTTATTTTTCTACAGAGCTAATTTTAAGAAAGCATTGAGTATCTGCAACTTATTAGTGAGCATTAGAAATAATTACTACCTCAGGGTTACTTGCTTCTGAACAAAAGAAAATATTGTGCTGATCTTAAGTTTTTTTGTTTTTTTTTTTAAGTTGTGAAACAGTAATTTGTAAACCATCATCACTCAGTAGAAGGTATTGAGTGAAGTCACTTCACTTCTGCTCATTAGATATATCTTTTTTTTTCCCCCCCTGACTTCACATGAAAGTGGAACTAAAAATCTAACGGTTTGATTTGTGAAATGAAAAGGGAAAAAAAGTGTTATGAGCAGTAAACTTGTTTTTGAGTTATGAAAGTATTACTGAGAATTTATATCATGCTTTGATACTAGCCACTTTGGACTCTGGATATTCCAGGAAGCATTTCTGCCTGTGAAATGGGAGTGCTACTGTAAGCATTTTTCTTTCGTTTATGGAATTATATAGTGAAGCCTAATTTAGCTGTGACAAAAGTGTTTTTCTAAATTACTTAATGGCTCTCTGGAAGCTAAAGAAACACTAAAGAGATTTGTATCAGTATGGAGAGTAAGCAAGCATTTAAATAAGTCAAGTTGTTTTGATACATGTAAAATACAATAAGTGCATATTGTTATGTTTTCAGCAGGTTGTATATTCAGAATAATTTCAGGATATGAGATCTATAAATTGTAAGCTATGAGATCAATGAGCAACTGCAATGATTTCTGTTATCTTCTGGTCAGGCTAGGCTAGCTAACTCTTGGAAATCAAGGAGTCTATTCTAGTTGTGTTTCTGAGTAGTTGAAAGCTGTATCTGGACCTAGATCTACATAAACTTTGCATAAGTTTAAACCTGCATGAAGCTCTTAAATTTTCCTGTTGTGATGATTAATGAATTACAAAAATACCTTTGGGAAAAGATGTCCTACATTATTAGAAAAAGAGAGAGGGTCAGATGAGATGTCTACTTAGCTTAAAGCACTGGATGTTTTGGGAAGTAAGGTTATTACTTTGGATGTCTTAAGAAACTAGATCGTTACTGCTTAATTACTATTCTGTGTCTAAGGCTATTGAATTCATTATCTAGAAAGTAACTGTTACACTGTGGGGCAGTTAACTGATTTTTTTGAAATTATAGGGTAAATAAAGTTGCAACGAATTGTGCACACAGAAATCTGTGAAACTGTTCAGCTTTTTGAAGAGATGACAGAATTTTATTTCCAAAAATTAATTATAAAGACTATAGCAACTTTGTTCTATGAGTCCGTGAACATGAAATGAACGGGCAGTTCATCTTTTTCAACTCTGACTCGTGCAGGTACAATCCTATAAATGATAGAAGTTGATAAAGCAAAAATAACTCACCGCAAATGTTGGTTTCCATTTATACCTTATTTTTGTTGTGTTTCTAGATTGATAGGTCTGTATTTATTTATTCTCCATTTTGTATTACTCATAACTTTGCTGGATTAAAATGTCTGATATATTTAGCATAAATTACAGTGTGGCCCAGGACCAGTAGATTCCTTGGCAATGTGTCAATATGAGTAAGTATTTCTTAACAAAAGCTTCTGTCAGTTGCTAAGAGATGAACTACCCTGCCTTAAGAAACATTCTGTGTGCCTGAATGTCTTAATGTCCTCCCTGCCGCTGCCTCCCCCCCCCCCCCCAACAGGATAACAGTTAGGAAAATTGAGGGAGATACCAGAATAGTAAAGATCAGTATTTAATAGAATCCTACGCTGTTTTTGAATTTATATGTGTGTATCTGCACACACGTGTATATTTGCAAAATTTTCTTTAACTTTAGATTAACGTAGAGTTTCTTGCTACTTTATCTTTGCCGTTGTAGGCTCCAGTTTCAAGACAATGCATTTTAGAAATGTTACAGGTTATTTAACTTAATAAAACATAAAGCTGAATTTGATCAGAAGTCGTTAGTATCTTAGATATGATTCTTAAATAACAACTAATCTACTCTAGCTTAAGTGTCTTGGAAAGCACAGCATTCTATTAGATGTGAAACTGTTTCAGTGTTTTGTTTCTGAGTTGGTAGAGGTTTAACCTAACTAATGTTTCAAAACATAGCACTCCTTTCATATTTATTTCCAAGTTGGGATTAATTTGCGAACACATTTATTAGGGTATTAAGATACTCATTACATGAGCCATATACTAGGTTTATTTCTTATAAAATGCTTATTCCTAGCAATTATTTTTCTAATTCAGTGTTCTCAGAAGCATTTAACCATTTATTAGGTGGGTTATATCTTCAGTTTGGTAGGTACTGAAGTTTTAAGAACACAAAAGAGATATAAAGCTGCCTTTGTCAATGTCATTATCCAGAGAATTCTGTTGTCCAAGACTCTCCTGCCTACTTCTTTGGGTCCACTGTATAAATAAACAGTTACTTAATCTATTGATGACTGAGTGGATTAGGAAAAGTATTTAAGTGTACCCTATATGAATACATTACTGAAGGCTGTGTAAACTGACTTTAGTCAGTAGCATAATTCAGGCAAAGATACCGTCATCATAATTGTTATGCAAACAATAACTAGACAATATTTATTTTATTGGATAGTTCTGTATATTATGGTATGAGACACGATACGGTATCCATCTTGCTGCCCTTTCATTGGACGGTGGTAGTAGGGACAGTGAGAGGGATGATTACCAAGCACTGTTTTTTGAATAGTGTGTTCTGTAAAGTTAGATTTTGCAGAGGTTCATTTTAGCTACTTGGAACCCTGTTTAAAAGTGTGGGTGTGTTAATAATAATGTATGTTATTGATGACTAGGAACCACTGATTATCTCTATAGGGAGGCTTTTTTGTATGTTCCCATGTTGGTTTTCTGAAAATAGAAAAGTTGCTGTGGCTCTTCATGGATTCTAGGCCCAGGAAACAAAACGGTCTTGCTGCTGTCCAGATAGGTGGTAAACTGACTGCATCCTAAACCACAGCTCTCAGGCAAGACCTTCTGTGTGAACTGCTGTAATATTCAGAGAAGGTTGTTGGTCCTTTCTTAATTTATTGTAGTTGAAACCAAACACATAACTATAAAATTACTACAATAAATTCTGCATTCAGGAAATACTGTTTTCTTCAAGTACTGCCATTAATGTCACATCTGTGCATATGCAAACAATGATTTCACACTGCTGCTTTGAAACTTTTGCTTTTGGGACTATGAAACCCTTACAGTTTTTTAAAAGCTGTTAATATCTTCAGGGGAGCACTATCATTTTTGTATCATTTCATGGAATATAATATATCTATTGCCTGTTCTCTAGAGTAGTTATCTCTGTTCTGACATAGGATACCATTTTCTATCACTGAAGAAGTGACAGTTTACATAGGATCTCTTTGTCATAGCAGCTGTAAAATGCAATGCCTATCTTTATATAGGCAGAAAATTTCAGGGAAGGGGGAATGCTTATCTTTATATAGGCAGAAAATTTCAGGGAAGGGGGAATGGATGTCAGGTTGTATAACAAAAATGATTGCAAAATGTGAAAACTTTTGTCTTTCTGTTGTTAATTCTCTTTTGCTGGGTGTATGCCAGCAAATACTCTCAGGGTAGAGAGGACTAGATCTTTCTCCTTCTGAGGGAGACCCAGAAATTGTATGAATTAACTGATATACTAAGTAGTTTATTTGAAGTACTCAGTACTCTTTGGCCTTAAATACAGTTGTTTGCATTCTGTTTGCTTTGAAGCATCTAGTCTTCTATTTGGTGGTCTAAAAAGTGTTACAGAATATCAGATAGCTGAAGATCTCAGCTGAAGTTTTAGTAATCTCTTAGCATACATATAGGGTGGCCAGATTTCTGGGCTTTGCATACTATGGTTCTTTTTTCTCATTTTGCTCAATGTGTTTATTTGTTCCTTTTCTTTTAGAGTTATTTTCACAGGTAAATTTAAAAGCTTCTTCTATTCCTTTGAAAGGGTTGTGTAACAATTTGGAAAGCTAATTTTGTGATTTAATCACTGAGGAACCAGACCATAGACTGCAAATGAAGATTTAAAAGTCTATTTGGGAGTTTGCGAAGATGCTGTTTAATTCTCCTTTTGCAGCATATGTTTCTTTCTAAGTTTTCAGTTTGTTTTGCAGTATTTGTATCAAAAATGCTATTGTAAATATTATGATAATCTCACTGAGCCTTTTTTAGTACTAATATCTTGCAGATGGTCAATAATTATGGAGTATACTTTGTACACTCTTTAAAAATGCTGCTCAAAAAAAAGACCTGTGGGGATTTTGAACCAGCTGTGGCTCCATAGGTGGAAGGCACAATTAAGTAAGAATGTAAAGCAATGTGGGGGGTGGGGAGGAGGACCCAGCCAGGAGAATGCTTCGGAACTTTTTTGGCTATCTTACTTCCAAGTCTCCATTCATCTTCTCTAAAAAAAAAATAAAAAGGAGTAATTTCTTGATATTTTTTTTCATCCTGCCGCCTTTCCAAATGATATGCTAACTGCTGAGTAAAATCTGAAATAATCCGTTTAAAAATAAGAGAGGGGACTGACCAGAAGACACTGATGATTTTGCAGAGAAGCTAGGCAATTGTGCTGGAGAAATTACTTTCATAATGTAGCTTCACAGGAAAAATGGAAAAAAGGTGAGTTGGTGCTTTTTTTTTAACCTACTCTGATAAAAATACCACTCTTAGATTCAAAATCTTTCTTTTTTGTCTGACTTTGTTTAAAATAAAATTTCTTGAGTCTATTCACTTCTAATCCCTCCCTCTAACTTCTATCTTTTCTTAGTTTTGAAGCTACAGAAAGATATTCCTGTTTCCTCACATTAGGGGGAACATTGTTCCTCCTTAATCTGTTTAAATCTTGTCTCTCCAGCCTCCTCCTGTAGCCAGTGAAAAATAGATTCTTCAGAATATTAAAGGTAAATATTTGTTCTGAATTGCTCAGTGATCCATGAAGGGACCCAGTGGATGCCAAACACTGACGGTGTTGGGAGGAGAGGGGCTATAGAGACACTTTGCCTCACTGAAACAGAATATACTTTAACTTTTCCAGGTATATTTTATACCTGAAAATATGCTGGAGTCTTTCTGGCAAATGAAGAGTCTTTTGTAGAGCTAAGAATCATGTATAAGGAACATGCTGGGCTGTTGTTTGGATAATCTGTTGACAAAATCTGACCCTGCATAAAAAAATTGAGTGAAATTTCTGGTAAGCCAAATAGTTTTCAAAATATTTGCATAGGTATTCTGACCACCCTCGAGGTGTTCAGTGATCTGAAACCTTTTGTGACAAAGGAAGTTTTGAGGAGGTTGCCTGTTCATAATGTAACAAAACAGTGCCTCCCTGAATGTATTTCAACAACCTCTCCAGTGGGGGAGCCTTATTCTGTTTGGGAGAGACTGTAGAGATGAGAAGGCTAAGGAGAAGGCTAAGAGGAAGACTACAGAGGCTAGAGCAGATCTGAGGTAGCACTTCTTGGGCTTCTGGTGTTTGAACATTTAAGCAGGAGGGAAAATTGTGGATATGTGGTGAGGAACAAGGGTAAGAAAAGAGAACTGTGAAACAAGGAGGAACAACAGGAAGAAGAAAAAATGAGAAAGAGTAAAGGGCAGACAGAAGTATGAAAACTAGGAACCATGTAGATAAGAGAACAAAACAGAACGAAGGAAGGTAGGCAACTAATTAAGAACGTCAGAATGAAGGGGGAAGACTTTATGTGCTTGTGTGTCTGTATTTCATTAAAGTTTGATTATTATTGTAATATATAGTGACTACAGTCATAAGCATTTTTTCTAGGAGCTCTGGAGTCCTTTAATGAAGCACTCTTAGATTTGAGGGTTTGTGCTGCCTTTTGAGACAGTGATGTAATAAAGGGTTTTATTTTAAAATTGAGCCTCATTTTGTTGACTTGCTCTTTGGTCATCTTGTGACACTGACTTTGTCTAAAATACTAGTTGTTTTCTGACTTTGCTTACTAGTTCAAATCTGAGCTGGAAAATTGTTCTGCTTTTCTTGTATATGATATTTTGTAGTGCTGAACCCCTTAGAAGTGTTCCAAAAATCTTTATTGAAGTTATTTTCCAGTCTCTTTAGGAATCCTAGTTAAATTATACTTTTAAAATTCTGTTTTACTTTCCTTTTTTCTCCAGTAATTAATTTCACAACCTTTTTTCTCTTTATTTCATACTTTGTTTTTGTTGCTGTTGTTCTAGTACTATATGAGAACAATTGAAAGTGAGAGAAAAGACTGAACTTTCTTTTAGATCTGTATTGTAATGTGAGTGCCAGGATATTAAGGATGATTTGAATGTATTCAGTTACTATAGTAAATAGGAGGCCCAGGCAATGGAACAATTTTTGCAGTTGAACCCAGCACTCTTAGAGATTTCATTAGTTCTAATTAAAGCTAATTTATTTAAATTCCCATGAAAATAACTTAATAGGCTGGAAACCATTATATTGTACTTAGTTAATTACTTTTTAGTAAAACTGAGCAAACAGGGGCCTGCACAGAAGAACAGAAAACGCATACGTCATTCACTCATACTTTCTAAGGCTTAAATCTTAGCTTGACTGGTCCAGTTATGAATTAGTTCTTAAACACGATTCTGTTCTTCTGCTCTGGGAACTGTCTGCACTGTTTCCCTTTGGAGAATGGGATCAGAGGACCCAGTCAAGGTTATCTGAGTTGACAAAAGCCGTACTGGTATTCCTGGGACAATGTGGGATCAGATCCTGCAGTTTTATTCATTCTCATCTCTCTTAGTGAAGTCAGTGAAGCTGCACTAGGATGGTGCCCTTTGATAAAGGCTTTTCAGGAAAATTGTTTATCAAGCAGCCCTGTTTCAGCAACAGTGTTATGCTGAAGAAAGGCTAATAGGCCTTGTAACAATTCCTTGATCAGTAGGGAGGAGTTGTTTCGTTTAAAGATTAAGAAAGAGCAAAAAGAAAAGGAAGTGTAGTGACCTTTTCACATAGTGAAAGATACCTTTCCAGAGTGTCTTGAGTGTGCATGTTAGTTACAGGGCCTTTCAACCATTAGATATTCCCAAGAATAGTTAGACATTTTATATCGTCTTCAGTTTTAACTATGTTGCGGAGTATTAAATCCAACTGTTTTTTTCTTTGTGGTGGTGGTATGATGAAATGGCTACAATGCATTCTGCCTGTTTCTAGCTATTGGTCACACAAGTGAATCCTGGGGCTAAGCCTGAGAAAAGGCTTATAACATGATGTGCATACTTAGTCAGAAAAGTAGCTGTAGACCACTGCACATTTCTTCCTTGAACTGTCTGTTTTCAGAAAAAAAACTCAAAACTGGTGCAAGTCTATTCAGACTCTTGAGTGTAGCAAGACTCTCCCAGCTGCACTTAGCAAAAAGCAGGAGCCTTAATCCACAAAGTATGAGCTCTGTAAAGCCTTTCTTGGTATTTCCTTTTGTCCAGATGACCTATGACTCTAATGACAGATTTTTTTTTTTTCTTAAAGCCTTTGCACAGTATTCTTTAGAATATACATCTGTTTCTGCTTTCCTTTTATAAAGATGGAGAGAAAAGCATGAAAATATGACAAAGAAAGATGAAAATATGACCCAGGTTTTTTAAGAACCAGGAAGGAAATAATAAGGGCTGAAGTTGCTTTGGAAACAAATGTACAAAATACTTCATGCTTCTGAAGCCTGTTTCATGTCCTTAGGGTACAGATATTTGACTTGGAATGTTTGAACTGCTGATCAAGAGTTATATTATTTGAATATAAGGAAAATTCAAAAATAGCAAATTCTGAGTTAAACTACCTGATAATGCAGCTAAAAGTACAGTACAGCTGCTTTTGAACAAAGATTGGGTAGAACTAGGACTCTAATTTATGCTGTGTATTCAAATTCAAGACCTATTTTGTTAAGCATAGTACAGTTGTACAGATGAAAAGAGGTAGATGAGCATTGCATCTAAATTACTATGGCCAGAATCTATTAAATTCTGCCTGTGTGTGAATAGGCAATATTATTTTTCAGCTTATGAAACAGGAAACAGTCACTTTAGTTCACACTCTTTTTTTTTTTTTTTTAAAGGGGGGGAGGGCAACACAGGAATTGTCCTACATCAGGAAAACACCATGACTTAATGTCAAATGTTGTATCAGAGACCAAATACTTCCAAAACCGCTGCAATATCCAGTAGTAAACTGTTCAGACAGACATTATTTTTATCCTTGGTGCTTCGTAATATACAAAAGGAGGAAAGTTAATAGTGAATTATGTAATCTTACAGTCTTCCATTGCAGAAAAACTGAGATTTTTGGCATATTTGATACTTATGTGCCAGTGAAATAATCTGATAGAAAATTACAACTGTACACCTGAGTCTGGCTTTTTTGTTCTTTTTTTCTCACCTAACATGATAATATGGAGGATTCCTTGTTAAATGCTGAGTGATTATCTGTTGTCCTTTCATTTTCTTCAACATCATATGTTGATATTTGCTTATGTATATGAATTAGTGGGTTTTTTTGATGAGCTGCTAGAGATCATGGGTCACAAGGCCTAGATATGTCATCTTTATAAATATGCTTTAAGCTTTTCAGTCCAAAGAGAGCACTTTTCATTCTCATTTTGAAGAATATGCTTCATAAATAAAAGAAGAAGTAGATAGTGCTTTTAGGACT
Source organism: Apteryx mantelli (assembly GCF_036417845.1). Lineage (NCBI taxonomy): Eukaryota > Metazoa > Chordata > Aves > Apterygiformes > Apterygidae > Apteryx > Apteryx mantelli. The sequence goes on from NC_089982.1 coordinate 55,084,908, forward strand.
TAAACTTCCATCTTCTCCTCCACCTCATTTTGCTGGTAAGGACCCTTAATGTTGGATGGCAGAGATGTGTTTGTGCTTGCTGACTCTGAGGCCCAGACTACTTTGTGTGTGCACGTGCATGATTTTTAGCATCCTAAAGAAGGCTTGAGAATGCCCACTTTTCAGACTAGCTGTAGTTTAAATTTGGGGCTACTCTCTTATGAGATTTAGATCATGCCTTAGGTGTGATTTCTTCTTATGCTATCTCACTTAAGTGAGTGCTTTAACCACTGTTTTCCTAAAACAAAGAACTTGACACTTGCTTTGTTTTTGTACAGCACAAGATAAGGTTCTCTACTCTCAGAGAGTTTTATAATGTGAATCCAGGATAGAGGGAAGCCTAGAGAGACGCAGTGTTTAAGAGAGGGGAAAAAAAAATCTTTAACATTTCCTATCTGTTACTTAGATATATCTCATCTCAAATTTGTGGCTATTGTGGATCTTGTATGTATTCACCATGTATACCTGAGAAACCAGCTCTTGCTGGGCTCTTAACTCAGGCATGGTTTGTTTAAAAGACCAAAACTTTTTTTTTTTTTTTTTTTTTTTTCCCGAGGGGCAGGGCATTTCAGTGCTGGGCATGCAATGTGTATGTCTGTTATGCCAGTCTGTGGTTGTTCTGTAGGACTATACCTGGCTAAGGGAGGCAGATACACTATTATACTATAGAAGTATGAGGTGTTACCATTGCATGGATTCTAGGGAGAAAAGAAAGGGAATTAAGATGGTGACTGCTGTGTTGGATCCACATGAGGGATTTATAACATCTAAATCTGGAGAGAGGCTGGTCTTTGAGTGTTTTTGGTTTGATCTCCATTCCCCCCTGCAATGTTAGCAATTTCAGTAGTTCAACTGTCATATCTTAAGGCTTGGAATACTATTCTGTGTGTTTTTTGTCAATCTGAGATCTTCTTAGATAAAGCCAGTCCGTTTTTGTGACAAAATTCTCTTCAGGCCTCCTACTTGTTCCATCATTCCTCTTTGTGCTGTTTTCCACTGCAGAGAGGCACAGCATCATTTTCATGAAGTATTGGCACCTCCCCAAGTCTCAGACTGATTTCATCTCATCTGTCTTGTCATATGTCTGAAAGTCCTCAGTGTTGTTGGTGGCAGTTCTTAACATTGCAAACATTACTTTCAGTTTTACCTTGAAGAAAATCTCAATAGGTGAAAACCAGGTGCTTCATTGGTGCTATTCTGTAATGTGACTGCTAAATACAGTTCAGAGTTGTACTCTGCCATCATCTTTCAAGACATGTTTATTATTTGACACAGTTTTATGTCTGTTAGACTGTGTCACAGTTTCATCCCTTATGAAACGTGCTGATCCTAGTAGGCAACAGTTCTGTCAGACAAATGTTTATGGAAGATTATGAATTAAGAATTACAACACACATGTATCATTCCTCTGTTTTAGACAAAATGAAACTGAATTGTGAGATGACTGAGACCACTTCTAAAAGGAGTTACTTAAGTCCATGAAACTGCAGTTGCAGAAATCAGAAAAATAGCTTGCTACATCTAGTCTCATGCCCTAATTATATTCTTGTAGTGTTCACTATTCAACTTCTTTTTCCTCAAAACAATCATGATTCACACGTGGGGCACAGATGGGATTTGAAGACAGGGGAAAAAAGTCGCTAAGATGAAAACCTTTTTGATATTTTCAACTACCTTGCCTCTCCAAAATCCAATGGATTTGGGGTCTGGCAGTTAAGACAGGAGAAGAGGATGATTTTTAGATTCCAGTCCTCTAAGGAATGTTTATGCAGTTTGGATAACATAAACAAGCAGCAGAGTGACCAGTTGCTGACTTTTTGCCAGGTGATGATTTCATCATTAAGGTTTCCTGTTTTCTCTTGCACATTCTAAACTGGGATTTGAACAACAACAACAAAAAAACAAACAAAACCTTTTTTTTTTTTTGGATTCAAGCAGTTAGTAGAGTTTCAGTAATCTTTCACAAGATATGGCCATCATAACTGTTTATACTTTTCAATCTGTAGATTAAACAACGAGTTTCTGAGATGTTAGATCACTCAGGAATATAAGAGTAACCCCTAGGGAATCAAGACCTCTATCTCTGCTGAAGAATTCAGAATATAAGGAAACAATAACTTGTCCTTAACTGCATTTCAAAAAGATGACTTTGATAGGAAATAAATTCTTCAAAAGCTTTTCAGGGTTAGGTGGATTGTGACATTTGTTTCATTGTTATGCTCAACAATCTACTACTAGATACAGTAGTTTGCCATTCTGGTATGTATGGTAGGAGTGTCAAGGCTGTGAGTGTTTAGTAGAACTGCAGTTTTGGTCTTTCCTTCTTTGTTTTGCTCATAAAAGTCTCTAAAGAGTCTTAAGATCTTAGTAAAGTACTAGAATTCTACCCTATATGCATTACTTCTCATTGGGTCTGGTCATGCTGCTTGCCATTCCATCCTTTGAAGTTTCATTCTGTTACCTTCTTATGCTCTTATCTATTTCTAGTTGATCCATTTACTTGGCAAAAAAGCCCTAGGAAAGCACACCCCACTCTCTAAAGTTTGTTGAAAAGCTTTTGAATTTCTTCAAATGCAAACCATGAATTTATCGCAGGCAAAAACAAGAAAACAAAGCCTGAATCTTTCATTTATCATGCACAATCCAGTAAGTATGTCAAAAGGAAAATGAGAGCGTTTGTGTGTGTTTTGCTCAAATAGAAGACTCAAGTGACCCAGTGTGTTGTGTAGGGACTCAGTCTGTTTGAACTAGACTTATTTATTGGGTAGCATTGACATAATTTTGAAGGGAGCCTTGTACCAATAGGTATTTGTGAGAGAGTAAATATATTTTGGCACTTAATAGGTTACTATGTGACAAAAATAGGAGGGAAAAAGGGACAGTTGCTGCAAGAGAAGTAGGTTAGACTCTTTTTCTTCCAGCTGCTTACTGTCAAGGGATGCAAATTAATGAGCAGCTGAAGATCTCCCTCCCCCACCGGCCAACCGCTTTTACTGACAGTGCTAGTGGAAAGGCAGTGGTCTGTTTAATCCAAATCCTTCTTCTTAAGGGCAAATTCTGGAAGTAGGATACGTGCATGGTATAAGTATTCAGGTGACAGGAGAGGTAAAAATAATGCTTATTTCATATAGAGGAATGCTTCCAAACAAAAATATCCTGTTTGTCACGCAATCAAGGGAATTATCTTATCAGTGTAAAGTGCCAGCCTTTCTGAGAGATGAAATAGAGACTTGTAGTACCAACTGTTGGTATAGTACCAGCCTCTATGAGAAGTGTCACGGTGGTTATAAGAGAAGTCAAAAGACCTTGCTTTGTTTGTAGGTCTTTGGTATTTTTTGTTTATATTTTGGAGAGACAGATTTTTATCAACAGAGCAGATTTCCTGTGCCTGGTAAAAGAAACCAGAATGTGCTAAGAAAGCTGTCAGCAATTCTGTCTTTACAGGGTTCCATGGTAAACTGTAATTTTTTTAGTATCTGTAATGAAATATGGACTGTTAAATGTGCTTGGAAACTCCGAAGGCCAAATTTCATCCTCTATGCAGATGAGTTACAAGTGCAATGGAGGTGCTGGAGTGTTGCCTGCTTACATTAGAGATGAAATTTGGCCCAGGATATGATGAAAGATGATTTTGAATATCATTTACACAACAGCTGGGACTCAGCCTTTTCTGATTAGAACGGAAACCTCAAAGTTTGGTTTTCACCAGAGTCTACTGCAATATATTTCACTCTAGAATGATTCAGAATGTACAAATGTCAAATGAAAATAGCCATAGAGTATCTGTCAAGAAGGGTGACTAATGAAGGATACAGAATCCGTTTGTTCTTCAGAATGGCGAATGCTTGCTGACTATGGATATGGTGTCTGAAGAAAAGGATATAATGCTTATTTGGGAGTTCACTTCCCTGAGGTTCTGTCTGAAGTGCTTTACATAGTGCATGCCTGTGCAGGGAAACTGTATGCCCTGAAAATTTCACATTCGCAGTATGAATCTGTTTCCTTAAATACTCAGTTTATGAAAGACTGTGTTTGCCTTGCTCCTACTACACCTACCACAGTCAACCCTCCTACTCTGATGAGGATTTTTAAGAGCTATGACAACACAACAGGTAATAATGTACTTAGAATTCTTAAAATTTAATTTAGCAAAAACCAAAGCTAAATACTGTACCTAAATATTTTGTATAAACCACACATTTTTTCTAAGGTTGAGTTTAAGAGCAAAGAAGTAATGGATAGAACCTCAGCTGTGGAGGGATCCTTAAAGAAAGCCAAAGAATGTTTGGCCATGGTAGTATGTATCTCAACATAGATGGATGAGAATTCACACAGTCACAAATGGGTAAATGGTTTAAAGACAGGAAAGACTGACACCAGAACAGAAATTATCACTGCTGTTTCAGTCACAGGGGTATCAAGCTCCAGATCTCTAAGTCAATGTATATCAATTATTGAATGAAGCCAAAACAAATAGGTTCCTAGCAGTCATTTCCTTTCCTTTCTGATGTTGTTTCTATTATCTTCCCATTTTATTTGTTACTTTCACATAGTAAAGTACTGACTACAATATAAAATATTTAAAGGATGTTACTTTATTCATGCATGTGTCTGCATTTTAAAGATGCGCTTCTATATGCATTTGGCCTCAGAAGACATCACTGTTGCATAGTGATTATTTGGTATGTCATTTGCATAGACATTCTTTTATCTGTCCTGCTTAATACGAGATACCTGGAAATATACATATAGTCGACCAAAAGAATTTTGGAAATTTTGTTTTTTTTTATGTAAAGGGACATAATTTGGTCATTAAACCTTCTCTTTATAGAATGGAAGGTTAGAAGTTGCTCTGTATATCTCACTTTATGGAACACAGGGACTTGCTCATTTTAGATGGCAGGTCAGTCTTATTTGAGCAGCTTGTCTCTAGTGCTCAGCATGTGAGCACTGAATTCATGAGTAACTGGGGATACATAGAAAGAAATGACTATGTTTATTTAAATAAGAAAACCTTCTGATCATCATTATGAGCACAGCCAAATAAAAGCAGTACAGAAATAATCACACTTTCGAAGAGGTGCATTGTGTTCTATTGCATGCGGCGCATTACACACTAAAATGCAAACCAGGCTTTCATTTGCATCTAAATTATTTTAAGGTGTATTTATGTGAATAAAGTACACTGTCATTTCTCAGATTGAGGGTTTGAATACAGTAATGTGCAGTTTATCAGTATTTGTTCTGCCTTAACTCGGAATTCCCACTCCCTTCAACAAGCTGAGAATCTTCCTATTAATAATAAGCATTCTTTTTCTGCATCTTTGAAGTTCCCAGCTTTGTTATTTATTTAATTATCTTCTACTTAAAATACTCCTTTAAAAAGTTCATTAGGTTAAGCAGAAACAGTTAGTAAAACGTGTATGTTGAGATTAAAAAATGGAGTCAAATGTGATGCAGCATTTAACCTGATCTGAGGTTCACCTGACCTAAGTCACTGATCAAAGGAAGTACTGTGAAATGTGTCATAGCCTTAATAGTGACAGCCCAAGTATGTATGAAACTTAAAATGCAGTCAATATTTTTCAGGCTTTCCTTTGGGATTGCTTAGGAAGACCTAATTAGCAGGCCATAGTTCTACAAAATTCCACTGTTGGACTGTCACAAGGGAATGCAGACTTATGTTTTCATCAAAAGGTATATATAAGCATTTTCAGTTTTCATCCTCTTCTCCTGTTGCAACTGAACTTCCATCAAGACTTGGACCACCTAATGAAACTTTTCCATCATTTTTTTTCTTCTTGATCCATGAATCAGTAGGGACACATGTCAAAATACATCCTATACAGCCTATGGAGTGCTGCAATTAATTTTTCCTGTATTAATTAAAGATTGGTAGTTCCTAATATATTTGGCATAGAAAATCAATAAAATGCAATGATAATTCTTTTTAGTTCAGATTTGGGATTTATTATTATTATTATGGAGCCTCTCTTGCTGTTCATCCCTGTGTTAAGAAACTGATCTATATCTGCATATTCATCAGGTAGCATTCATAATTTGTGAACTCGGACATAATGGAATTGAGTACTCTGGGTTTTACTAGTTACTGTTATATCACTTTAACTTCTTAATGAACCAAAAAGACTGGTAAAGGAGGCAAAAATGAAGCCAAACTCAGTTTGAAGCTTTTATCTATTCATGGTATTTAAGATATACAAAATATTTTTTGTTCAGTAATTTGAAACAAATAGGCTACCTGCGTCTTGGTCAAATATCTGTAGTAGTATAAGAATGGATACTGAAAACTCTCAAAATATAAAAGACTTGACTGTGGCGTGAGATGAGGTGAGAATTAATCTGGCCATGGCCTGTGGGTGGAATTGTCATTATGTAGCTGTAGTGCACCATGGCACTGGCACTAAGAGTAAGATGAACCTTCATTTGAGATTTTGGTGATATTGTGAATAAAAGGCACATTTCGTCTAGACATAATGTTTGTTGGAGGTCTTTGTACAACAGTGGCAAGCTACAAATTAAGGTGCAGTTATCTTTACAAAATAACACATATAGAAGCAGGAAATGCAGTCCATCTCTGGGCAGAAATATGGAACTGAAAAAGATCAGTGGAATGAACTTTATTTTAAAACTCATGTTTAAAGATGGAAGTAGGGAGAGAGGCTATCTGTATTACAGCCACTTCTGTAACGTGTATAACTTTTTTTTTTTCTCTCTTTTTTAGTCAACCAATTCATAAAGAGAAGCCTGGTTGTGGCAGCACAGAACGTGCTAGGCTTGCCCAAGAAACAGGGGAAAACAGTTGTGCAGTTTGTTGAGACCTGAACTATTTGGTGCTCAGCTAGGCTGCTAGCAGCTATTTTAGATTTAACTACAATACAGTTCAGTCGCATTGTGATAATAACAGAGGTACGTTTTCTGAAGTTATTAGTTATTAACAGGGTATAAAAGCAGAAAGGCATATCCATAACAGATTGTTTTGTCTTTAGCTTATCAAAGACCAAAAATCTTTTCTGCTAGGGTTTCAGATCTCTGTCTTGGGGTACCATCAAAGAAAAAAGGAAACACATAAGTGAAGTGAAAGCCTTCTACTATTCTATTTTTTCACTTTCATTTTTCCCTCATCTTCCTTTCAAAATGTGTCATAATGCTTTATTAATCTGATTTTGTTACCATTCCAGTGAAAATTTCTCTTGTATTTGCTTAATTGTCTGTGTTTAATTTTCTTTCAATATCCAATTTCAAATTATAAATTGTCAATAAAATTATTGTAAGCCAATTTCAAAGAGGATATTTTGGGTAAATGGTAGTTGGAGATGCCAAAGAAAACTGAACAGTAATCTTAGAGGAGACAGTGAAACATGAAGTGAATTTCAAAATGATCAGAAAGTTCCCTGGAAGCTGTCCATTTGTTAAAATGGAGAACTGCTTAAGGTCTTACGCGTGTTACTGAGTGTATGCTCATGCACACTCATACTTGCAGTGTAGTTTTAAATTTGTGATCACTTACAGATTTCTGGTTCCCTAAATCTTCTTTCTTTTGTTCTGCTTCAGATTTTTCTCTTACTGAAGGGATTTATTTTTCCATGACTAGGAAATACTAGCTCATTTTTGTTGCTCAAATGATATGTTTAGCCTTAAACACATTTTGAGGTACTAGATTCACCTTAGTCGATCAGTGCTGCAAGGAAAGCAGAAAAATGTACTTGTCAACATCAGTTAAGATCATTCCTGAGGAAGAAAATTAGGATAGTCAAATATGTTTCAGAAACAACCTTCATTTTTAAAACTTTTTTTTATCTGATAACATCTGATCCATTATCTAGTTTAATGTGACATGTGCGATGTATTTGCTTTCAGTTATCTACCAATAGCTGGCAAAAGTCTAAGGCTTGCTTTGGGATGTCTTCTGTTTCCGCAGGAAAACAAGGTGGATAAAGAATGTTCTAAAATCTCTGGCATATTTTCCTTACAAAAATAGTTGCTTGTTTTAATCTTAATGTATCGCTGATATGTGTTTTGAAGTATTACAGTTGCTACCAAGGGAAATCTACAGTTATGTCAATGTTAGCTAATCTTTTTGGTATCCTCCTCAAGAGCAGTTAAGTGGCTTCATAGAAGCTGCCTTCCTACTCATTTCATCATTTCCTACTTGGGTATTCATTCTAAGACTTATCATTAATCTTAAACTTCCAAAGTTTCTATTTCTATAGAACTGTAAATCATTGTGATTTAATATTGAAGCTTATTTAAGATATTTGAGGTATAGGACACTTCTTGAGAGGTAATGCAGAGACTAGACTAATTCAAGGCAATTTATAAACAAAATGCCACTCTAAAATTACAGTTTGAAAGAAATGACCCCATTTGTACATGAAATTAGGAGCAGAAGCTTAAACTTATGTTAATTCTCTTTGATAGACGTGAAGTTTCTTGCCCTTTTTTTGCTCTAAATTAGTAACTTAAATTTTAGTAGGAAACTCATCTTGTCATGGAAGGCTAGGCAAAGCTTATTGTGCATATAAATTAGGATGGCCATGAGATCTTAATAATTAGCACTGAATCTCAGAAGTTGTGGCTAAAATAATAAATTTGATTTGCTTTTTCTGGGTTCAGGCCATTGCTTTGAATATGGCACATAAGTTGCTGCAAATTTTAAATGACTTTATGAATAAATTTATAAGCTTAAAATAGCTTGTAGGTTGTTAAATCTAACAACCTCGATGTCAGTGGACTTGGATAAAACATATACAATTTAGGAAGTGACCTAGATTAAATGTAACATTTTGACAATTTTCATGATTTTTAATTTATTCTTCTACAGATGAATGAACTGTGAGAGCAAAATGCTTTAAATCCTTTTCCTATATATAGAAATTCATTTTAACAAAGCATTGTGTATGCTGTGAGTGCAAATGTTTTTGGAGATGCCTATGACTAAAGTTAATAAGAAATGAGAAATGTTCTTTCTTCTGAGTCTCCTTCATTTGACAGTACCTTGTGTACAATAAATGTTGCTTTTTTATGTATACTCATTTAGTTAGCAGTTTTTCCTCACTTAATTACCTTCTTTTACTCATCTAATGCTTACATGATCTCCATCATCCTCATATCTTAAAATCTCGGAGTCTGTAATGTATTTATCCTTGTTAGATGACTGTTATGTGGAGGAAAATTCTATGATTTCCATTAGTTCTCTATCTGTGTTTTCAATACAATCCATGTATTTTTCTCACACACACACACACACACACACACACACACACACACATTTCCCCCCCCCGTATGCTGGGCATTGAAAATCAAGATTTAACCATTGCATAATGTGGCAAAGTTTCTGGCAGAAATGGAACCCAGATCATCTTTGATCTTAGAAGACTGTCATTAATTTCTTAAGCCTCTGTTTTTTCCTCTCATGTAATACTATCAAAAGAACAGTAAATATTTCTTGATTTGCTGAACTAAAGTAATGTTAGAATATACATATAACTTTTTTTTTTCCCCTCCAGAAAAGTGTACTTTTAGCATCAGTCAGTTCAGCCATGTCTTGTAAGGTACCTGAGACTAAAAAATAGTCTGTACTGTGCAATCTTTTTAGGTGACATCCTAAATGACAAAAAGCAAGTGTTGCATCTTTCCTTGAATCCTATTTGTCCGATCACCCTAATTCTCTTATTGACCAGGAAGCACAAGTAGTTTATACAGTGGGTGAAATACATGCTATCCGTCTGTAATGACTATGAATATGACTTTAAAAACAAACAAACAAACAAAAAACCCCCCAAAACTCAAAATAACTAGAGCTGTTAATGTGTTTATCTTGGGTAGCTATCAAAATGTACTACACGTTGCTTGTGGACCTAAGGCGATCTCCGCTATTTTTTTCCCCCCAGTTAGGAAGAAAAATTGTACATAAAACAATGGGAAGAGATATGCATAAACATAAATACCAAACAAATGAAGTATTTATAATTTTGTGAAAATAAATGAAATGGAATCAAGCAACTAAGTCCTTAGTGCTTTTTAGCCTGTGCATTAAGTACTGACATGTTTCTTATGTGTTCTTAGAATCCATATGGGGGGGGGGATCATAGTCTGTTATTTAGGCTCTATAATGGTATAGGACAAACTTCCTTTGTGATTGCTGCTGCCAAGACAAAAGCAGATCTTTTCTGAACTGAAAACTGTGCTATTTACAATTACTTTTAAGCATCATTATTATGGTTCAAGACTCACCACATTAACATTCTCTCTGCAGTTAAAGAATTCATTAAATACGGCTTATGAAACAGTGTGTATCCTAAGGATCACTGCACTTCTGTAGTCCCATGCTGAGCTCTAGAGTGGAGAGCTAAGCAATGTAAACATCAAGTTTAATCAAAGCTTCTTGGATTAGGTTCAAACTGAAAAAATCCTTCCAGAGTAGGTATACAAAATGGTATTTATTTTATTATGGAAGGGCTAGATTTTATTTCAAGTTTGGGTCCAAACCTGTGCTCTAATCCAAATTTATCTTCCATCCAAACATTTTGGATGCAAGTTCACCTTCACCTATTCATCCAGGTGGTCATTTACGATTCTGATGGATTTTTAAAAAAAGTCGTAGGGCAGGGTATAAGCCATTTGTTAATGGATTGGTTAAAGTAAAATAAAGTGAGGGGTTATATAGTTAATATTACAGAGTGAGTCCTTATACAGTTAATATTACTGAGTGAGTCCTTATAAAGGTATTGATCCTACAAAGTAATGCAGTGGGACATAATTGCAAGGACACGTCTGAAGTGTGGGGTAGTGAAGCAGTCTCGGGGCGAATTTTCACCTGTAGTAATAGGGCTTGAGACCTGTTGTATGTTTTTAGCAACAGCTAGCGCTTATGTTTCCTAACAATTTTATTGGTGCTAAACTTCACTGCTGTTCTTTGGTTTGTTACCAAAACAGATATATCCACAAATACCAGAGTGCTTTTCTTGAGGATAGTTTGAAGTTAATGCTAGAGGATTCAGCAAAGCTACAAATATCTGTATCATATGTATGTGTGTACACGCCTACGTACACAGACTATATAACAAGGGCCTGTGTATTTGCTGTTTACAACCTCAAGTTTTCTTGCTGATAAAGTTTATCAATATTTCAGTGGGTACTTAAATCACTTGGTAAAATTAAAATCTTTTTGTTCAGGCTAATAAGGGGAATTATACATGTAAAATAGTAGTAATTTGGATAAAGAAAAAAGTGATGATTCCCACTCTGTATAGTATATTTTAATACCTGCAGGTTATCTGAATCTTTTCAAAATAAAACACCAAAATATTCTTACCTTTAAGTTTCTGTATATAGATTAAACATTTAAGTGCAAAGTTCTTAAAGTTTAAAGCTTCTAAAATGTTGAGCATAAGTGTTGGGTTTTTTTATTTTTGTGGAGTTCTAAATACCTGGGAACAAATATTCAGAGTTTTTCACTACAAATAATGATAAAATATCAAGTGTTTGATTCATTTTAGAAATGCATGCTTTGTAACTCTTTATATGTGATTAGAATAATTTATTAGTTCAGTATTTTACAAAGAATAGTAGCTAGGAGATAAGTACTTGTAACAAGACAATTTTATTTTATGAAATTTGTGAAAAAATTGTGTTAAAGTACCCAATCCACTGTGATGATAATAAAAACTGGGGTACATGAAATTTTAGGGTCATAGTTGTAACTGTTGTAGATAGAGCTTGTCTTTTACATGGATGTGTCTCTTTCAAATAAAAAAAAACATCAGGGAGATGTCTGAACTCAGCTTTAGCTGTGTCGTATCAATACAAAGTAATAACTGGGGGGGAAAAAGTTGGTGTAGAAACTGGTGATTATAATACCATTGGTACTAGTTTCAGAAAGTGGGTGAGAAACTGCATCAAATTGCTTTTTGAAAATGAATCTTCAATAGTAAAAACATTAATGCAGCTCAGTGGTGGATCACCAGTATTTGGCATACTGTAATTAAAACCTGTACAGCAGCTGAACAAGAAGTTTAGTGAAATCATGGGAGCACTGAAGTCAGTAAGGAGTGTGCCATTGACTGCACTAGTTAGGAGTTAGCAAGCCTACGGTAGGGTTTTTGGGTTTTTTGGGTTTTTTTTTGTTTCCATTTTTTTGTTTGTTTTCTTTTAATAAGGGCAAAATAGTAGCCAAAAATGAATAATTTGGCTGAATATGAATATGAATGAATGTATTGATTATAGAATAAATCACTTTTCTTACTTCAGCAGTCATTTATTCTGTGCCCAGTATTCTCAGAAGCTGTAAGATAAAATCACTGTTATTTATTAGTCAAAATAAAGTATCTCCTTATCCAAAACCAGAATTTTAACCACTGTGGAAAAGTAGCTGAAGACAGGCAGAGAGGAGCTGATACTAGAGGACAAAAAGCACTTTCTTCTTCATTCCATATTTTGAAATGTTAGCTGTCTTCCAGCTTCTATGGGCTTGATTGTGAAGCATTTGAAATACAGTTAGATTTGCACACTTCAATAAATGTAAGACTTTAGCTGAGTTGCTACTTCTTACTCCCATTAAAAAACAAAGAAACAAGTGCTTAGTTTTCTGTATTTATGGGTTACAATGTGTGATATAGATTTAATTAATTAGGCTACTGAGTCTGAAACTTTATTCCTTCTTTCAGTAGCAATGGGAGAGACTCAAGTGTGTTGGAGAAAGAGATTGTCTTGTGTATTTTTATAAACAAATAGCCTCTTCAGCAAAATAGACTTCATATTGGCTTGTATCTACATTCTTCATTCTTAGAAAAACAAAACAAAAAGGGAGGATCATTCAGCAGATGGAATTCTCTTTAATTATGCTGCTCTTGTATTAGTAGTTATTGGCTGCCTGAATCAGGGAAGTGACAGTGTGGTTATAGTTCAATGCTGCAGATAAGAGCAGGTGCAGCTGTAAATAGTCCCTCATTAACTATTTATTTAAATGCTATAACAAATTTCTGTAAGGCAAATTAGTCCCTCTGGAAAGGAGGAGTTAAAAACAAACAAACAAACAATAAACCCCTCACTAAATCTGCAATTTAATTATACCAGCAATATCAAGGACATTTACTGTGCCAAAAATATTCAAACATATTGGTCCTTACTGTAAAAAAAGCAGTTCATTTGCTTCACTGTATTTATCAGAAATGTTCTTTATGGAGCATGAATATAAAATACATCTTTCAATGCTGTTCTTCTGCATCATGAAGAAATCAAATAGTGATAATTAAAATGATGGACCAAATTTCATTTATAAACATAAACACCCAGACTAAATGTGAAATATTTCTTCTTAATGGGAAATATATAAATACTAAAACAAACAAACAAACAAAAAAACAACTTTACTTCAAAAACTCTTCTAAAAGACTCTTGGCTGTAGGAAATGAAAGTGTTTGGGGGATATTTCTTTGTTAGAAGGTAAATATTGGAATTTATTGTATGCAGCAAGGAATGAATAGATATGCAGAAAACTGAAATGTTTCCTTATTTCTTTAATAAAGTTAATTTTACACAACTTAATTTTGTAGTTATTCATAAACTTAAGCAGATACTAGAATGTCCTCTTGCTGAGGATTCAAAAATAGCAGGGACAGCTCCAGAATCTTATTCTGGAAAATAAAAAAGCTGAATGCAGTTGAGTGATATATTGTTAGCAAAGCATAGTTTACTTTGTTTTTTCAGAAGGAGGGTAGGAAAGTTTTAAGGAGTGAAAACCAGTGGAAAAACTAACTACAGAATTGGTGCAGGTAAAAATAAGATGTTGAAAAAGAAATCAGGTTGAAAATGATCTTTTGAAGAAAGCTTGCATTTAAAGGAGAGATGAATTTTATAAGTAGTTCCAGAAAGCGCAGAATTTGAGACTGCTGAAGAGATTTGTGATAGAGTATTGCAAAAGAGTTTTTGAGGCAGTACTGAAACCCTACTTTCCTCTGACCTCAATCCTTGTCCTTAAATGGATGTAGCTAGTTAAACTCAACTGATTGCAAATAACTCTTTAGAGGCGCTGAAGCTCTGAGTATGACCAGACTTCAGGTGCTCATGCTGAACGAGTGTTTGTAAAGGTGATCCTTGGAATGTGAGGTTTCCTAAATCTTTTTGGAAAAAATTTGCTTGGATACAGAAAGTGCTTACTGCAGCTTTCAGTAGCACGTTAATGTGCTGTTGGGTGAGGTTTGGAGAAAGTCATCTTTCCTGGCAATAGATGCCATGTAGGTCAGAGTTCTTTAGGAGTCATCATGTAGGTGCCGTGCAGAGCTATGTGAATGGAAACTATGGTAATAAAGGTATTTAGAATGGGTCTTCATGTCTCTGCCGTGTAGGCAAAGTGCTTCTAAGTCCTGCTACATTTCATTCTCCCATTTCTTTTCTCCAGCAGTATGTATAACAAAAATTCCAGCCTTTTATTATTTTAACAACTTCATTAGCAGCCATGATTGTTTCACCTGTTTCTTGTATGTTGTTTCTTCCAGTGTTGCAGTAGGCTGCCAGTTTTTTTCTTCCTCACAGTAAATAATTATACTTTAATATTTCCACAGATTTCCCTACAATCCACCCATTTCTGCTGTGTCACATTTAATCATGCAGCACGTACATCCAAGGTCAAATGCTCTTCAGTTTCACTTAATCATTGGTCTGTATACTTGATCTCACCTTTAAGATTACTCTCTCCCACCTTCACATTCCAACAATACCAGCTGGACGCCTCAAATTCATTTTGTGAGTCTTTTATACTTTGGCTTACAAAATGCTTTTTTGGGTTGTTTGAGAAATTGCATTCCAGCCAGTTCTCTATGCCAAACACTTTAGAGAGTTCGTTTATGTTGTGATTCCCAAATAAACAAAATAATTAACTACCTTGTGTGTCCTGGTACGTTGTCTTTTTTGTTGCTCTTGGTCACTCAGTTTGCAAGTTCTTCAGGATATAGATTTGTCT
This sequence comes from Apteryx mantelli, assembly GCF_036417845.1. Taxonomy (NCBI): domain Eukaryota; kingdom Metazoa; phylum Chordata; class Aves; order Apterygiformes; family Apterygidae; genus Apteryx; species Apteryx mantelli. Next base: position 55,099,927 of record NC_089982.1, read on the forward strand.
TCAGATTTTGACTGAAGCAGACTTTTATACTGCTTTAAGTGTATTTTCACTCAGTTGTAGTCAAGAAAATAATTGGCATCAATTTTCTGTCACTAAGTTTGGACTAGCCGTAGCTTTACCTTGTAGAGAGCAGGAAGAAGTAATAGATGGTTGTGAGACCTATGCAAGGCATAGAGGACTGTGGAAGTGAAAGCTGTTTCCTGCTTTAGAAGTCTATTAATGGACCTAATGGGTAGATGAAAAAATAAGGATGACTTGGTCTGGAAGAAAAGGTGCTTCGATGGATATGAGGAGGAGAATGATGGAGACCAGGTATGGGATTGCTTTGGGGGTTGGGGGGGAGGAGAAATTCTATTGGGAAAGTTCTATATATTTCTTTCTTCTTTACTCCAAGATACAAATCTATCACATGGAACGCTACTTCTTACAGTGCCGAGATGGCTGAATATGTTGCCATATTCAACATATTTGAGGGTGGTAACCTCAAGTTTGAGGGTGGTAAAATAAGGTGCCTCTTCACCCTACTTCCATCCCTACTAGTTGTAGGGGAAAAAGGAACTAAACTTATGTTATATTGTGAATCCTTCGTGTGGCTGAGAAGAGCTGAATTTGATAAAAGTGTGTTTCTGCTTGCAGAGAAAGAAAATAAACTAGCTTTGTCAGATGGTGCTCAAAGACCACTGTTGCCCAACATAGGAATTTCAGTTGGTACAAAGTGGTTAAGCTGTGAGTGATAGGGACAAAAATGCCTTCATTTTTAAATAATGCATTGCATGAAGCATATTGGTGGCATCTGTATGTATTATGGAATAGCAAAGGTAGAAACTGAAACCAGACTGATAGAGACACAGTCCAATACTTGAGCCACGGGCAGGGGGGAGATACATCTTGAGTAACAGACAGTGTATTATTCCAGGTCTGTTCTAAATGCAAAAAAAATTACATATGTACTTCAACCTTTTGATTCCATTCTTGCAGTGAATGACTAACTGTAAATTTTATAGTTAGGACCAACACCATTCACACTGATGACAGAAATACTAAACAGACAATGAGAGGGCCTAACAATTGCTGGGGGGGATGTGGTGTTTTTTTTCTTTGTTCTTGTTTTTTTCTCCTTCCTCCATTGCTTTGGCCTAATAGTAATATGGTGACATAAAATTGCATAGCCACAGGAGAGGAGAATTCAGGGATGAACACCCAGACACAAAACTTACTTTTGTTTAACTTCACAACATGAGAATTTCTGAGGAAATAAAAATTCATCTTTTCACTTGACTGATTTCGTTTTTACTCCCCCCCCGCCCAATATAGTTTCACTGCATACGTTTGTTTGCTCTTTTGAATATTTTTTTGTAGGTAGACAGAATGTCAGCTGTTCAAAGAAAATACTGTGAATTTTTTTCCTGTATTCCTAAAGTTCCATCAGCTTTTAGCTTCCTTATGGAAGCCTTGTTTCACATCGAAAACCCAAATAATCATTAAATTTCAGTTAGAAATTTGTAGGCTACTGCAGGCATTTAATTTATTTTTACACATTCATTAAAAATCAGTATAAAAGGATTCTACATGGTTTGTATAAATTGGCATATGTTTATCCACTTTTGTTATTCCACTTTCTGACATAAGATTCCTACTAGACTCTATCTTTCATCCAGGTGAAAACATGTATTCTTTGAATAATGCTGTAGGTCTCATTTAGAGTTTCTCAGTAGGTTTACAGGCAATTTATTAAGTTGTTAAATATTTTCTTGGTGGGGAAAACTGAATGATTCATGTGAAGGTTTGTTCAGGACTGGCGAGCTGAGCCTTGGCGGGGCTCCGTGCAGGCTCTGGAGCTCCGTTGTCTAAAGCCCTGCTGCGCAGACTGCAAACAGATCTGCCAAAGGGCTTCGCGGGTATTTTTTTGTATGTGCATATGCTGTTAATTGTGTAGATATATGCCCGTTTTTTTTTTTTTTTAGTAGTTTCCTGTTAATGTTATTTATTAACTGCAGCCTGTATACTGTAAGACTTAATAAAATTAAAAGATGTAACTGTTCAGTGCTACAATGTAAAGCTTCTAGAAAGTACTCGAGCACTTTAGAACTTAAATTAGTATTGAAACTCATTACCAGAAAGGGCTAGGTTTTCAGAATGTATTTAAATCTGAAGAAAGCTGATGTTTTTCAGGTCCTTCAAGTGTGTTATGTTGAAATAGTTAAATAGTGGTCTAATGAAATATAAAGAAGGAATATTTACATGTCGTTTAAGTCCTGTCAGAATAAAGATCTGCTCTCTGACTATGTATGTCTGCGCACAAGTGTTGCTGAAGCTGTTAATAGTGACTGAACAGTAAGTATTTCCAAAAAAACACTTTCCAAAAGAAAAAAAGAGGTGGGAAAATGTTTTGTGTCCTCAGGCTCATTAATATAACTGTACCATATTACCTTTATGTTCATTAGTCTGATCAGGCAGCTTTTGATTTGCTTTTGCATTAATTTAAACAAATCATAGCTTTTATAGCTACAATAAAGGCAGCAGTAGGTGAGAACTAGCTATTACCGTTGCTAAATTTAAAATGTTAACTACATTAACCTGGAAGTTTTTTTTTTTTTTAATCTGATATCTCTGAAATAAGTTTTCTTTTACTTAGTAGTTAAACTACTACCCTAAAACCTGTTATCTCATGGCTTAAATTTGGGATATGAGTGTTTTGTTTTTCCTCTGTTCCCAAATAGCAGATTTCTACAATTTCAGAATTTGATCACTCCTTCTTAATTTGAAACAGGTCATACCATCACAAACTGCTCTGGTCTACTGTAAATAATTACATATATTATGCACTGATTAAACTTGAATGTACGATTAGATGGCTAATTATGTTGTCAGTACAATTGCACACTTAATTAGATGACCATGAAAACAGGCCCACCCTGATGTTAGGGCATTCTTATTAAGGTGGACGGTTGCATTTTTGGAACCACAAAGGCACTTCTAAAATTGCATAAATGTTTTTTGTCAAGAAATTTCCCTTAGAAGTAAAAGCATGTGGTATGTCATTTTTGTGGGCCCTGTCTTTTATGTAATTCTGTTTTTTTTCCTTGAAAACATTATGGCATAATTATATAAGTAGGTATTTGCTAATCACTGAGACTCTGCATAGCTGGAATACAGATAACACGGAGGAACATTATTTTTGGTAATGGGTTTGGTGGGGGGGGGGAAGATTGATGAATATTGAGCTTTGTAGTAAGATGAAGTGTCCCTCTAGCTGTGCTTGTGCGCATAAATGCCGTGCTCAGGTACCCTCTGTGGCTTGTAAAACATGGGATAGTTTGCGTCTGGACTGTCTCTCAGCTTCCATGGTCATGGGCAAGCGGCGTATTAGGAATGGTCCGCGATGCATGTTAAGCACTGGATTGTGCTTTGAAATTATTTGGGACAGTGATCTTTAATTCATCTAAAATCATGCTAGGAACTGCTCTAGCAGGTTAAAGACGTGTATGATTGAGTCTCAATGCCTTTGGATTGCTAAAGTTGTTATTATAATAGATAGTGTATAGATAGAGATGTAGTAAATCTGAGTGCTAGCTTACGTTTTCTTCGCTAGGTCTGTACTGCTTGCTAACATAGACTAACTGAAGAATCTGAGAAGGAATCCACTTAAGAGTTAAGTAGGGAAAATGTACAGAGTTTCCAAGCAAATGTTGTCAAACTTCTCTCTCTCCCCCGCCCGCCCCCCCCCCCATTCAGGAAGTAGAATGATGATGATGATGATGATGATGATGATGATTATTTTAAGCAATAGTAGTATTTTAATTAGCTAGTACTTTGTAATCAAGCTGTTGCAAAAAGACTCTAAAAATCTGTGAGCAAAAACTCCCTGACCAATACTTTTTCACCAACAAGGGAGTTTATTTAAATCATGTAACTTGCTTTTAAAATCTAGAATTTATTTGCAATTTCTTCCATTTTATATGGCTAAAAGAGATCTTTTTCACACCTGGAAACAGGAGTTAAATGTTCATTTTTCTCTTTCCTGAGTTGGTTCACTACTTTTTGCCACTTATGTGAGATAATATTTTTCTTTAGTGGTTTTGGTTTTTTTTTCCACAGTTCACTGTGCTACTCTAAAAGATTTCCAAAGCTTCATGTTTGGAAGAGTTATCAATAAAAGATATTTTTATAAATGAAATGGTAATAATAAAAGAAAAATTAAAAGTATGAGGAACAGTTAGATGCAGGAGAGGAATAGTATAAAAAATTAGACATTCCAAGCCCCCCCCCCTTTTTTAAGCAAAAAAAAAGAAAAAAGAAAAATGGAAAAAAAGCTTAAGGATTTGTGGTATTAAAAATAAAATGTTATGTTCTGAAATGAAAAATGTTATCCACCTCATTAGGGCATGGTGACCAGGCTTTTCAGAGAAGTATGAAAATGCCCTGAGTTGCAAAATTGCAATTGAAGAGAAGAAAAATATAGACCGAAAGTCGGGAACTGATGTAGGAGAAACAGCATGTTCATTGTGTCGTCATTCTACCTTATCTCTTGGCAGGCCTCTTCTAAAAATTTACAGGGAATCTGGAAAAACCTTATGCATGAGCTTAAGGTTTTTCTTGTTATTTTGTACATTAAGGATCCCCACCCGCCCTGGACTGTTGGAGAAAAATGGTAATGAGTGCATACAGGATATTTTTCCTGTGATACTTCTTGTATTTACCACTTTCTTAAATATTACCACCTCTTAAATAAAAGCACATGCAAAGGCAAGTCCCAGCTATTTGAAGGACTTTATGTGTAATTAAAGGAATGTGCATGAAATTAATACCTGCGAATGATTTCTCTTTGACTAATGTTAGCTATGCCATGATACTAACATCTGCTAAGTCATCCCTTTGTTTTAGTGTGCGGTAAAAATGCATTAATTAAAAACTTGGAGGAACAGACTGTATTTTTTCCATCGATTAGGTCAGTAAATACGTTCCAGTGTAATATATAAATGATCATTAAAAGCCTTATGTAGTAATGCCCACTTGAAATGTCTGGAATGATACATTCTAAAATTAGGGACAGTAATGAGTAATGAGCCTAAAATGACTTCTCAAATATATCACTGCCTAATTTTCTATAGCTTAGGCATGTTTAATTTATTTTATGTACTTAAATAATTTCAAGTGTATTGTACTTCTGCCATTTGTCCTGGGTTGTGTCTAGGATTTTGACGTCTTTACAGCATTTGTAACCTACAGGGTAGAAACATGCTTTTCTTTGCAACACCTCTTAGTCAGATGTGTTTACAGTGGAGTAGTCCGAATCAATTATTTTATAAAATAACAGCAAGAAAACTGTGATTGTAACCAAGTATGTTAGCGCAAATTAGAATCGGAATTTAGAGCACTACCTTTGTAAGCAGACCCTCCATTTGGTGTTTTCAGAATTTTATCTTAAAACAACTATATAAAAGACCCTCTACCTGAAAAATAGTTCACTTGGGTGCTAACATGAATATTTAGTCAAGATAACTTCCAGTTTTTGTTCACTATCTAGTGGCTGATCACTTTGCACACAAAAATGCTTTAGTAGTATTCTTAGCTATATTTTTAGAATACTGCCACCAATACTTAGGTTCAATAGACAACTAGTAACTTGGAAAACATAAGGGTTCAGACGTCTCTACCTCCCGGATAATGACCTTTATTGTCATGGATGATGCAACCTTAAGAGTCAAAAGCCTGGACAATTCTGTTGTGCTTAACATAGGAATTCCCACTCATAATCTTGCAACACTTGGTGCAAGAGCTCTCCCTTCATGCTGCTGCTGAAAACTAGTATGTAAATGGTTATATTTGGTCGATGCATGCCTCTGTATTATGTTGTAAAAGATGGTAAAAGTGTTCCTTTTTACTGTATAAAAGGAGAGATAGAAATGTGTTGTGAATATGTGGATAAGAAGATCAGCTCTTGGACTCTTGCCTTCTTTGAGATCCTCTTTTTCACTGAACTCTTCATTGGAGAGAGCTGCCAGCCCAGGGCGCCAGGCTGCAGGTCTCTGGCTGGTTTGCTGCAGAATCCATAGATTTCTGGACCCTGCCTTTGCAGAAATGACTTTTTGCTACAAAGAGTTGTCTTTGTCTCATTTATTGTTGGAAGATAATTCAGAACAGTCCTAAAATGTCTAAGTGTTTATAACAGAATATAGGACTAGAATTTTAACTAGAATGATGATGTATTTGCACCTTTGATTGCAGGTCTGCTCTTGCATGTAGTTTCATTCAGATTTCTGCTGAATGAAAGAATAAAAACAAGACTGACTTTTCTTTGTACATATCTCTCTATTTTCGGGCAGGATGGAATCTAAAGTAATATTTATATACTTTTCACACACTATGCTTTCTGAACAGTTGTTATACCTCTATTTTTAGCTGCTGGATTTTTAAAAATATATATTCCAGTTTAAAATAAAACATTCTATATTTTTGAATTTTTTCTTTTCAACTGTCATGCTTTTAGCTGTTATGATATAGGCTAGGGTTATCTCTTTTAGTTGCTTGTTTTAAACTTAGATTGGGTTGTGGAAAGGATGTAAATTGCAATTGAAAAGAGACAGGGGTTTTGTTTCTTTGTTTTTAACTATTTATGAAAGAAAATATGTATTAACTTTTCCAAATGATTTAAACAATAGACTGTGCACATGGATTTTGATTTGTTCGTAAATGTTGTATTTCTGTGTTCTTAGTAAATTCTATATGGTTTATCTACTTTTTTTTTTTTAATTGGATTTCGTAATGGCAAAGCTTGACAGAGTTGCTTCTTGCGTCGCAAAAACATAGAATTAAGATCTATAAATGTAAGCACTCCCACGTGAGACTTAGTATTAAGGATCTTGAAGTAAAGTTTGTTACCTGAACCAAATGGACAGTGGCTGTCCCTGGAAACCTTGTAGCATGGTGCTTGATTTCATTCAAGTCACACTATAAAGAACTTTTAAACATTGTCCTTTTTTGGGCTTTGGACTAAAGGTTGGTACCATTCAAGTTTGTCTGCTGAGAACTTTAAAAGTAAAGTAAGACTTTTAGATAGGAAGCTATCCTATCTAAAAGTTACGAACTTTCATGACTTTTTCTAACTTTTATAAAGTGCTTTTTTCATCACAAGTCTCTGTATCTAATGAATCATATCAAGAGAAATCTTGATTTCAATGGAACTGTATGGGAGGATGATTCCTGCTCCATTTTGTTTTGTTAACTTCTTGTTAGTCCACTTACTATGGGACCTGCTGTTTCCGTATGGTGTTGGCTTTTCTTTTAATTACAATGCCGTGTGAGATGGCGCTAGATCCATACAATTGCCTTGCAGTTAGGTGCTGTGATACTAATGGTTTTGCCATTGAAAGTGGAAATCAAAGCTCAGATTGATTTATCTGCTGTGTCCATATAGCAAGTGAGAGAGAAGAGCACCTCTGACTGGATTGCAGGTGTCTGCAGTGGGGGTGCTCGGGCTGGCCGCTGAGGGGCACTGAGCACCTTGCAGGGGCTTGCCCAAACTACGTTTCATTGGGGACAGACGGATGGACTTTCCTTTTTCCTTAGGACTGACTCCTTAATCTGTAGCTGTTGGAAAGCCTAAAAATATTTAATGTAGGTTCAACTTATTTATTCTGATGAGATTTGATTTATCATATAATTTTGGTTTTGTTTGTTGTAACTAATTGTGGTTATGTTATATCATTAAAGTGTGATATCTTGGTTGCTCTGATTACTGTTTTTCTGCAATTTTGTCTCATTGTCAATGTAATCTGCTTATCTCATTTAGCATTATATTTCGGCAAAATTCAGCCCCCCCCTTTTCCTTTTGGAATTTCTGTATCTTTCATATCTGCATTATGTAACATCTGCGTCACATCTGCACAGTCTGCATTAATGTTTTGAAGTGTTTTTAACTCAGTTTTCATAATAGTATCAGTGCATGTTATTTTCTACAAAATGAAAGATGCCAAATAGTTACTGTTTAACAACTTTGTAGTAACTCCTGAGATTCATACCTTTTTACCGTTTTAATAGAGATATGTCATGCTGCTAGGCTGAAAGACTTTGTCCCCTCTGTATCATAAATTGATGATTTTTATGCTCCCAGTCTAGTTTCAGACAAGACAGCTGTTGAGGGTTTTTTTTTTTTTTTTTTTTTTTGAGTTTTGCCATAATTATTTTAAGTTACATCACTGGGCTTTCTCCACTGACTGTGAGTACAGTTCTATCAAGTTAAATAAATACGTTCATTTCCTGGGATACAACTACTTTTTGTTTGCTTGTGCTTAAACAAGTGAGATGGAACATGGTTGCTGGCACCTAGGAAGCTGTTAGCAGTTTATATGTCATTTATCACTTCACCTTTATCTGATGTAGTAAATTACAAAATTTATAAAATATATAATATTATGAATTCAGTTCCAGATGACAAAATCACATCAGGGCAGAATTGTGAAATATTTATAAAAAAACATTATGGAAAATGTAGCAGATACTAGAACAACATTCAACCTGTTTGACTCCTATGAATCATTTCTTTTTATGGCTCTCATTCTTCTGTTTGATGAACAGTATATACATGACTTACAGTGAAGGGTATGTGCTTTTGATTCAGTTTTCTAGTTAGTTTTCTTATGTTCGGACATTATTTTCCAGTTCTTCTTAGATGAGACAGGGAGACTTCATTAGAGTAGACTAACAAATTACACCTCATCCCAGCATTTTTTAGTTGCAGTAATATAATTCAGTTCTCATTGCTCAAAATCTAGGAGACAAGTATTTATGACCATTTCATGAGAACCTCAGAGTTTTAATGTTTATTCAAATGTCTAGTCAAAGTCTTGTGGAAGTCAATAGAAAATCTTTTAGATGAGCCTCTGTTTTTAATAGCTTCATCTGCTAATGTACTTTTGAGATGCTTTTCCTAGCAAAAAGCTACATCGGGAATTGATTCCCCCTGCCATTAAGCCACAACAGTTGACACGTTTCTGTTGCTGAATTGCAGTTCTGAGTTTCTGTGGGCTTTTTAGAAAGTGAAATTCTTGAACTGCTTGAGGAATGTTAGCTCCCACCAAATACACATTTGTTAGCAGGACTTGGCAAGACTTAATTGGTTTTAATCATGCTACTGTTGTTAAGAACACAGGTCACTACACCTGACGCAGTAAGACTGACTGTGTACTCTGGGTCCCAAGCAAAGTTCCCAGTGATGCCTGCACTGCTTTGCTTTCTCTTTGCGTTCCTGTTTGTCAGTGTAGTTAAAGACAGCTTTTATCCAGATGTGTAACAACTCTATTAGTATGTAGATTTTTGTAGCTTAAGACTTACACTATTTATAACCCAGCAATTGAGACATTCTCCTGACAACCATGAATTTAAACAGAAGCTCTGCATTAGGCAAAGAAAGGTTTTAAAACAGTTTGCTACATTCCTGATGTCTGGGTTATTGAGTGAAAGTTTTGATGGATGAAAACCAGGATGTTCTATGACTATTCCAGTAAGTCATGCAATGCGAGCTCGTAGGTCCAGTTACAGCCTTTCTTAGCAAATGCTATTATTGCTGCAGCATTCCTTATTTCCTCTGTTTTTCAGTTCAGCAAAGCAGCATTAGCTGCTGAAATTATCCCTGGGCCCTTCCTGCTCCAAAACAGAGCTGGGGATGGGGAGGGAAGTCTCTTTCAGTCTGCGTCTCAAATTGCGTTCACCCAAGCTTAGTGGATACATAGAACAATTTCTTCTGAAATTTTCAGCAAAGTGTGAAAATAAATATGTTTAAATAGGACCAAGCTTGTAAGCTCATTTATGAACCTCTTGGTTCTCCTGTCTTTGAGTGTCTCAGCTGCCATTATGATGGCAGAAAAGAGCCAGAACAGAGGTAGGAAAGCAGTGTTGTCTTTTCCTTTGGCCTTAAGTTACTCTATCCCACTGTAAAAGGCTTGTAGAGCACTGAAATGTGGTGATCTAAGATATGATTTAAATAAAAAGCATCTGGTAACTTTCTTAAAAATTCGAAGTCAAACGCACAGTGCAGTATTTCGTTATACATTTTTTCCCTATATTCTATGTACAATTCCTATACGTATACTTTATAGGATATATTGTGTACACTGTATATTTATATACAGATATTGTATAAACTATATGTGTATGTCCCTTCAATACAGATGATATTGTCATTTACTAAATATACTTTGAGGTATATTAGGGATAATCATGCCCCTTTTTGCTGTTTCAGTGTATTTCAGTGTTCAGGTTCATTACTATAATTTCAGGCATTTATCACAGGATCCCGATGCCGAGAGAAGCTTAGTTGCAGGTGACACTTCTAGAGAGCACTTCATCCTACCTCAGAGCTGAATTACCATGTCGAGGTGCTCGTCATCTTTTGGTACTATAATAGAGGAAACTTTAGATAAATAGGCTGACAATCTGATAACCTCATTTAAATGTCTAAATTCCACTACTGAATTAGATGTTAGTAAACTAGGTGTGTGGAGGGGGTGGGGAGTCTGGAGAGGGGCTGGGTTTTTTAGGAGATATGTGAAAAGGGCTGGATAACCAAGTGGTTGCCTGCTTATTGTATATTGTGCAGACACACTAATTATCGATTAGCACAAATCAGGAACAGAACAGCTTAGACAGAACAGCTTTGCACTTGTATCTTTGGTGACAGAGAAAAAAATATATCCTTCACCCCTTGAATTCCCCTGAGAGCTAAGCTTAGCTGCATCCCTACCCATACAGAATAGCCAACTCTGCAATACAGAGCAGCAGAAAATTCAGCAGTAATTGATATATTTTAAACTAGAGAGTTGATGATTAGTATTATTTAAGTTGTAAATTTGCCTTTTAATTATGTACACTGAGAAAACTGTATAAGAATATTACAAGTAGGTAAAGGAAATGAACAGTAAATGAAGAGCTGCCAGCTTTTAATTATGCAGATGAGCAGCACTGCGGAAGATTTATTTAGTAATCTTTTTGTGCTTAGAAGTGCAAATCTATCTTCATGATTGTGTTTAGAAAAAATGAAACTGGATTTGTATAACCTCTTTGCCATAGATCTTTCCAATGAATGAGACTGAGCAGAAATATCAGCAGTCTTAAGAGACTGAATGGGTCAGGGTAATAGGATTGAAATATTACTGCCAATATTCTTCCTGTAGGGGGATCCTGTTACATTGCACTGCATTACTCAAGAAGCAACAGTTACCTACTTTTCCTGATATGTTTACATAATAGTTTTATTAACATTGTGTAGCTGTGTATTTTTATGATCTCTTTCTGCTGTGGAACCCAGCTGGGTGCCTAAGCTGTTAGTGGAGTTTTGTTAGACTCTTTCCTGCTCTTGCAATACCGTGATTTATTTTCCTGGGGTGCCTTTGTGTGATGGTGCACTGGCAGTAGGGGGTGCATTTTAAAAATTCATTGAAAAAATAAAATAAAATAAAAATGGAAAGCCCTGCAAAATAGTGTTACGACAGAGGGGTACATCATGAATGAAGTACATTTAGGAGATTGCACACTAAGCAGTGAATAAATCACTCCTTTTACCTTAACCTGAGAAAAAATAGGAGTTTAGATGAGAGCACTGTCTGTCACTGTCCAGCTTGACTGAGCTTTCTTTTTCTGAGTGAGAGATATAAATCTTGACTTCCTAAGTATAAAAGTCAAACCAGGTTATACAAAAACCTGCACTGGGGTACAGGACTTCCCCCACCCCTGATACTGAAGAACAGATCTATAGAAATATCCTCGGTAATGGAGGTAATCCACTAGCTACCTATAACCGGAAATATTATTTTTTAAATTTCAGAGATTCAGATGTGCTGCACAAAGACCACTAATATGAGACACTGTATAACATTGTATAATATTAACTTTGTAAGTTTTTTATTTTTTTTATTTTTTATTAAGGGACTGGAACTGTGGCACAGAAATGCCATTTGGAAAAGAAAAATGTTGTATAATTTAGAGATTGGGAAACCTGAAACTCAGAATGTGACCAGAATTGACTCTTGCCGATGGACATTTTGGATGACATCTGCCAGAAAGTGGAATTACCACTTCTGAAATATCACTTCTGAAAGGCAGCATTCCCCAGAATATCATTAAAATATTGCCATTTGATATTTTTTACTTTTGCAGTATTTTTTTTGGCAGTGCCACCTTCTGACTAGTGACAGAAAACAGCAAACAGCAAGTGACAGATCATCCTCAAAAGGTTTTATTTGTCATGAGCATCCAAAAAGTCTAGCTATTTAATTTAGCTAAATAAATGCAGTTGTTTTTCCCAGCAATTAACCTAGATAAGAAATCAGATTCAAAGAGCATAGCCGGTATTATTTCTGTCTCTTATAGTCTTTTATCTAGGATTATGACTAAACCAGGATTCCAAAATTAATGCTTTCTTCTAAGTTTTAAAATGAGTGTATCATTTTGTGTGGAGTTCAGCCGTAAAGTTTAGCCAGTACTTAATTTATGTAAACCAAATTAACATGGATAAGAAATTTCAGCTATTGAATTTCAGAGGCTAATGGGAGGACAAGGAGGACTTAAGAAACTGGGGAAGCTATTTTAATTTAAAAAAAAAGGGATGGGGGAGAAATCCCGAGAAATAAATGAGTCTGCTGTCCAAACAAGCTTTTCCTCAAGATGGGAAGGTGACCTTGCTGTAAAATTGCGCGGAAGTCAGTATCCAACATATACTGTCAGTGAAACACAGGAAAAGAAGCCATAGAATTAGATTCACCAGATGAAGATCTAGATTTACCTTAATGAAGCGTTAAGAAAAAGTGAAAAAGTTCTATGCTAATTAAAAATAAATTATGCTGCATAATCGTTGTGTTCTTTTCTCTGAATAGTAAAGTTGTGGTTTGAAAACATTCCAAATTTCATAACTTTTAGGAAGTATTGAACTTCTTGGGTTTTTTTTAACTGCTTTTTTTTTTTCTATTTAAAAATCCTCTTGTGTTATGGTTCCTTTTTGACCAACATACTTCTATTTAATTTTAAGTCTTTCTCTCCAGTCATTTTATAAATGTATAAGATGAAACACTTATACATTTGTAAATGCATAAGAAGAAAAAGGGCTGGGATCATGTGTGACCTTTCAGAAACTGAATTTCCAGTAAAGTTTACATTAGACTTCTCATAATTTTTGCATGATTAGGGATTTAAAGCTGTATCTGTACCGTACAATTTGGTGTGCATAGAGGTGTTCAAAAAGTGTCAAGGCAGTAACTCAAGGTAAATCCGGGGATTTTGAGAGATTAAGTAATTGGAAAGACATCATGTTGTTGACTGTATTGTAGGGCAGTATGCAGATAAGTTTCACGTGTATCCTCTAGTTTGTAATCTCCTGATGAATAGTCATATCTTAAATATTGCTGAATATTTGTTTTGTCCTGCTGTGAGTATCTCAGAGTAGGATAAGTGTGGGTGAAACAAATGATCTTGGGATGCTTGAGCTCCTAAATGTAGCGAATCAGAATAATGTAGCAGACATAGCTGTGGTGGACCTGATCATGTATTTTTATAATTATAACTTTATTTGTTTATTTATTTTAAAAGAGTAGTAGCTGAAATGTTTTCCTACCAGGCCCCAAAAGCTCTTTGAGGGTTGCTGTTGCCAGATGCCCAAGTGTGTTTCTGGGAAGCCTTTCCCTCCAGCAGTCAGAAGGTACAGTCGGGGGGGGGGGGGGGGAGGGACCCTTTCCTGGCTCCTGACCCAGACTTTGTGCTGAATTTCCATGAGAAATCTGTGGAAAAATTAAGGATGAACAAGTGCATCCTAAAGAATCAGGCAAACTTTCTTCATCTGAGTGCCTTGTATTTTATTTTGAAAGGAATAGCTAATTTTATTTCTGCTCTCTACCCAAAATGTAATATGGATTGATAAAGTCAATAAATAATTATGTAAAGATGAGATTATTTAGTTAGTCATTACCCTTTCCCATAGGGAAGCTTCCTACTTATGGAAACTATGCATACAAGTAGAGAGAGAATATGTAACTGCAGGAGCTATCCTGTATAAAAGTTATTTTGTAGGCAGTATGGTGTACCATTGTCGATCGCTTCTCATTGCATTTCTGTGTTGGCCAGATAAGATGACTTTGAATCAAATTTTCTACCTAGTCTCTTCCTACTTAAAAATAATAAAAAAAAAAATTAAAAATCTTTCTCATACTATGGGACTTCTCACAAAAGCTAATAATGCCATATACTATTGCAAGAATATGTGATATGTGTGCTTTCCTCCCCACAGGAGGTATTTTCTGCACACTTTGTTTTTTACTATTTAATTCTCTAAATCATGTCGGAAATATGCCTTATTAAAAATTCTACTCAATACAAAGTTATAATGCAGACCTCATTCTTATTTCAGTCATTTATGAGCACTGCTTACCTGTTTGAGAAGCAAAAATAAGGCAGAGCAAACCACCAAAATGTTTTTTTTCTAAGAATGGACGGCATATAAGGATTTGCTTGTATTTGCTTACACGTTCTTCACAGGGATTTAAGGCACTCAGTTGCTGTGAACAGCAATGAACTTCTCTGTTATTTTTGCTATCTTAATCTTTCCTGTTCAGAATAATGTTTTGGTCTGTTTCCTTTATTTCTCCCATCCGCTCCATACATAAATTTTATCTTTAAAGAGTTTTATCCCTTTAATTGGTACATTCTTTCAATCTGATGTATTTACCTGTATGCTTCACTGTGTTCACTGCCCTTCTGGTAGTAGGGGGGTTTTGCAGCACTTTTTTTACATATCAAAGCAGTCTGAAATTGTTAAAATGTTGATCTCTATACAAGTCAAAAGTTTAAACAAAGAAGAGAGATTGTGGTGTCTCCAGTTCACTCTTTGGAAGCTTTGTGAGGATCAGCTTCATTTTATGGCTGTACTCGATAAAGAAACTGCTCTTTCAGACAAAGGTATAACAGTTATTTTAAGCTCTTCTTTATCAACATCACCTGCTCTTTTTAAGTCTTGGCCAAATGGGAATGGCTAGTACAAATCTGAGGTCTTGGCACCATGCACATAACCAAAAACCCTTCTTACACCAAGCATCCTAAAAATAAAATATATGTTTCTATTTGGTGCATGCATAATATAAAGTTGTTACTCATAAGGACTGTTAAATATGACAATATCTGGAACTTGAAGTTGTTAGCCTTTCATTTTGAAAGGTTCTGTTGAGGTTGTTATTAGCATAAAAATAAGCATGACTACTCAGTCATTCGGATATCTTCCTGTAATATGTTACAGGAGACTGTAACTGCTTGGTATTTGTTTGCTTTTTAACATGTTCAGCAACATGAATTGTGTTTTTGTTTGTGCTTTTTCTATAAGGGCTCTAAAAACTGCCCTGAATTATTTTTACATGTAGCCATCAACATAATCCGATAGCAGAAGTCATGGTTGCATTTAGCTCTGGACAGGTAAATTGAGTCTAGTGACTGGAAAGAGGAATTTACCATGCTGCTAGCTCACGTCTGCATGAAGAAGTATGCATTCTTCATTGCTTCAAACAGATAAATTTGCAGTCAGAGTTCACCTTTGATTGTCGTTTGTTCTTACAGCTTCCAGGAGACGAAAAGCTCAAGGCTGGAAAAAATGCATTGTAGTGTTAGTTCTACTGTATTCAGATTTGAAAATTAGACAGGGCACATTCACTGCAAATATTACTAGATTTTACATTGATCTTGCTATGAGGTTAGTCAGCAACAGCATGCTTTTTTTGTCTTTATACTTTTGCAACAACCAAAGACATTGCTGTTATTTAGAGAGGGTGGCGCAGCACTGATTTGTGCTGCTCATTATCTGTTGATGTGTCTTGTATATAAAGAAATATACTGTATATTGAAAAGGATGAAAAAATGATTATTTGCTCTACTGAAACAAGAAAATAGCACTTGGTCACTGGAAAGAAAATAGGGTATGTAGGTGAGTATAATTGTGTCACTCACTTCTGCTTCACTCATCTGTAGTTGGAGATGTACTAATTTGAAGTCTGGACAAAAGGTGATTTGGGGCAGTCTTTATAGTTTAGAAAGACTTTAAGTAAGGTAGAGAACACTTCTTCTAGAAGCTGCGTTTTCTATAATGGAAAAGTTAAAAAATAAAATAAGAAACTAGAATAATTAGTCCTTTAAAGAAAGGAGAATTTCTATGTGAAAAGGGATACTTGATTTTTTTTTTGGTATGTGTATTATAAGAAATATAAAGTATAATTATTTTCTAATTGATGAAGGGTATTACGGGATACTTGTACTATGTGTCAAAGCTCTGGGTGCTTGCAAATGGTTTAAATAGTTTCTGCTTGCTTCTGCTTATTTGGTGTTCGTGTATTTCTCATCTAGGCTGGACTGTATCCTTTTAATCTAAAAATGACATATTTCTGTTCCTCTTTTAAGCTTGTTAGTTCAAAGACTAAAACATAAATTAGAACTAACAGTGAATGGCATAAAACTACTTATACAAAGAAAACAGTTGGAAAAACACATTTCCCACAGGATTTTCAATTACGCATAATCTTACCATCAAAACCTTTAGTGTTCCTGTCAATATGCATATGTAGCTTGGCTTTAGGGATTTTTTTTTTTTCAAGTATGGAAAAAGAAAAGCAACAACTGCCTTTTATCTAATACTTTTTTTGACAAGATTAACTTAAATAGCATTTGATAAAAAGAGCTTTTTAGGTGATGTTAATTGTTCCTTTCAAAAGCTTCTGACGAAATGTAACAGCTCTGGAAAATTTTGAATAAATAGTTGTAGATGGTTACTGAAAAGATTGACTGAAGAACCAAACAGATCCCTTTTCTCCCCTGTCAGTTTTCTGTGCCTAATTTTCATTAGTTTAGCTGCCAGGTTATAAGGACTCATATAAGTTGCCAGCTCCAGATTTGTATCGGTGAGCATAATTTCTTCATTTGAAAAGTATAGGTAGTTTATATAAATTTTCCTAGGTACATTTTTCTTTTCTTCATGGTCTTTGTAATTTCTCAGTCTAGTCCAAAGTGTCTTGATATTTCATTATGACCTAGCTCTCCAAATTCAAGCAATCCTCCCCTTTAATTGACATCTATCCCAGAGTAGTACAGGGCTACAAGTAATGCCAAGCAATACAGTTATAAGATCAGAACTGAATACAAGTTTCGCTAATTTATCCTTGGAAAGCAGATGCATTTATCTCAAAATTTTTCTCAAATTCATTGCCAGAGTAAAGACTTACTGGGATATGGGTGAGTTACTTGATACTGCTTTGTAGCCAATGGTTTCCTGAAATCTTCCAGAACCCTGTTTTATAAATTTAGTTTCATATTCAGCTCTTTATCATGTATCTGACAAGCATGAAAAATGTCTTCATAACATTATAATTTTTAAACTTGTGCATCATTGTTAATTTTTTTAGTTATATATGAAAAATACAGCATATAATTTGAATAAAACTTGAATTTTTCTAGAAATGTTTCTGTTTTTAAGATAACTAATTGACTTAACTGAATCAAAATATTTACACTGATTCTATAAAATTTTTTAATAGGAAAAAATAAAAACAGGAATTAAAGAAGTAGTGCTTAGAAGCATTTGTGCTTATAATTATTGGTCACTTCTCAAACAGTTGGTATTCTTTGTTGTAGCTGAATCCTGTGTTCACCATCTAGTCGGCCAAAATTGTGATTCATAGTTATAAGGATATTCTTAAAGTGATCTTGCTGCTTTGAAAAATTCAAAAATTTAATTGAAAGGCTAAACAATATTTACAACATGTGGATATGAAATATGTGCAGATTTTTTTGGCTGAATTCCAAGTAAATTTTTGGTTTCCTAATCTTTTATTATTTGTCCTTTTGTTGTTATAATTACAGCAGCACTTGCATAATGAAATGTCTTGTAAGGTGTGTGGGGTTTTTTTGTTTTTTTTTTTTGGCGGGGGGGAGGCCTTGTGATTGGGCTTTGAGACTTTTGTGACCTCCAGATATAATTCTTATTGAGGTGAAGACACTGTATCTTCTTGACACCAAAGAACTTTCTGTCTACATACTTTTTTTCTGCTCCCCCCTGCCCCTGATTTGATTTGAAGGATTGTAGATATTCTTTATTAAAAAAACAAAAAGAAAGAAAGAAAAAAAATCAGCATTTGAGACCACCTCTTCTCCTGCAGAAAAAAAATGTCTGAAATAAAAATAATGACAGGTAACCAATATACGCCTCCTTTGTTGCCTGCATACCTTTCATCCAAGCAGAGAGAGGGAAAAAAAAAATAAAATTTTAACATAGCAATGCTTCATACAGAATATAATGTCTTCAGTACAGGAGGCAAGTCCAAAGATCAGCCTATGCATCAATTCAATCTCATGAAAAGTTTCAAAAGATTGATGCAGAGGCCATTTTATCTCAGGCAGTTGTGAGAAGCTGTATTGAAGCCTGGAGGTATATTGCTATTCCATTATGAGTGTGAAGTAATGTATTTTCTCAAAAATAGATATTTGTTAGGGCAGGATTCTATCTACCTCTCGAGGTTTGCATTCTGTTATTTGGAATAGGGTAAGCCTCCAAAAAGAATGCACTGGAGATATTATCAATGAAAATAAATGAATAATACAAAAGCGTCATAAAGGAAACTCTCCTAAAGGTCACTTCTGGAATCAAGGGCTTCCAAAATTATATTAAGTCCAGGGATACTTTAATGAACTCTTGGTAAAGATGCTCTATTTTGAGATGTTTCATTTGTCATTTTATTTTCTGGTTTTATTTTAGTAACTATTGACTTTACCAATAAAATCAGCGACATCTTAACATGGTATGATATATTTGTAATCTAAATCGTAGAACTTTCATTATATTTCATTTGGTCATTTTGATTGCAAAAGAGTTCAATGAGACATTCTGACAAAATAGGAGGCACCTGCACACATGTTGTACATGGCAGGGTTCAGGAGATTTCTTAAAAGGAGAAAACTTTAGAAAATGCTGGGGAGGAGCAAAGGGTCATGTTTTCTCTGCACACAGAAAAGGACGAAGAGCAGTTCTAGAGGAAAATTTCGACCATGAGGTAGCCAGCTGAAGACAGTCTCTTGTGGGTGTTGTCTGGAAATGTTCCCAGCACTGGACAGCGGGACAGAATCTCGGTGCGCCGCTGACGCAGTAGTGCGGGGCAGATGGGAGCAGATCTGCTGGGAGCTGGCATAACTTCTGAAGTTGAGGGAGCTTGCAAAGTAGTGACAAGCATCTTCAAAAACCAAAGGAAAGAAGTTTAATAGGTAAATTGAACTGAGTTACACTAAAGTAAATTTAAATGTTTGTTTATAGGATTTTTCGACTAAAGCCATGGGGAAAAGATTATAGGTATGATACTGTAAGAGGCTGAGTATATCATGTTCTAGAATTAAACTCATGTAGTTTTGCATCTTCAAGTAATGGATAGGCAGTGGCAAAACTACAGCATAAAATGGCAAGAAACAGCCAGGAGAGTGAGAGTCCCAATCAGGCAGGCAGGAGACAGAAAAAAGTACAAAGAAAAAAAACATGTTTCAATTGCAAGTGTTGACAAAGTAGATGAAGAACATTTCTGAGGATAATGACCCAACTGGCAAAAATTTGATGGAAGGAAGATAGTCAGAGAGAACTGTAATTAAAAAGTACAAAGTATATAGGAAAGCTAATAATAAATCCTATTTCTGATACCATGGGAAAAGCAAAAGAAAATCTATCACAGATATGCCTGATTAAGAAGACAAAGCCTAGGAAAGATAAGGCCATGAATGGTATTTTTGCATCCATCTTTTCTGTGAAGCAATTTAGTGTGATACCGGTGCTGGAGTCCTCCTTTACTGACAGAGAATATTAAAGACAAATCTAAACTAAGTACAGTTGTGAGTCAGTCTCATCACACTACAAAATAGCAGATAAAATGCAATGTAGATAAAGGTAAAGTAAGGATGGCAAATAGAATCCTAGATGTTATTAGAAGAACAGAGAAAGAAGTAAAAAATGTCATTTTACCATCATGTGAACACAAGGTGCACCACATTTTGAACACTACCTGAATTTTTTGTTCCTCAGCTCAAAAAAATGGCCTGGAAAAGAACTGGGAAAGGTATGCATAAGGACATTTAAGATGATCATAGGTATGGGAAAATTTTTATATGAAGATTGCAAGTTTAAATAGAAATATATAACTCCTGTCTCAAAGATCCTTGGCCGTAAAGTTTCAGAAACTTGAAAATGTAGCACAAATCACTTGATCCTATCATTGAAGGATAGTTTTTCCTAGGTACATATTGTTGAGTATGGTCAGACACCACAGGGAAGTGGAGCAGGTAGAACCTTAATCTCATCTGCTACAGCTATTTTTTATTATTGTTGCATTTACCTTATGTTCTTATGTGACCCTTAACTTATAGAGATCTCTGAATAGCATGGAACTGTAGTACAGGATAGGACTTAACTGTTATGTAACTGATGCACAACAGTAAATTTTGCATACTTTATAATGCATAAAGTTTTGAATACTACATAGTCAATAAGTACATTAAAAGGTGACTGTGCAATAACACACAATTTCAAATAGCTATTGTAATGTTGGTGGAGTTTGCCGGTCAGTAGCCCTTCAGCCCTGTGCAAACCTTCCCGCAAGATCAACTGTAAAGAAAAAGAAAATATAACCAAGTAAAAGAGTCAAAAATAATGTTTGGGTTTAAAATTAAACTAATTTTGCTGACTTGTGCTCTGATCCTCTACCTGTGTTTATATTAAGGCACAGTAAACAAATACAATTCAAGAGTAAAATCAGCATGTTTAAATCTTTTCTGGAGTCTGTATATTTAGATACTGTGGGGTTCTTTGAATAGTATGGGACTGCAGAATTTTCACTGTTAATAAGTGATGCACATGAATACAGTAAAGGTAAAGTCAGTGTGATCTTGTGGTTAAATTAACTGACTTAAGCAATTCCTCAGTTTGGGAGGAAGGGGACTGCACTTCTGCATACCATTTAAAATGATAAGAAATAGTCAGCATGGCTTCACCAAGGGGAAATCATGCTTAACCAATCTGATAGCCTTCTGTGATGGAATGACTGCCTGGGTAGATGAGGGGAGAGCAGTGGATGTTGTCTCCCTTGACTTCAGCAAGGCTTTTGACACTGTCTCCCATAACATCCTCATAGACAAGCTCAGGAAGCGTGATTTAGATGAGTGGACAGTGAGGTGGATTGAGAACTGGCTGAATGGCAGAGCTCATAGGGTTGTGATCAGTGGCACAGAGTCTAGTTGGAGGCCTGTAGCTAGCGGTGTCCCCCAGGGGTCAATACTGTCTCCAGTCTTGTTCAACTTCTTCATCAATGACCTGGATGAAGGGACAGAGTGCACCCTCAGCAAGTTTGCTGATGATACAAAACTGGGAGGAGTGGCCGATACACCAGAGGGCTGTGCTGCCATTCAGAGAGACCTGGACAGGCTGGAGAGGTGGGCGGAGAGGAACCTCCTGAAGTTCAACAAAGGCAAGTGCAGGGTCCTGCACCTGGGGAGGAATAACCCCATGCACCAGTACAGGTTGGGGGTTGACCTGCTGGAAAGCAGCTCTGCAGAGAAGGACCTGGGAGTGCTGGTGGACACCAAGTTAAGCATGAGGCAGCAATGTGCCCTTGTGGCCAAGAAGGCCAATGGTATCCTGAGGTGCATCAGGAAGAGTGTTGCCAGCAGGTCGAGGGAGGTGATTCTCCCCCTCTACTCAGCCCTGCTGAGGCCACATCTGGAGTACTGCGTCCAGTTCTGGGCTCCCCAGTATGAGAGAGAGAGACATGGCACTACTGGAGCGAGTCCAGCAAGGGGCTACAAAGATGATTAGGGGACTGGGGCATCTCTCTTATGAGGAAAGCCTGAGAGAGCTGGGCCTGTTTAGCCTGGAGAAGAGAAGGCTGAGAGGGGATCTTTTCAATGCATAAAAATATCTAAAGGGAGGGTGTCAAGAGGATGGAGCCAGACTCTTTTGAGTGGTGCCCAGTGACAGGACGCGAGGCAACGGGCACAAACTGAAACACAGACACTTCCATCTGAACATGAGGAAAAACTTTTTCACTGTGAGGGTGACAGAGCACTGGAACAGGTTGCTCAGAGAGGTTGTGGAGTCTCCTTCTCTGGAGATATTCAAAACCTGCCTGGACACGATCCTGTGCAATGTGCTCTAGGTGACCCTGCTTGAGCAGGGGGGTTGGACTAGATGATCTCCAGAGGTTCCTTCCAAACTCAATGATTCTGTGATTTTCTCATAATATAATTCACTGTTAATGTGAGATATATAGAGATTGCTTTCTATTTTTATGAAACTTTATATGTTTCTCTTTATGTATATATCTTATACCCATTCCCTCTTCAAATTTGCCTGCTCTGTCATAAATTTTGTACAAAGATCTTTATTGTTAATCTGCAGTAATCTGTGCAAGATTTAACAGTAACAAGATGACTGCAACATAAAATTGATGAATAGTAATGCTTCTTATATTGATTGTTATTTTGAGTCATATTTTTGCTTGTTTTATCTGGCAGCATTTTTTTTAAACTATATTTGGTATAATTCCAGGTGCACAGGGTTTATCTCTTTTTGTCAATTACTGTCCTTGTAATATTACCACTCATCTCACTTATCGCAGCAGTTCTGTTCCTTTAAATGGCTTTTTAGGTATTTCAGAAAATTGGATAGCAATTATGATGTTTGACTTCATCTCCTTACTAATGGAAATGATTTATTTGGGCATGTTAAATCATGTCATAGTTATTTTCCTCTAAAGACATCTGAAACTGTAATTCTTGCAATTTTGTGTTAGTTAAATTATCCATTACCAAATAACCAAATATTGGACAATTTGCAACTTTTTTTTTTTGGTAAAGGAGGAAAAATGAATAGTATTAATAAGAAAGAGAAGTCAGTTACTTTAAGGAGACAGTAGCTGTGTTCTTCAGACTAGCTTAATGTTTATTAGTGTTGACAGATTTATTTTACTGCTGTGATGAATGTGTTTTTAGAACTTACTGTTTCATAAATGTTCTGCCTAAAGAGTCAATGTAAAGAACTTAATGTGGAAATGTCCTTATGATTTATTTAAAAACAGAAGATGGATATTCTATCCACTATCTCGTGCTAAGCCAGTAATTCTCCTTTAGGTATTAATGGTTCTACTTTACTAATCCTGCGGTATTGGTCAGATACTATGATTATCTGTAATCTCTATAATTTGTGAAAAGCATCAGATAGTGTCTAGACATGCTGATCATCAAAAACAATCTAATTTCTCAAACTGCATAATGCTTACCAGGATCAAGTTGCCCCATGTGTATGTTTAATCTAAAACTGTATTTCTGTTGTTATTTTTTGGCGGGGGGGTGTTTGTTTGTTTGTTTGTTTGTTTTAATATCATGTTCATAGGTTTACTTATGAACATAGTTAGCATGGTTAGGATTCTTCACTCAGCAGTGTTTTGCCACCAGATATTTTGCTTTAAGAAAGAAAATTCTGTACACAACAGTGTTTTTGTGGCATGTGTGAATGTGTGTGTATACATGTTGTAACAGATTGTGCCCAGATTTCAGACTCAGGTATTCATGGTTCAGCATAAAGTTTTTTGCTTTGTGGTGGATTTAATGTCTTTATCGGCTCTGTTGTTTAGCTTTCTTTATGAATGTTCAATATCCAGATGAATGTAGATGTGAACCAATGGTGACATACCATTGTAACTCCTGAACTGCTCCCAATCAAAGTGAGTTGGCCAGAGTGGATAGCTGGTTTTGGTTCGGTTTTGATCTCTCCAGACTGGATCTGCTTTGCACACACCTTCACAGGTGATGCTCAGATTAATGGCAGCATAGATATAAAAATAGCTTTTTGTTTTGCTTTTCAGTAAATGTTAATGATCTCCAGTGCCATTTCTGGGGATGCCTTTGCCTAGTTGGCTTCCAAACAGGGTGGCACACATGCCCACTTATAATTTCTGTTAAAACACAAATCGCATGATGGGGCACTGTCGGATCCTTTTCCATTTACTTTATTGGGCCAAGTTTGTCAGTGCTAATCCAGAAGCATAAACTTCAATAGAAAACAACTTTTCTCTTTGGGAAATGAGCTCAAATGTATAGCTATAAGAATCACTTTTGAAGGGTGAAACTCACCCTTGTCAGATAGGCCACTTAGGTTAGACTGGCGAAAATATTTTGAGTGGAACTCCAGTATCAATTAACTTCAAATTGAACTACTGCTCAGGAGCAAATTTTTGTTATATTGCACATTTTAAAGAGGGAGGTTGAAATGCTTTATGTACTTCCATCTTTGCTGAATGTGTTTATCTAAGTATAGCTTCCTGCTTGCCTTCTTTTCATAGATAAAAGGTTTGTATTTTAATACATCTCATTCCATTTTGTTCTGTTGCCTAATTCATCTAGTGAATATCAATAAATATTGCTTGTTTACAAAAGTATGAGGAAATGACTGATTTGTTAATAGGAAGTGCCAAGAAACTCCAGTGATTTTAGGTGAATGTTCAGCATAAGTTGCTAAATTTCAAACTCTATTCTCTTAAAACAGCAGCTGTTTAATGAAGAAAATGCAGAGAACATGATTTTTCCTTTTGATGATTAATTCATTGTAATCCTACATTGCATTTAAGTTTCAAAGCTTTCTAGGATCAGTGATTAGTAATGAAATATTGGAAATTCTGAAATAAATAATAGGGCAATTAATAGTTGTTTATTAAAGGAAACCTTAATCTTTGACAGCTTTCAGAAGCTTTTTGGATAAATGGTGTTCTTTCAGATAATTTAAAACATTTCATGTAAGCCTAATTTTTTGCAGAGGATAGTCCGTCTGTGAGCTGTGATTCTCTCCTTGAGAGGTTTTCATTGCTGCAAGTTGGAGTAATATGTTCCTGATTAAAACTTTGAGACATGCGTACATGTGCTAATTTGTTAACCATTTCTGTTGACAAATTAGTTTTGTAGAATGGTATAGATCTGTTATGTGGAAAAGCAGACCCATGCACTGGTTCTTTTCTGCTGGTTGTGGTTGTACAAAGAATATTGATCTAAAATGCTTGTAAAAACAGTATCATCTTTCTATTTAAAGCTGCAAGTTGTACAAGAGATGAGATGGGAGAAATCATAAATCAGTTCATTTTGCTTTGCAGAACACCTGGTGTGTAGATTCATAAAATCTTGTACATCTGT